>NC_053407.1:13354134-13699631 GCF_016859285.1 Xiphias gladius | reverse complement strand
AAGGATCATTTTTGGTCGCTTACTGCTTGAATTCATATTCAGATATTACCTTCAGAGGTAATTTTGCATCACAAGTCCATAAATTACTTTCAAACAATTGCTAAACATTTGTATTACTGTTGCTTTTGCCAGTTTAGGCCGAGCTGTATATACATTATATGTGGTTGAGAGTTACATCTGAAAGTGTAGATTTGTTCACTGATTTTATTTCCTGTTTTTGGGTTTTGCCATTGTAATCATAATTACCAAATGGTCATCTGTTAAATTTTAGTCATTTATTAATGACTAACAATGTGTGTTCCAAAGACTAATAATGCTTAATGTACCACCACACAACCCCAATCACCTCATCGATAAAGTTTTTAAAAAAAAAGAAAAAAACAAACAAAAACAAAACAAACATATATGTAGAACACACAACGACATGGTATACAGTACTGTACCTAGAAAGAAGAAAGCAGTTCTGTTCATGTTTCCTGTGAATAAGATGTGACATTTCTGGTTCAAAGATCCATTGGTGATCAAGCTCTCAGTGTATTCATAAACACCTTGAGTGCTGGGATCACCCTGAGCAGTCACTCTTAGGGCTCGGGCCTGCGCCATCCAGTCCACTCTTTAAATTTTAAAATTGAAATATATATATATATATATATATATATATATATATATATATATATATATATATATGTAAAAATTAAAAGAAATGCTGCATATTTAATTATCTGCAAAGAAGGTAATTTACTCTGAAAAAGTCCACTGCTGCTGGCAGAATAAGCATTTGAAAGAAACTCCCGTCAGTGTCAAATCGTTAGAGATTTGGTGATGTTTCTAAGTCCATGAACTATACAGCTTTAGTGCAGCAGTTACGATTTCTGTCACTCCTTCATACATTCACAAAATGTGAAAAGCCTACTTGGAAAAGCATGCAGAGAATGGGAGTGTAAACCTGGAACTTGATGGCTCTGTCTTAGGTTTCACCTGCTCACATTTTACACCACAGCAGCCCAGCTACTCCTGTCTCTCTTCAATGCAACTTGTCAAGCTCATGCATATTTAATTGTTCATCCACTGGGCTGCTATCAGATGAACCATGCTTGGTGAGAGGGTGGTGCTGGGGAGATGATGATAATGACGACGATGAAGATGATGATGTCTAAGGCAAGGGGCTGGGTTTTGGAAAACCAGCTACACCTGCCCCTCCTCACCGGGAATGCATGAGCTATGAGATGGAGAGGAAATCTAAGCGGGTCATTCAGCTCAGCTGCAGCCGAAGAAGGCTCTCAATGCCTAGAGACTAAAAAGTGGATTCTGCACTTTTATTTGCTCTCTTCCTTACTTATCAGTCTTGGATGGATCTTTTGGAGATGAAACCAGTTCCAGAGGCTCTGACTGAATGGTACTTTGGACAGAGGAACACCCCAATATCATCCCCCCTCCAACTCTTCTCTGAATCCTCCCTGAAAAGCAGAGAAGAAAGAACCCGTTACCTCTGAGGAACCCTCGGCACCACGGAAAGGTGGAGCCAGCCACCGGTGCCACAAACTCCGGGAGGATGAAAAACAGCTTCTAGCGGATTTTTTTTTTTCTTTTTCAGAACAAAGTGTGCTAGTGAGGTATCAAGACACCGTTTTGAGATAAAGGTGGAGAGAAAACCCAGATAATGCCTTTTGGTGGGTTAGCAGGTTTGAAGGAGAAGGTGCTTAAGCCCGGGAGGGAGGAAGTGAAGAACACAGTGGGTGACTCTCTAGGAAAACTGCAAAGGTGAGCGGGTTTGTATGGAGAGTGGTGGGAAGAAGGCATGAAGACTGTGTGTGTGAACACTCCAGATTAGTTTAGATATCGTTGGTGTGCGTATAATAAGTTCAGTCTTTTCGCTAATTGTTCATATATTGTATCACATTAACCCCGGAGTGTTCTCAGAGATCCTGACAATAAATAAATATTTGATTCTTGTGCTTGCCAGGCAATGCCTGTGATGTAATCACAGATTTTATTTTAAGACATTAATACATATTTCATACCTGATACATATTTCACAGAAGGATGTGTGTGTTGTGGTGGTGGGAGCATCCATGTATAAGGAAGATTGTTGTCATTTTAAGAGATAAAAGCACTAAGTAGGCAATTTCCTGGAAAATGAGTTTAGTGTGTATCATTAATATGTGTGTGTACTTTTCCATCTAGAATAGGAATGCAGTGAGTCACATTACGAACAAAGTGGAACATGGGAAAAAATGTTATTCTTTGCTTTTGCTTATAGATTTATTATTCTATTCATGATAATAATAATAATAATAATAATAATAATAATAATAATAATAATAATAATAATAATGGTCCCATTATTATAGATTTTGAAAATAATGACATATCTGTTTTCAATTCTGTGGGAATTCTTTTTTTATTGAGCACAAAGGATTATAAAATTGATTTTAATGAATCACAACATGGCAGAGAATTAAACTAGAAAAGACGCTCCGTAGAGCGCAGACCTCCGCCAAGGCCAATGTTGAACAACATGCAGCAGACTTCAGAGAAGAAAATTCAAATTCATAGTACATGATCCCGATCTGCCCCAAAATTTAAAGAGATCCTCCCTTGCCCGTGCCCCATTCCTCCACCAAGTTTGGTGCGAATTGGTTCAGTACGTTTTGCGTAACCCTGCTGACAAACACACAAACAAACAAACCAACAGACATGGGTGATTACATATCCTCCTTGGCAGAGGTAATAACCCATTAATCCAAGTTGATGGTGTCAGGTGAAACACTCTGATCTAGTCTTATCCAAGAGTCACACTTTACATCTTGCAGTTTATGCATGCAGTATATGAGGTGAATATCTTTACGTTGATCAGAAGCTTGTGCGACCAAACATAACAAACACAGACATAACTGAAAAAAAGACCTAATATACAAAATACTCAAACATAAAATACTCGTGGAAGGCTTTTTTTTTTGGAACAAACTGTAAGTCCGTATGTTTCAGCCAGTTTTGGTTAATGCAGCAATGGGCAACAGTTAAATATCCTGAGACAGGAAGGTCAGGCAGCAACTTTGAACCCTGCTTTGCTGTTTTTTTGAAAAAGTCATCTTATCTGTTCATAGGAATTTATGATTACTATACCCTTCCTTTGAGAATGACTGTAATGTATGTTTTCTCTGAAAAGATTTTTTCCTTTTAAGGACACCAGTGTTTGATGCAGCTGTTTATGAGCCAGTCTACAAGAGACATTTACTAACCGTACTGTCCTTTCAAAAACAGAATAGTTGGATTAATGTTAACAGTGTCAGCTGTCAGGTCCATGATATTGATATCCAATTATGTTGTCTGTATATACACTGTCACCTAACCGATGTCACTGAAGACTGTTTAGACTTGTGTCTAAGTCTACTATGAGACAGACTATTTTTTAACTCATTACAATTTTTACCGAGAAAACATTTGAAGTTCTTGTGCTCTATGATCTTATGAATACTTTCTTTTCCAGAGCAGTGTATTATTCCACAATACATAATATGACATGGCAAACCAGTCGTCGTCACTGCAAAGATGCTGGTAGTTCATCAAATACTGGGGTGAAAAAAGGAGGATTTGAGTGCTTGACAACAAAAAGTGATCCCAAGTTTCTTGTTAATGTGTGTCATGCTGGAAAAGAACTGCAGTGAGGATCTTCTGCAGGCAGATGAGAGAAGTTCATGGGAGCAGGAGGATAGGGAAAGAGATGCCTTTTGCTTTGTGGAACAGGTGTAGAGAGTGATGCACCTGAAAGCAGTGCTGTGACTTGTGGAGAGTGGAGAGACTTGTGTTACTGAGCTGTTTTGTTGCCAAATTTTGATGAAGTTACAGACAAAATCGATAGGATAGGACAGTATCACGTGAATATTGCACAAAACCACATTCTGTATGTACTTGTATGACTTGCAGCCAAATTCAGTTTAAAATATCACAGAATTTAGGCACATGGGACACTGAAAGTAGAGGAAGAACATGGATAAAGATAAATATTTCTACTTCAGGCTGAACAGGTAACAACTTACTTTTTTTCCTGCTATTTGCTCCTTAGGAAAATAGATGGCAGCAACGTAGAAGAAGAGGACAACATTGAACTGACGGAGGATGGGCGTCCAGTGGCATCAGCACCACGTCCTGCCCCGCTGCTGGACTGCAGCTGTGGCGGTCTCCCTAAGCGCTACATCATCGCCATCCTCAGCGGACTGGGCTTCTGCATCTCCTTTGGCATTCGTTGCAATCTTGGTGTGGCCATTGTGGAGATGGTGAACAACAACACTGTCTATATCAATGGGACTCCAGTGCTTCAGGTAGCATATAATCACTTATGAGTTCAACATTGCATTGTGAATAGAATGAGTGTGATCTTTTTTTTTTAAGTTACATAGTTCCATTTTTCAATTTCTTCATTTTCCTCTGAACGCCCTTTTTCTTCCTTTCCAGAAAGCTCAGTTTAACTGGGACCCAGAGACAGTGGGGCTGATCCACGGCTCCTTCTTCTGGGGCTACATTGTCACTCAAATCCCTGGTGGTTTCATCTCCAACAAGCTCTCTGCCAACAGGTCACATGACTTCCTGACTGTTCATAGTTTCACTGTAACACTGCAGTCTCTGTTTTACATACATCACCAACTGAAGATGTCTGGGTTTCAGGTTGTTGGTTAGAAAAAACAAGCAATTTTTCACTTCCGACAATTTATCGACCAAGGGATTAATCGGTACTGACACAGTTTGATGTTATTTATGAGGTGTGCTGAGATGGGTGATGGTTTTTGTCTTTTGTTGAATTTTTTCCTTTAGCCCTAACCACGTATGTTAGGAAAGGACCACAGGAAGGACCAAAAAAACAGATAAAGGATTCGGGGGGGGGCACCTCTTCAGCCCATGCATTTAAAGGGTTAAAGCTGTATGGTATGGTGAGCGATGCTGATGGAGCAGATAGCAATCCTGTAATAAAAGCTTCACAGGAAAAGAGGACACGCCACTGACAGACTTAATAATGAAAGATCCTGCCTCTGATTTCTTTCTGAAACACGAGCCACTGGAATATTACAAGTGTCACTTACACACTGTTTTGGAAAAAGAGGAGGAAGGGGGGATGAGGTGAAGGAGAAAAGGGACGGGAGCTAAGTGGCACCGTGGTGATGAAGCAGAAACTTGTGGATTGAAATGGATGTCTTTATCTCAGTCCATGAAAGGCAGAGGCGTGAGATCTGTCTCATTATAAGGCTGACTGCGATGCTTTGACCGTCAGATATTTGGAGATATACTGCCTGCCGATATTACACATCTACAGTAGCTTTCAGACACTGGGTAGCATGTGTTTGTTGTGTTTTTACCTATTACAGATAGATATGAATAATATCACAGTATACAACAGCCAAGGTGCTGAAGCATTATTGCAGGAGTCCGTAATTTCTTGATAACTTCCAAATAATTTCTTGAAAAAAAAAAAAGTTTCCTGGAATTAACTAGATAATGTAGTACTAATAAGTGGGAAAAATAAGGACCTCTGTGAAAGAACTTTATTCTCCATGTTGAATTATATACCTGCTTGAGGGATAAATTTCCATTCTTGCATTTTCAGCTGACCTGCTAATAGGTTAAACTATGAATTAATTGAAATTAATTCATATTAATTCGTTGGAGGTGTACCAATTGAACACTGTCTCTGTTTTCCTTATAATTAATAATAAATGACATTATTTGCTCCAGGAGAAGGCTGTAAAGGAATTGTTCAATGTTTTGAGAAAAATGCTTAAAAAGCCACTGGCTTGCTGGCTTAGCATAAGAACAGGAAGGCTGTGCAAAGGTAACATAATCCACCTACCAGCACATTTAGCAGTTAAAGTTCACTAATTCACATGTTTTTTACTCATACAAAAAACAAAAGTGCAAAAAATGGCAATTTGCCGTTTTGGGGTTATGTGGGGGTCACAACAAATGATCTTTTTCACTCTTCGGTTTTGGGCGCACATTAAAAAAATGTGTTAATGGTAGGGGGATTTTGTTACCCTTGGGGCAGAGCCAGGGTAGCTTTTTCCGCTCCTTTCCTGCATGCTAAGCTAAGATAACCGAAAGCTGGCTGTAGTGAAGAAGCATTTTTTTTTATATAAGTGATACAGGTGGACATTGATGTTACCCCCTTTTCCCTTTGACACAAAATGATGACATTCCAGTTTTTCTACAGGGTGTTTGGGGCGGCCATTTTCCTGACATCAGTGCTGAATATGTTCATCCCATCAGCAGCAAGGGTCCACTACGGCTGTGTCATGTTTGTTCGCATCCTGCAGGGCTTAGTGGAGGTAAGACAAAAATATTGGCGGCAAATGAGTGAAAATGATGACCGGTTCACTTAAAACAATAGTTTGACATTTGGGAAAATATGCATATTTGTTTTTGTGCTGAGAAACAGATGAGAGGATTGCTACGTCTTTCATGCCTGTGTGATAAACATGAAGCTATTGCAAGTAGCTGATTATCTTAGCTTAGCATAAAGACTGACAACAGCTAGCCTGGCGCTGTCCAAAGGTCACAAAATCTTCATAGCAGCACCTCTGGAACTTACTAATCAAAATATAATTGGAGTTATATGTGGGACTATTTCACTGCTCCCGGCCAAGAAGTAGTCTGGCACATAACCCTCTGTAAAAGAATAACTTGTTATTCATCCTACAGAGATGAGACAGGTATCAGTCTTCTCACCTAACATCGTCAAAAAAGCGAATGAGTGTATCTCCCAAAACGTCGAGCTATTCTTCTTTCAAAATGGATATGCTTTAAGCATATCCATTTTGAAAGATGAATCCCATGGGTCATCTCAAGTCAAACTCTGATATTTGACATCTTCCACTCCATGTCCCTGCTAGGGTGTCACCTACCCAGCATGTCATGGGATGTGGTCCAAATGGGCGCCACCTCTGGAGCGGAGTCGACTGGCCACCACTTCATTCTGTGGTAAGTGATGGCTCTGTTTTCCTCCTGCCAAAATGCTCCAGAAGGCTCCACGAAACCTCCCGAACTGACTGCAACAATGTTTTTCTCAGATAAAAAACCTATTTGTTCAGTTTACACAACCTTATAAGTTTGTTAGTTTTGTTTTGCAGATGTAGTCCACTGCTGTCCCTCCTGAAATTAAAATAAAAATGCTGCGCATTAAACTGGTACCATGACAACCCATGCATCAAAACCCTCTTGACATTGTCTGTAAATGAACGCGGCTCACCTGCGAACTCTGAAAGGGGCTTATCCATCTATTCACCTAAGTGAAGTGTCACACTGCTTACTGTCCAAAAGCACTCGGGCTCCCTGCTCTTTTCAAAGCAACAGTGTTCGTGAATCTGTCAGATAATAGAAAACACACTAAAACACCCTTTCTGTCAAGGCAGTGCGAGTGGTTCATTTTGACAGTGTTTTTTCAATTAAACTAATGTGTTTCTTTGAAGTGTTTTTTTACTAAGACACATTTTCACTATACAGTGTAGTTTTTTTGTTCAATTGAAGGCGCTGTAACTACATTAAGTTAATTTCAGTTTTTTTATAATGTGCAAATTTGTGAAAAGGAAATGAGGCAACAAATTTTTTAGTATGACAATTTTGTCTAAATATTTGAAATATTTTTAGTTTATTATCAATGAGATTCTATGTTACTGCTGGCATAATAACAACCAGGCACTGAAATCTGACGCCCGTTGTTCCCAGGATCCTATGCAGGAGCAGTGATCGCCATGCCTTTAGCTGGAGTGCTCGTTCAGTATGTTGGCTGGTCTTCAGTCTTCTATATCTATGGTAAGATTGATTTTTAAACCAACATCACATACATTAAAATCACACTTCATTCACACACATAAAAACAATATAAAAGTAGAAAAATATGTTAATGGAAAGATTAAATCAAATGAAAGTAATGATTTAATACAATACATAGTCACCAACAGTGTCCAATACTACGAACACATTATATGTGAAAAAGAGAAAATGTATTTATCATCCTGTATACAGTAATCACTTCTAATGTCTGTGTTTTGCCAGTAATTTTAGAGCTGAGGTTAGCACACCTTGCAGTTAGTTCTTGTCGTTTTAAAAAAGGGGATATCCAATAAATTCATTGAGGGCCTCTTCCTTATGAATCACTCTTTTTAAATAGTTTGTAAGTCTTAACTAATGGCTCTTTGATAGTTACTAAATCATGATGTTTTCTAAACAAGTGAGCCATTAATAAGAACAGCCTCTGAGTTGCCAGGATGTGAAAAATTCCTCTGGTTGTGGTTTATCATCCAACAGGACACTTGTCTTTTTAGCTTATTAATTAACCCTCTGATGGACCACCTACCTTCTGGGAAAAAAAACACAAACACTGGAGAATCTGGACAAAACCCAGTCATTAACAACTTATTAACGTGTATAACTGCAACTTGATGGTTCATTAGAGAACGAGTTTTTTTTAATCAAACACCAGCCAAACGGTGGTTTATAAATGATCTATAAAGCATTAGTAAGCCACTAATAAAGCCATTAGATACAATTTATAAACCCTATATTTGAATATTTATGTTCAGTGAACCATATAGTATGTTTATCATATGTTGAGTCATTAAACACACTACATGTCAGTTTAGTGACATGCAAAGTGGTTTTCTTAATCCTTGACTGGCACGTTGCTCTGTGGCAGTTATACTTTGTATGCTTTGCACAATACGCGTTATCTGAATTGCTTTTGAGTTTGATTAAATTGATTAACACTCACATAAAATTCATACCTTGCCAAACGTGTTTTAATAAAAATCTACTCTGGTTCTGCTGCGATGTAATCTCATGATTTATTGATGTAAATTAGCATTTTCGTGTCTGGGCTCTGTGACTCATACCTTGCTCATTTCATTTTAATAATGAAAATTCTTCTGGTCTGGAGAAGATGTGGGCTTGTTTTAATTAGTCTGTCCTGCCCTCAAGCTGCTCTGTAACACTTTACACAGCCTTCACAACGAAGATAAACATCTTCAAGTGTACATGTACGAAGGAATTCCTTCACTTTTCTGTTGCTGTCTTTTTATGACAAGGGGTTTTTGGGATCATATGGTATGTCCTGTGGCTCCTGCTGGCATATGGAAGTCCTGCCGAACATCCCACGATCGCCGACGAGGAGAGGACCTACATTGAGTCCACCATCGGTGAAACAATCCACCAAATGAGTGTAACTGAGGTGTGTATATGTAATATGCTGCAAATTTCAGTGTATGACAGTGCAGTAAAATTTTTTTTATCATTTCACCAACATCCTGACACACAAAGACACATACTGCATAAATGCACACGCTGGTTTCTGACTCCCAATCACAGAAATTCAAGACTCCGTGGCGCTGTTTCTTTACCTCCATGCCCGTCTATGCCATCATCGTGGCCAACTTCTGCCGCAGCTGGACCTTCTACCTGCTCCTCATCAGCCAGCCGGCGTATTTTGAGGAAGTCTTTGGCTTCCCCATCAGCAAGGTTGGCCTCCCAGTGTAACCCCAGCAATTCAACTGATAATGAGAAATATCCATAAAGACAGATTGTTCATCACAGTACTCATTTACTTTGTTGTCTCCTGAATGTGTGAACTCCCCACAGGTGGGGATCCTGTCTGCTGTTCCCCACATGGTGATGACAATTGTAGTTCCTATTGGGGGACAGCTGGCTGACTTCTTACGCAGTCACAAAATCATGTCTACCACAAACGTGAGGAAACTCATGAACTGTGGAGGTACGTCATGGTAAACTAGAAGCAACACATTTTGTCATTTTTAATCTTGACATTGGAAACTAAGACACTCGCTCCCTGATTTTATTGTATTATAGTGCCCCCAAATCACAAATTTCCTCTGAGATCACTGTTGATACTGGGTTATGCTTGCTGTTAACACATATATAATAATCAAGCAGTGTATACTCAAGGAGCCATTTCACTGTTAGACACTACTGTGGATGTTATAGCTCTTTTTTTTGCTTAGATTTAGGTTTTGACTGCTTTCAACCGGTCTTGCATTAGCCAGTAGTAGTAGTAAAATGTTAACTGTTTTGACCGTAAATGCTAAAAGTACCATCATAAAACATAAAACAAGCTCCTTTTCTCTTTCAGCCATTGCTCCGTTAGCTTCAACTGGTACTGAAATATTTCCATGGGTGTGGAACAAAAGGAAGTTTAAAATTGAAAAAGATTCAGTTTGATTTCTTTTGTCAACTGTATCCTTTGTTGTGCGTTATTTTGTAAATTAAAAAAAAAATTTAAAGGTTTTTTCTAAAAATATCAAAAACATGACAGTGTAGTCCCCCAAGAGCATGTTTCCGTTGTAAACGAGTCCTGTAGGAATTATGCAGGACTTTTTTTGTAACCTGACACTCATTTCTTACTTGGCCTACATATGAAACTGGAATGATTTCTCTTGTTGTTTCTCTTGCGCTAATGCCCCACATTCTCCGGTCTTATGTTTTCACAGGTTTTGGTATGGAGGCTACTCTGCTTCTGGTGGTCGGGTTTTCTCACACTCGAGGGGTCGCCATCTCCTTCCTAGTTCTTGCTGTAGGCTTCAGTGGATTTGCCATCTCAGGTATTACCACATCTGCACCAAAAGGAAAAATCTGTCCATCATTTGAAAACAAAAAACATGAGGATTTTGGTTGAAACTTGAGTCATTTGAAAACACTCAAATGCACAGGATGTTGCAGCTACGCCCCCCCCTTTGGATTATGAAAGATTTATTTAAAAAATTAAACGCAGTGCTACTTTTCCTTTGGGTGTGATGCAGTATACATGCATTACCTGCCACCAGCCTGCCTTTACACAGCCCCTTCTCCTGAAAAATTTATCGATTGTTGTCATGGCAAAAAAAGTCTTAATGTGCATGTGGAACTAAACCATGTTCAGTTTTACAAAATATTATAATGCCCCAAAATTGAGAGAATTTTGTCACTGTTTACAGTAATCAAATACTGTTTTGGGCTCTCTGTGATTAGGTTTTAACGTGAATCATCTTGATATCGCTCCTCGCTATGCCAGCATCCTGATGGGCATTTCTAACGGGGTGGGAACACTGTCTGGAATGGTGTGTCCCCTGATTGTTGGAGCTTTGACTAAACACAAGGTATGGAAGGCAGATTTTTAACACTTTTGCATATAGAGTATTTTAACACATACTCTATTTACTATTTGTTTCACCAGTAGCTCAAAAATAGTATGTTCTTATCTTGACTGTGATTGAATATTTTTGCCTAGATCCTTTGTTCATCTCATATTCTGTTGAAATTCTTTAATTTATTTTGAATTATTATGTGTAAAGCCGTCCCCAGCCCCCTGCAAGTGTATAAAAAATCACCAGAACCTGAAACAGTGTCCCTCACTGAGGTTTTCCCCCATTACATGTATAAAATATATCAGTTTGCTCTGTGGTGAAACACAGAGTTGGTGTATGTAATCTTGCACCTATTAACAGTTACTGTTGATAATTTATAGCGCTATAACATTTATTATACACACTGCAGCTGTAGTATTTCCAATACCGTGCGTAATTCAGAAGATTTACATTGTTACCATTGAGTCTGCTTCTGACAGGAAACTCATTGATTCTATTCATCTCCCCGCAGACTCGTCTGGAGTGGCAGAATGTATTTGTTATTGCGGCCATGGTGCATTACTCAGGGGTCATCTTCTACGCTATCTTTGCTTCGGGAGAGCAGCAGGAATGGGCCAACCCTGAGAGCATGAGCGAGGATAAATGTGGCATTATTGATGAGGATGAGCTGGCTGAAGAGTCAGAGCTCAACAGCGAGAACATGATGGCTCCCAAAAAGAGTTACGGAACAACAGACAATTCATGCGGTCGAAAATCGGGCTGGAAAAAGAAGAGAGGCATGACCATGCAGGAGGACGAGGAACATTATGGGAATGGGGACTACCAGGACCGGTACCAGTGAGACCAGACTTCCCAAACGCTCAAATAAGTAGCAGGAAAAGCAGCATCACATGTACCTCAAGACCACTCTTTTTCATTTTTGGCCAGTGCACCAGTTTAACTGTAATGTGCTATAATCTCCGCAGAAAAAAATCATATGGGACATTAAAAACAATTAGAGACCCACCTGAGCAAAATAAAAAAGAAATCAACATCAACATATACATGATAAAATCAGAAATTGAACAAAAAATTTGGTTCAAACTGATATACTGTAGACTAGTATACTTAGTACAATAGAAAGCAAACCACCGGCCAACATCCGTGGACCAACCAGTGCTGTGTTAAGGACACAGAAACACATATCAGCTTTCAACCCAGACCTTACTTTTCCTCCAACCTGTGCTGACTGTAATCTGTCTGTGCAAGCAAATGTTGACTGACCTTTGTGTAGCTTACTGTGAACCATGTGCACAGTCTTGACATGTTTTGTGGGAGCTATGCAACGTGAAAAGAGACGTGCTTCTGGGATGTAATAATGGGTTTGACCACACACCACAGTGTTAATGCAATGAGCCTTATTGGTTTTTTTTTGTTTTTGTTTTTTTTGCTTGTATGTATTTGCTGTTGCTGAATGATTGCACGCTGTCACCGCTTCGCTCACTCTCCTTTGTCTGAGGAGATCTCAGCTCACCATCCGTTTGTGAGGCACTTCTTCCAGCATTATATCAGCTCCATTATTTATATGACTCTGAGCTCATAGTGGGATGAAATGGATGGTGAGTTCAGCGCTGACGTTATTCCACGAAGCATTCAGTGTAACTCTGTTTATTCTTCTGTTGTTTGGCTTTTTGCAATTTCTCAGTGATTGATACAAGGAGACACACTTTGTTTCTAAAAATAATGTAGGGGAATGTTTCACTCATGAAAGAGTTTAGGAAATTTACACTCACTGATCATCATTACTGCTAAAGAAGACAACGTCCATTCTGTACAGTAAATTAGTATCTTATTGCTTGATAGAGCATTGATTTGATTTGCACTTTACTTGAACACATCAGAGATGTAAGAAACTACATTTCTATTCTGTATTAAGAGTGCTTAACAACATAAAATCCATAAAGAGTTTCAAGGTTTTGGATTATTAAGCAATGTGCATGAGGTTATTCAACATTTCATGGTTACTTTGTGTATTTTAAAAAAATGTTTAAATTAATTTATCATCAAATCACCAATTGTTCAGTTGGTGTAATGGAAAACAAAACTGAGAGTCTACAGCCATGCTAGCGGCTCTGTGAAGTTGTACAGTCTAAATGCTAATGCTAGCATGCTAATATGCGCACACTGTCAATGTTAACATGCTGATGTGTATCAGGTACAATGTTTACCACTTTTAACACTTGCTAATTAGCACTGGATGCCTAAACGCCGCAGGATGAATTTAAGCCAAATTTCAGGGCATTCATCCGATAGTTGGTGAGAGATTTCACTTAAAAGCATAAATGTCAACCTCATGGTGGCGCTAGAGGAAAAGTCTGGGGATTAGTTTAGTCGTTAAGCTTCATCCTCTAGCAACCATTAAAAGTCTGTGTAAAATTTAATGGCAATTGCAGTTGTGGAGATACTTCAGTCTGGATCAAAGTGGTGGACCAGCTGACTGGCATTGTCATCCCTGGAGCCACAAAGAAAGAAATAAACAAGCTGAAAAGAAATACTCTCACACTTTTGTGCGTTATCATCCTATAGTTTAGTTTTTATTTGTCTCCTACCCTACAGCTCCGTTTCACACTTAAATTATTAACACAAAGCTGTCATAAAGTTACATTCTCATTATCATCTGTAACCATGTGACGGTATAAGATGTCACTAACACTGCCTGTTTATGTTAGTGTGCTTAAATTAGACACTTTTAAATATTCCAAAGGCTGTGCTCTGTTTCCCATCACTCTGTGGTAAACATCCTTTGTCTTATCTGTCCCTATCCGCCTGCTTCATTTTCACCACGGAAGATAATTACTGGACAGGATATTCCTCATCAGTGTCCAGCTTGCTTCTCCAAACTAGTGCTGCTTGAAAAGATGTGTACTGAAATACATAAATATACACGTTTGACACTTATAAATAATGCTTTCTGTGCATTTGGTGATCTATGACACGTCTAATGATCATTCCCTCTTGCACGTTGATGAAAAGTTTCAAGGTTAAGGACTTTGTTGCACGTCATCCTCACAGTGCCCTCAAGTCCTTGAGAGCATGTGGCTGAATATGTCACTCTCCAGGGTGTGTTTCTGGTATTTCATCTGTACGTCTCTCACAATACGGTCTGTCTGGAATGAGTGACATAACACCAAGGTGAAAAGAAAGACAAAAGCCCAAACCAACACCTAATATCTGTTCTAGTCCTCACGATACCAAATGGAGAGAGATATTCAAAATTGTTTTAAATTAACCCCATCAGTACTCGTGAGACCCCTGAATACTGTACATGTAACTTACAACTATGGGCGGCGGAGTTGTGTCTTTCCCTTCCCAGAGGCCATCTCTGCCAGCTCATTCCTCACATGCTGTCAAACACAGACCACATAGTCCACAAACAGCCAATGGCAAAGGTTCTGTTTATTTCAGAGAGACTGTCTGTTGACTCAGAAGGGCCTCTTTGGATGGAGCAACAAGCCATCAATGATTAAACTATTGTTTTTGGACAAATTACAGATTGTAACGACTTTGGGGATTTGAATTTCCGAGTGCATGTCGATCTTAGAGTACACAAAGACAACAGACCAGGTACACTGAGGTATGAGAGTGCCAGTATAAACAAATCTGGTGTGCACATTTCAGTGACACGATAAAATGGCTTTGATCAGTTCAAGGACGGATGGCAACGATTACCACACAGTGTGGTTTTCAATCAAATTCTCGTTGTACTTTTGAAAATATTATAAAAGTATAGTGATAAAAGGACATAATTTAACATCCAAAAACACACCATGGTCCTCTGTTTTTGTCCAAATAAAAAAAAAAACAATGAAGAAGTGGACTGATAGCAGCTCTTCTGCTCAAATTGCTAAGACTCATACCAGATGTCTGCGTCATGCTAAGGACTGGATGTATGTTCCATGTGTGATGTTTGTGTATGTGAGTGGGATTTCTGACTCTGGTCTGCTGGAGAACTCATGAGGCAGCCTCTTGTCTTGTTATGATAAAGAGGGAATTTTTTGGAAGTGTATGTGTGTGTGTGTGTGTGTGGGGGGGTGTTTGGAGGGGGGATGACATGGACAGGAACGGACAGTTTAATTAATAACCAACATCCCTTTCTCCATTCCCTGACCTCAACTGGTCACACATGCTCTCACTGGAGTCCAGACACAAGCAACTAAATGTTCATTAGCTAATATTGATGGAGCTGCAGCTCACAGTGTGGATATCAGAAACAAGCCCGAGGACCACTGTTACCAGGCAGGATTTCAACATTAACTGACCAGGATAAGGTAAGAGCTCAAGGATGAACATATCTCATGTTCACTGGTGAACCGATGACTTCTTACGAGCCTCTGTATTTGACAGGTAGAGCGGTATGTCTGGCTGTTGTGTGGGCTGTTAGTGTGGACTGGAGATTTCTGAATCCTTGTGGGTTGCTTTTTTTTTTTTAATCTCAGGGGAAATTACAGTGTGTTAATTGAAAAAAAAAATGTCGTGAAGTCTATAAAGGTAATGTTTCACATGTTGACCATGTTGCTGCCTTGAAACGAGAAAGGCTGTGGACAAGTTTAAAAACTGGTCTGTTATTGACGATATATCTTCAAGCCCGTCTAGGCTTACTATATTATTAAATGAGCTGTATATGCAAACTAAGCTGAAGGTTTGCATAAATTATGTTTAGCAAAATTAAATTGAAAAAGACAACGCTGATCTTGTGATACATCCTGTCAAGTGAGCCCTAATGACACAATGTGTACTTAAATATGAAAGGGGGCAGGACATATAATTACTGCTCTGAAAGGAAGTAGAAAGAAAAGACTCCTTTCATGACTTCTTAGGGAGGCCTTGTAGTGGCCTGACTTTCATCCCCCACCTCCCCGCAGGCAGCCACCCAACATGTCATCCCTGTGTGGGAGAGGAGACCTGTCAGGTGTGTTCATGTAGAGACTCCCCGGGTGATGTTTAATTACTTTGTGCTGCAGGTTTCGGAGGATCCTGCAGACGTGTAAGGGTGTTCAGGAGATCTTCACCATGGTCCACAAATCACAATATTTCTATGCTTGTTACAGAATTCAACCGGGGCTTACTACTGCTCTGTGGCCCAGTCCAACCTGTGTTGTCTGAATTGGTGCCCGACAACCCTCCTGAATGAATGAGTGGGTGGGCCCCGACATCAATGTGGTGGGACCGCTGCAAATCCCGCCCAGCGATGAATTCTCCATCTCAGAGAGCTCCCACTTGTTTGGTAAGTCTACATGGCAGGAACTAGCTCACACACAGACAAAACAAAACTGCCACACTGCGGCGATTTGAGCAAAATGCTAACATCACCATGCTAATATGCTCACAGTGACAGCATTAACATGCTGATGTTTAGCAGATATAATGTTAAATCTTGCTCACAATTTTAGTTAAGCATGTTAGAATGCTAACATTTGCTAATTTGCACTAAACACAAAGTGCAGTTAAGGCTGATGGGATGCCATTACTTTTGCAGGGATTTGGTCACAAACCAAAGTATTGGACAAACTGTAATTTTGACCACATTATGGTGCCAGATTGAAAATCAGGGCATCACCAAATTTATTACAAATCACCCTGAGGAGTACATGAATGTCTGGAATGAATGTCATGGAAATACAGCCAATTGTATTTAAGATATTTTAGTTGCGACCAAATCTTTGCACTGACCGACCAGCAGCCATGCTTTCAGCCTGGCCCAAAATCACAACTCTTCTTTTCTTCTGCATGGACATGACATTGTTTCCACCCCAAATGATCCTCCTCAGGCAAACACGAGGGTGTGAGAACACCTGTATGTGCTCTATATAAAGATGAGCTGTGATGACATGTCGCACATCACCTGTGAATCATGTTGATGATAATGTACACAATATGCCAAATCAATCCATTACTAAGAGCGGTCACGCAATGCCCAGGTGAATGTCCCATCAACATTACCTTAAAAATCCAGCATCACAGTACATGGATACACACTTACACAGGAGAAAAGCTTAAATATGTTGCAAGAATGCTTTGCCGTACTCATAGATTGATTTGCTTTTGAGATTACAAATAAAGCAACAGAAAACATGTATAATGCATAGAGACATATAATCAGAAAAAGAGAAAAAAAAAGAAAAGAAAGAAGAAAACTAATGCAGTCATAGATGCCTTTTACTGTATTAGTAAGTAGTAGTAAGACGCTCTGAGGTAAACTTGTGTTTCAGTGATTTCTAATTATTTTGCGTACCCTCATATGATATGAAAATAACAGAAACACCTTTCAATATAATGCACCACAATTCAACAGCAACACAAACTACATCCTCCAAAATGACCATAAAGTTAAATCAACACCTCTCTAACAGTTTCGACAAAAACTGAACGGTATAAGTCATTGGCGTGAGGCGGATCTTTTAGTACAGTTATTTTCCCAACAACCAGGGAGATACCAGCTACAATAGGCTGACTACTCAAGACCCACCTACAGACAGTCCTTGGGAGATGTAACACCATGTGCCGCACGAGAGAGTGAGTAGAAATCCAGGTAGCGAGCAAGCAGAGAAGTGAAACGGGAGCTAAAAACAACAGATACATGATTCTCCAGCTTCTGTCACTCTTACATGATTGTACAAGTACAAGTGTCAGATCAGATCGTAAATGTTAAAGAAAATATAAACAAGCAGGCAGATAATAATCACTCAGCGCCTGCAAAGAATTTATGCATGCACACGTTCCTTCTAATGATCTCATAGACAGGTTCAGGGTCTTCTCTGGCTCATAAATCCAAGCAGACCGTACGGTAGCAATCATCTTGCCCAAATCTGACCTCGCACGCCAGCTACTTTTAATTATGTATAGTAATGCGACTTTGTGGTTAATGAGTAGCTGTGGTAACCTTTGCTCCCCATGGGATTTTTTTCAAGCAAGCGTCAGGTAGCTCAGTTCTTTATCTCGCGTTCTCACGTCTTTAGAGGAAGGCTTCTCCATTAGAAGAAATAAATGGAAGCTGATTTTTTTTAAGTCAGGCACAAAGGAGAGGGACTGACCTACAACACAGAGCTGCACTGTCGTGATGAGAGAGTAAAGTCTCTGAATAGTCTGTGTGTGTGTTCACACTGAGATGGCCATGGTCCAGACCAAATCTTCAAGAGGTCAGTGTTACATATAGTTCACAGATATTGTACTAGTATGAAGAGTGACTGTTCGTTTTGATGACAGATTTGAACACCTGACAATATTTCAGTGAAGTCGATGGATGATTCTTGTAGACTACACATGGAGCTTTACTCGTCACCCCACTGATGTTTTTAAAGCAAAAGTCACGTCATGTATCTACCACGCCTGCTCCGGAAATCAGTAATGATGAAACGACATCGGGATACTATTAACACTCTTGTATCAGTTTCGAAAGTGCCAGCTTGTTTGGAGAGGAGTTACATGTCATCCTAAAAGACATACTGTGCTCTGCCAAACGAGTTGTTAATCATTCATGGGTTTATAGTATGTGTTGTGGGCGTTGCCGACTCCTGCTGAGCCAGTTTGTACTCTAACAGGCTTCTGTGGGGAAGCACTTGAAATAAAACTGATAAAAAAAATTTTTTTTGAACAGGACAGAAGGTGTTGAATGTTGTACAGAGTGTAAGGGGTTGACCCGTAATGTCAAAGGGGTCACTTGAGATGATGTTCCCAAAAATAATTATCACCAGACTCTGCAGTTCCTCTCAGAACCTTTTTTCACCCTTATTTTTTTTGTTTTAATTTTTACAGCCCGCGGCTTTAACGCTTTGGTTCAGCGTCTTCATTTTCAGCCGCAGTGGGCAGCTGTTTTCAGCTAAGAAGCTCTGCTGACAAATACACTGTACACTCACTGCCCAGCATCTAGCAGCTCACAGACACAGTTTGTCAACTGTTCTCTATGCTGTCCCCAAACGGCTAAAAAAATAAATAAATGATTGCAGGTTTAAGGAGTGGTGTCTTTTTCATTTTTTAAAACTCTCTCTGAGACAAAATTTGGGATCTAAAACTAAATGTAGCTTGACTTGACGCTATTTCAAATGACCTTCCTTTGGTATTTGAGTGCTTAGCTTAGTCTATGTTATGTTTTGTTAAGTTATGTCAGTGTCACTGCGTGTGAAAGTTCATTTTTGACCTTGTAAGTGCTAGTTTAATCTTTACTCAGGGTTACTAGTTTTTTTCAAAGCTTTCAACAACATCTCATGATCTTCCTCAGCAGATCGAATTTGCTGAATTGACAGGGAAGTTATTATTCCATTTTTGACATGTGATGACAACCAAGCTATCTCTATCTGGTGAGGAAGGCCTAGGGATGCAGTTAAAAGCTCTAAAAAAAAAAGGATTATCGGTGTTAATTTAGAAGTTTTTTTTCCGCTTATTTTCTGTTTTTTTTCTCTGGTTTTTTGGTTCTCTTCGTGCTGTTTAATCGCTCTCCTCTTCCTGTCTTAGATATTCTGGCAGATCATGGCAGTCCTCTCCTGCAGGATCCCGACATTTTACCCTTCACCGGCTATCCCAGCATGCAGTACCCGTCCATGGAGCCAACCATGTCTTCCATGCCGTACTACTCCAGTCAGAACTACTACCCTCAGTACAATGGAGATGAATGGTACTCACACGCAGGGATATATGAACTGAGGAAAGGACCCCTGGAGGTCAGCTATGACGGTGAGATGGAGGAGACCTGTGCGGTGGTGCCTGCCGTGTGCAAGAGGACCCGGCACATGTCGCAGGCTGGGAGGGTCAAAGGGGAGGAACTGTGTGTTGTGTGTGGAGACAAGGCCTCTGGATACCACTATAACGCTCTCACCTGTGAAGGCTGTAAAGGTGGGATTTGAAACCATAACATACTTACACACATACTGTATGTACATTTTAATCTCTTCTGTAGTTACAGTGGATTAGTTTGTCTTTTTTTTTTACACTGGACTGTAATAATATGGACAGTTGATGTTAAAGGAACTGTGCCAGAGATATTAAACATCCCAAATAGGGACGTAACTTACGATTGTTTTCATTAAGAATCAGTTATTTTCTCTCTTAATTATTACAATTATTTTGGACATAAATTATTAGACGCCAGGAGAAAAAAAAACACAATTTAGCCCAAGCTGAAATATTCAGGTTGCTCGTTTTATTCAATCAACAGTCCAAATGACTTAAAAAATTAATCATTTATCAAGATAGCAGACTTATTTTCTGTTGATCGACTAATGGATTAATTGATTAATCATTTCATCTCTAATCCAAAACACAGTTGTACACAAGGAAGAAATGTGTCCTCTATGAAAGCAACTCCCATTCAGATTTAATCAGCCTTTTAGATTTTTTTTTAATAGCGTATTTTTTTGAGCCCCGGTTTGTCCGGGTCTGTACTGTACACAAGGAAGAAATGTGTCCTCTATGAAAGCAACTCCCATTCAGATTTAATCAGCCTTTTAGATTTTTTTTTAATAGCGTATTTTTTTGAGCCCCGGTTTGTCCGGGTCTGTACTGTTTAAAGTACATGTCCAGGCACAGTGGCCGGATATGGCAGTATACTTGTGAGTAGAATGACATTTGGCCCACATAGCAAAAATTATGTTATTGTCTTTAGCTGTTTACTTTAAGGGGCCACCCATGACGGGGATGTTCATATCTGCAGTCCAAACAGCAGCTGGTGAAGGGTAATATGTGAGCATGTGTCGTTTAAAATGTTTGAAATGAATATTCTCCGAGGCTGAGAAATCACTCATTGTATGCCTGCTGCTGGTAGGAACAGATTAAGGATTGTTAAATTGTATTTAGCTACTACTATGAATACCACTACTGGCTGCGGTACACTGTGGCATAATGCTGCTGATTCCATATTTAACTACATGCCAGGAACAGGCAGTGAATCCACACCGTGCTTAAGTATATTAGGGAACGTCTGGCCGGAACTTCCTGAGTTTAAGAAAGCATTTAGGGAGATTCAAAGAGAACAAAGGATACATGAGGAACTATCACACGGAGAGTAAGCACTTTACAACCCTTTTCCGTGTGAAAGTGTTCCACTTGGTGACAGTGAAGTCATGGGCTTTAGCAGCTCCTCCCCATGTTTGTATGACACTGTGAATATGCTGTGATTCCTACCAAGCCACAGGGTGAACAGACATGAGTGTAATTCCACACGGTGAGGTCGGACAATGCCAGGAGCGCAGCAGCTGGCCTGTCCTGCCGTTTGACTGAGAACAGGCTCAGGTCTACCTGGTACTGCTGCCAGATTGGGTTCCCTCTCAGCTTTCTGCTGTACAATGCAGGAGCAACCTGAGCTCAGTTACGCTAATGCATGTCATTGTGCTTAATGTTGTATGTCAGAATGTCTAATTACTGTTCCAAAGTTATTCTGTGCGCTCGTGTGTGTGTGTGTGTGTGTGTGTGTGTGTGTGTGTGTGTGTGTGTGTGTGTGTGTGTGTGTGTGTGTGTGTGTGTGTGTGTGTGTGTTTGTGTGTGTGTTCTGTTGCTCTCCCTGTCTGTATCATTACCAGCTGGGTTCACTGGATTTTCTGTGTGACATTATTAGAACAGTGTGTAACCTATGAAGCTGCAATTTTATTTATTTTATCATTTACATAATCACAACTTGTCAGTCATCATCATGGCTAAAAAAAGCTAGAATCTGCATGGTACGGTTTGCAGTGGAGGAAGTATTATTCAGATCCTTAATTTACCGAAAAGTATCATTATACCCCAACAATGTACAAAAATATTCCATTGCATTGCATAAGCAATCAGGTAAGCACATATGTATTATCGGTGAAATATACATAAAGTATCAAAAGTATTAAAACTCATTATGCAGAATGCCCCATTTCAAAGTGTTGTATTATTATATATATATATTCTATTATTTGATGATTAGTATTATTATCATTTTTATTATTCTTGAGGTATATATAATATATAAGCAGAATTTTACAGTTGTAGCTGGTAGTGACGGAGCAAATTTTAAATACTGTGTCTACTGTGTATAGTCTAATATATAACAATGCATCAAAGAAAGTACCTGGTAGTGAGTGCAACTAGGATGATATACTGGCTGATATTAGCTTTTTGCAGACATAGCAGTATTGGAGTGTATGTCAGCCAGATAATATAACAAGAAATTGCAGCGCAGAGTGCCTTGGTAGCTGAAAGGTTACAGTGCATGCCCTGTAACCATAATGTCTACGGTTTGAGTCCAGCCTGGGACCTTTGTCGCATGTCATCTCTCTCTCTTTCTACCCTTCTTTCCCATCTGCCTCTTCACTATCAGCTATCACCTGCCATTTGAAAACAGTGTCCCCATTACATGGTTTGTCTTGAACAACAACTGACGGGTTTATTTTTTCAACTGTAAAATGTCCCGCTCAGTGCATATCTTGGTCATAATTCTTTAATAACCAAATTCAGTGCATGTTTACCAAAAATGTTTCTGTAGATGTGGTGTTTACATCAAAAAAAAAAAATTAATATCAGGGTGCAAAATGCCTTGGCTTTGTATCAGCATCTTCTGTACCTCGCATACGAGAATGCCTTGTTTTTTCTATGTTCAGGTTTCTTCAGACGGAGCATAACAAAGAACGCTGTGTACAAATGCAAGAGTGGCGGAAACTGTGAGATGGACATGTATATGCGCAGGAAATGCCAGGAGTGCCGGCTAAGAAAGTGCAAAGAGATGGGCATGCTGGCCGAATGTGAGTATCACTTCTAGTCCAGTGAGTCTGGCACCTGCTCATGCCGACAGGATGCTGAAACAATCCTCATTAATACGCTGAGGAGTGAAAAAAATTGTAGGCATATTTCTAATTACTATCATGCATCAGGTCAAACTTATTCGCAGTGTCCACACGACCACGATGTACTGTCTATTTGGTAGTATCAAGAGAGGCTGGCAGAGGCTGCACTGTCGAGCCCTCATTTTCCATTCTGACACGGGGTGTTGAATTTTACTGGGGGATTGAATATCACATAACAGACAATAGAAAGGTCCAGCTTTTGTTACTGTTACAGGAATAGAAGCAGTTAAACGGACACCTTAAGCTTCATTTAAGAAACATTAACTGCCAGTAAAAGGAATCTAGCTGTAGAGTGTTTGTCTTAAATGTTATCTTAACACCTTTGTCATCGTCAGTATTTTTTAAATACGAAGCGTGCCACAATGTGAGGACGGAAATTATAAATGTGAAAAATGTACTTGTTCTGAAGTCTTCAGAGGAGTGTGAGTTATTGGCTCTATTAAGAGCTGCCAGTTGAAAAGAGCAGGAGGGGGGACTGGATTCCTGTTGCTCATCAATAGTGCAGGGCAGTTGTGATGAATATTGCAGAGTGGCAGGCATTCATACCTACAGGCGCAACAAGAGCTCAACAAATTAGCCCTTTTTGGACATAGTGTGAAAAGACAGATGCTAATTTACCGGACAGCTTGTCGTCTTATTTCTTTGATCACTTCCCTCTCTCCACTGTCAACTCAAGTCCTTTTTAAAGAAGGAGCATCTTTCACTTCATCTTTGAGTGAACTGACAAAGCAGACAGAGGAATATAGAGGTTTTACACTGTCGCATTATTATTAGAAAATGTTATATGATAAAAGTTATGTCTTAATAAACGCATCCTTAGATTATAAAACAGAAATTAAAAAGTAGAATGAATTGAAATGAATAATTAATAAAACATGAAAAATTTAAAGAAATTTGCAATAATATAAATGTATACTATGACTGTTGGATCACCGACAGGTAAGGATCAA
The DNA here is from genome assembly GCF_016859285.1 of Xiphias gladius. Taxonomy (NCBI): domain Eukaryota; kingdom Metazoa; phylum Chordata; class Actinopteri; order Istiophoriformes; family Xiphiidae; genus Xiphias; species Xiphias gladius. Next base: position 13,675,724 of record NC_053407.1, on the reverse strand, counting down.
GTTACAGTGGATATTACATATCCTGTTGAAATATCAATGGCAAAAATGACAAAAGTACAATAAAGAATCCAAAGTTCAGTTCAATTCAATTCATCAGATTGGCACCAATATTTAATACAACTTTCATATGGTCTCATGAGAAATGAAAATGAGTATTTATAACTGCGTGGCATGGCTGTTGAATAAAGAGCTGGGAGGTATTTAACACACACAGTGAAGCCTTCGTCACTGCTGGCAGGCCTGCTGACAGAGATCCAGTGTAAATCTAAAAGGCTACGGAAGAACACCAAGGCCTCCCCAGGACCATCCACTGGACACGAGACAGAGGGGGCAGACAACACGGACAGCAAACAAGTCACCTCAACCACCAAACTGTCAAAGGTAATCACAACCTCCCGACCTTGTCTCGGAAGGCTGCAGTTTTTCCACTTTCATTTGATATATTTCTCCAAATCCACTCATTTTGTCATATAAACAGTGACAAAAAATATGTCGCCACTTAATGACGCCTGGTTTTGTTTTCTCTTTTTAAATGCAGGAAAAAGTTCAAATCACCAAAGAGCAGCTGGGCCTCATGAAGGTCATTGTAGATGCTTATAACACACATCAAATTCCTCAAGACGTGGCCAAAAAACTGGTAGATCACCCTTAGTATTGCTTCAAACATCACTTTTTTTAATATTTGGATTACTGTCATCAAAAACTTCCACAGATGAGCTGCTTACAGTCAGCAACAGAGAGTGCAGCTCATGTGCGCCAGTACAGATGTCAGACTAGGCCGACATCAATCTGAAGTTCATCTAGTTAAGTTTGCATTATTACTACATACTGTTTCCCCCACAGCTACAAGAACAGTACAGTGAAGAGGAAAACTTCCTCCTGTTGACAGAAATGGCAACTAGTCAAGTTCAAGTTCTGGTGGAGTTTACAAAAAATATTCCAGGTATTACTGTTTGCAGATGTTGTAGAATATTTATAGTTTTATGCATGCTTTTTTTATGCACAGACCATGGCCGGAGGCATAAGCCGCACTGGTGGTGTAAATAAAAAACACCAGGTTGCCCCCTTGCTGATTTTAACGAGCGGTATCATGCCTCCGGCAGGCTTTCTGTCTCTAGATCATGAAGATCAGATCGCTCTGCTGAAGGGTTCGGCTGTGGAAGCCATGTTTCTGCGCTCAGCCCAAGTTTTCAGCCGAAAGATGCCCAACGGACACACAGAGGTTTTAGAGGAGAGGATACGCAAGAGTGGTGAGTCAACTCACAACGTACCTCCAAAACTGTCTGTTTCTGCACTGTACTGGGATTCTAACTTTTCATAGTGTAAATAACTGTTTCCTTCTCAACTTTCATCGCCCAAAATCTAGTAAGACTTGATTCATGACCTTCAGGAGTCTCGGCCCTTTGCTCCAACAGTTGCAGGAGGCTGAACCTGCAGCATCAGGACGTTTGTAGTCTAGTCAGACCCTCCGTTAATAATTGATCAGCCAGATCTGTGTGATGCAGCTGGGAGATATGTGCTGACCTGCTGATCTCTGTGGCGGTGTAGGTTACACGTGCACGCACACACACCCCCACTGGGTACGGTTTCACTCATTTCAGGCATGTGTGTGGGCATGCTCGCAGCTAAAGGAGAGCATTCAAAGCACACCCAGCTCTGTCGTGGCACTGGGCTTCATTTGTTAAATCACTCACATAGTTTGCTTCTGCCATGGAAAGGTTTTTCTCACATAAACTGTTTCTGCCGCCTCTCTATTTACACATATGTGCCATATCAAAAAGTTCACTGGCTGGTGGTTTTGAAAAAAAAAATCATTTATATGTATACGAGGTGTCATTGTGTCAACCAGGTTGGACAGTTGGACAGATAGTGGCAGTGATGGCAGGAGTGTGTGCACATCACTGGGTCCCTCGGCGCATCGCTGGTGTGAATGGTGGGGATAGGGAGATATTCACGCTAAAGGCCAGTCGGGGAGAGTAAGGGAGCAAAACTGTCTGAAGAGACCATTGTTCCTTATCAAAACATCAAGAGTGCTATTGTCGGCTTCTCTCCCTCGGAGCCCCACTGGCATTTCTGAACGCTTGACGACGTGTCAGAGCAGACAGACACTCTCTGCGAGTTTGAAAACTGAACGCAAACATTTTGAAATCATATAGAGAGCAGTTTGTAATGTTCCTTCTCATTTATTATTGAATCATTAGCTAAAGACGAAAAGCAGTCAAGCTGATATTCGTTGTATGCTGAAGGGCTCCGCAGATCCTGCTACACTACAGGTGGCTGTATTTTAATATGCACAAGTGTATGACCAGAAAATATATGATCAAAGGTGAGTTAAGACATTATGCAATCAGAGTATTTCAGTTGCAATCTTCTTTTTGAATATTTTAAATTATGACACCGATCCAACCCCTCATTTTACAGTAATGACTAGAACAGACAGAATATATTTTATAGTTAAAAGAACTTTTATCTCTCTCAAATTCACTCTAGTTAACTGCATAAAACGCACGGCACAGATCACCATTGACCCTCTGATTTCCAACAGAAGAGTTTTTTAGTCAGTGTTTGAGCCTTTGCGTTGTCAGTTGTAGGCTAACTGTGGTGTTATTGATTTTCCTTGACTGCCCCTAAGCATTAGAAATGTCAAATGCATTTTGCCAAAGTGTTACTGCAGTCAGTTTGTTGATTTATCACATTAACCATTAGAGACTATCGGACGATGGCTGCGTTTCAGATTCTACAGGTAGCATATAACCAACTCAGGGAAAACATGTATAAAACACAGAAGGCAAATACACAGGAATCTGCATGCGTTTTTAAAGGTTTTTTTCAGATTAGTTGTCTAGCTGAGTATATGTCATTATTGATTTTAGCTTGACATTTACAGGCAAGGATGATTAGTGTAGATGACAAATTGCCAAATGAAATTGGTCTTGCTATGCAGGGAATCAAGTGACCTGTGCTACCAGTCCTCTTTAAATGAGTAGTGGACAGTTTTTGGTTAGACAGGTACCCCGTTTTTCAGAAAAATGACACCAGAATACTTATTTTACGTGGGGAACTAGACCTGCCGCTGCCCTTCTGTGTAAGATTGAGTTTATTTTCCTGCTTTGGATGATCATACTGTATAGGTGAACAATAATGCAGATCAGGGAGGTCTGTTGAGTGAATGTACAGGATCAAAGTAAATTTAATACTTCTCCTTCTGTAGATTACCTCTTATTTGGGAAGGTCATGATTTAAGAGGGCCCCTTTAAAAGCGATTGCTGGGAATCCACAGCGGATTTAAAACTGTGCTGTTTTACCTCATCACTCAGAGTCTCATGGCCGATAACAACAACAGTTGCCCTCAAATGTAGTGATTTCGCTCCTGCTGTTCTGGTTCCTTTTGTGTGTGTTGTAACCACTTATCTCTGATCTAAACTAGGGCATTGTTGTTGTGGTACTGTATATGAGCTGAAACCACTGTAAATAATTAAACCGGGGCTCAAAGACAGCTCTTTACATTGTTCATGTTATCACTGATCCGAGGTCTGTACTCGACTTTTGAGTTTTTAAGTTTCCTTGTGCCAATGCACCGTCAAGATTTTTGAGACCTGAATATAAAGCCAAAAACCTTTTTTTTTTTTTTTTGTCTTTTTCTGCAGGTATATCAGAGGAATTCATGACACCAATGTTCAACTTTTACAAAAGTATCGGTGAACTCCACATGGTCCAGGAGGAACAGGCTCTCCTCACAGCCATAACCATCTTGACACCAGGTAACCCAGTATAATCAACTCACTGATCCAGATAGTTTATGTCACTATGTAAGGTGTTTTTCCAAAATCAATATCTACAGTTGTTGATACCCTAAAAGACTAACATCTCATCACGTTCCACGCTTTTCCTCTCCAGATCGGGCCTACGTGAAAGATCAGAAGGCTGTCGAGAGACTTCAGGAGCCCATGCTGGACCTGCTGAGGAAGCTGTGTGCCCTGCAGCATCCGCAGGAGCCGCAGTACTTTGCTCGCCTCCTGGGCCGCCTGACGGAACTGAGAACACTCAACCATTACCACGCAGAGATGCTCACGTCCTGGAGGATGAACGACCACAAATTCACCCCGCTGCTCTGTGAGATCTGGGACGTGCAGTGACACCATGGGAGAAGGGAAGAAAGTGGTACCTTGGGGATGATAACATGAACATTTCAACTTGCAAAGACAAAGTCATGGTCCAACTGCAGGATGTGGAATTAAATCCCTGCACAAGCTGTTTGCCTCTGTGTTGCCTGACCTTGATGGCATTAGTCATGTATTGACTCGGTGAGTGGTTAAGAGTAATATCAGTGTTTATTCTGCTCATGGATTGTTTTCATGGCTTACACCATCACGTCTATTTATTTGTGTGATTTAGCCAACTCAGTCTTGTAGAGGCATTTGAAATTTTGGCAGTGTTCCAGCACAAAGAGGAAACTATTCAAAGGTTTGGATTAAACAGACTTCTTAATACTGTGAACATCATGTAAAATACCTGTAAGGCCCAGCGTGATTAGTCAGGCAAGAACAAACACTGGAACCTATTCAAAGCAAGGATGGTGCTCTTACGAACTGTACGGTTTAGATTACATTCAGTATAATAATGGCTTCATTTATTTTTTTATTTGTAAAACTTAGTCTTCATAGAACTTCCTACACGTACGTGCTGTAAATATGCCAACGTTTTATGTTCTGGCTCAATAAATAACAAGATTAATGGGCAAAAGCTTTAAGTTAAATGTTTAAGCTTGTTTTCATACATAGCACAGAGGGAACAGATATATCACCTGGTACATCTGGAAAATCAAAATCCCTGTCCTTTTTAATCTTTGAGAAACTAAACTAAACCGAAATATGTGCAAATTACTTAAAAATATTGACTAAATATTAAAATGAAAATGTCACTGTCTAAGGGTTTCCCTGTTGAAATATGGTCTCCCACTGCATAATTTTTTTTTGACTTTTTATGCCTTATTTATGCCAATATTTAACCCTCTGCTAATAATTCATTTCAGTGGGGTATCAAAACAAACGGACCTCAGTTGAAGGACCATAAATGTGTTTTGCATGTTTTTGTCAATTTTCTATAATTAAAGAATATTTAACATTGCTGTTGACAATTTTAATGTACCATTACACCTGTGAAATGGTTTCTTTCTTTCTTTCTTTTTTATTAAGTATTGTTATACCTGGCATACTGCAATTATTGATGTAGTTGTCATTAATTGTAGTTGTTGCATTAGCAATGGTGTTACAGTATGTGGGATAAGCTTAAATAGTTGTTGCAGCAACAGTAATTTATCCAATTCATCCACCCATCCCTTTCTTGGCATTTCAGTGCAGTCAACATGAACTTAGCTGACACTAAGTTTACCTTGTGCTCAGTGCGACATTTTGTATTATTCAGCTTCATTCATTCAAGTGTATGAATTTATTTAGATTAGCTGAAATGCACACAAAACATCCATAGAGATACAGGAACGGTACATCCACAATATAAAAGTTACATATTAAAGATAACTATCATCACTCATGATGTATCTCAAAGTCTCGTTTTTACAGTGAGTAAATTTGAACTCACACTTTACAGCAAATAAACTTTACATCATTTACATAATCGTCCTCACGCCACACAATGATAAATTTTACATGTAGAATAAAAAAGTTTTAAAAAGTTTTAAACACAAACAGTTTTAAAATAACATTTAGTTGTGAACCAAAACCAAATTTAATCACTTAATCAAGAATTTATTATATATAAACACAAATAATACATTTTCTTTTTGTGTTTTACAGCTAATTGCACTTTAAAAACAAGAGTGACAGTCTCGCGTGATGGTTACTGTCCATAATTGTTTCATAGCGCCATCTTGTGGAGTAATTTGGCAACAAATATTAAACCTGGAATTACATTATTTACTGTAAAGAAAATAAAATGCAGACAAACAAAGCAGTAACTGTACTTACACTATACTGACCACAGATTCAAGATTTTAACCTACAGATTTTCTGCAAAAACAATTTTTTTGGTCTTTTCTGCTATTTAAAAAAAAAAAAAAGACATTTAAATCTGAGTTCTGTCCTGGTTGGTTGGAGGTGTTAGAGGTACTGCGTCAGGATAAACCAGGAAGCCGGAAAAGGTGGTGTACCTCCCCTGGTTGCTGTAGACAGCATAACGCTCATCCTGCTGACTGTACAGCCAAACACTGTCGCCCCGACGGAGAGACAGCAGCAAACTCTGACTCTGCATCTCCCGTCTCTTCGACGTGTCCTCATCGAACACCATCGCCTGCACCTCGCCCTTCCCGGTCATCAGCTTCACAGAAACGGCCTTGCGAGGGTGTTTCCCCACAGTGAAGGCAAAGAAGTAAGCCCCCGGGAACTGGCAGGTGAACAGGCCGGAGGTTTTGTTGAAATGGCCCCCGATGTTGACGTACTCCACATCAAAGGTCAGAGGTGGCTTGCCCTGCTGCCTGCTACTCTGACCTATGAGTGTGGATGTCCGTGCCACAGAGAAGGCAGACTGCGGCTGCTCTGACGTCTGACCTCTGGCCTGGCGATCAGCCTGAGGGGGGCAGTTTGGGTAGGACAGGTGGTTGCTGATGTAGCTGGTTGAGGAGATGTCAGGATAGATGAGGTAACCAGAGAAGGTGATGTAGGGACCAGCATTGCTGTACAAAGCATACTGAGGACTCTGCTGTAAAAGCAGCCAAACTGTGTCCATTTCCTTCAAACTGATCATTACGCTTTGGCTTTGAACTTTCCTTCCTTTCTTGCGGTAGTCATCATACGCCATAGCCTGCACCTCCTCGCCATTCTTCACCAGTATGACAGAGAGCATTTTCTTCGGAAACTTCCCCACTGAGAAGGAGAAATAGTAAGCCCCGGGGATGCGGCAGCGGAAGTGACCAGTGTCTGGATTGAAATCCCCCCCGATGTTAACCATGAGCCTGTTGAAGGTCACTGCCTTCTGCTTGCCTCCCACTACACTGCTGGTTTGTGTGGCAGAGAAAGCAGAGCGGAGACCTGTTGTCACTGGAGGGGCATGAAGGGGAGAAACTGGTCCAGAGTAGGTGATCACGATGAACAAACATGCCAGGCAGCAGTGTGTGCTCCAATGAGCTAAAAAAAAAGGAAAATCAAGGAAATGACAGTTACAGATGACAGACACGAATCACTGAAAATCTTAGTGAGTTCAAATATCTGAGATGTTTTTGCTGTTCAAAATAAAAGTCTAGTCTTGTGGTTCCCAACCTGGAGCTCGGGACCCCCCCAAAGGGTTCACAAGCTAAATTTGAGGGGTCAGATGAGAAGATGAGAAGTTCAATAAAACTCTCATGTCTGTATGATCATACGAAGCTAAAGCCAGCAGCTGGTAAGCTTAGCCTAGCAGAGAGATTGGATACAGGAGTAAACAGAGAGCCTAGCTTTGTCCATAAGTAACACAACCCCCCTACCAGCACCTTTAAAGCTCACTAATTAACGCTTTATATCTTGTTTTGTTTTTTTTCATTTGTGCAAAAACTGAAGTGTAGAAACAACAGTTTGCTGTGTTATGGGGGGTTATGCGCCGCACTCTTTCCTTGTGCCAGGTTCTGGCGGGGAATTCTGTTACAGTTGAATAAAGGTAGGCTAGCTGTTTCCCCTTTTTTGCAGTCTTTGTGCTAAGCTAAGCTAACTGGCTGCTGGCTGTTGCCTCATACTTACCGGACAGATATGAGAACAGCATTGATCTTCTCATCTAACTCTCCACCAGAGAGTGTACAAGCGTATTTCTGAAGATGTGGGAACTTTTGCTTTAACGAGGGGTCACCAGCCAAAAAGGCTGGCGACCACCGTCAGTATCGAAGTAGGTTGCGCTTCTTTCAGACTGAGTCTTTTGTATCAGACTAAGCTTGACCCGTAAGCTGTCTAAGTTAAATATTCCAAGTTGAATGAGGAAGTCTGGCTAAGACCTGTCGATACAGATCTTCTTACTCAAATCAAGCACTCAGTGTGAGCAGCAGCCCCTGTAATCTGGCTGATACTGTCTGTTCTCTCTGTGCACTGAGAGAAGGGACTAGATTAGGTTCTGGTTCATCTGTTCCTGTGTGTGTTGAACAATGGAAAATTTCAGAGGGTTGGTGAGGTGGGGCAGGGCAGAATGCGAAAAGACACCACTGCCAAGTGTAAATGAACCATTACTTTGAAGTGTGGATAAGTTGCAGCAAATCAGGTTGTGTTATGATGACAACATTGTCGTGAAAATTGTGGGTTTTTGATATTTTTTGAGGGACTTGATTTGTTTACACTGCTGAAATCCTGCCACTTCACATTTGACACATATTAGACACGTTCAGATTCAGCCAGGAAACGCCATCTGTCTTAAACAAAGTTACTAAAAGAAACCATAAAAAATATGTTATAATGTTTTCACATATGTACAGAAATAGATCAATTTTAAAATCCAACAAGGTCAGATTGGTCAGAAGAGCTTCCATGATCATGACTAAATGAGCAGAAACCTTGCACCTGTAAAGGCAACAAACATCAGTCATAATTATAGGCTCAGGTTTTACACCTGGCTGTTTCCCCTGCTGCCTGTAATATGCATATTTTACAAAAGGCTAATGATAGATGTTTAGCGCTAAACTGGGGTGGCAAAAGCCAGGGTCAGGGTTAGGAAAGGACTGAGATAGCAAAGGAATAGTAGCACGACTCAGACACTGTCCCCTTTCAGGTCGAAAATTTTTTTTCGAAAATAAATTTTCAATAGTCTAAAACAATCTCCAGTGTAACATGCTGTATTCTTATTGAGCAGAATTCATGTTTGCGTGACAATATCGTAAAATAAAGCGTGAACTAGATCAGAGAATCACTCAATATTATGATGAAATTCAACAATCTCTAAAGTGTCTGGTGACTTGTAAAATTGACTAAACTCCTGCTGCGGTAAACACAAAAAAGATCAACATTCATTTCTTATTCCATTTCTATTTCTACACACAATTTGTGCCAAAATTATTTACAAAAATACCAAACCCACCTGTTGGGCTAAGTTGGGGCAGAAATGGCATGCTGGACCTCTTCTTAGTCAGAAAATTTAAAGTTCTTCTTAGTTTGCTGCACTGCTAATGTTCACGCAACGGGCCTGACACCCAAAGGGACAAAGCTTTTGTCCATACAAATACGTCAGGGAGGAGCTCCAAACTCCCTCCAATCCATAGCTCCCATTCCAACCTGTAGCACAAAAAAAAAAAAAAAAAAGGGAAAACGCAGCTGTACCGTTCAGCCTCACTGGCAAGTGGAAGTGTTACGTCTAATTCATGCATTGTTTTGTCTGAAACAGGTAGAGAAGCACAACGACGCTTCCTTTGCTTATAAAGGAAGCAGTCTTAGATAAACCGGTGCTGGAAAAATGCAGCACAAAATATGCACTCTTCAAGTGTGATATGATGCACTGGTATGAACAAAGTGGGGGGAAAACATCGCCAGGAAAAGTATTAGAATTAGCAACATAGCAGTGTAAAATGCTCCATAAAAGTCATGCAGACAATTTAAACTTAGTTGAAAATAAATATTGTCAGTGAAATCACAATGAAAAAATACTTTTCTCTTGTAATCACTACTTTAATGTTGTAAAGTTCATGCTATGGTATATCTTACACAAATTATGATGTCATAACATACATAACACATTACATATATAAACTGGAAAATAAGGTTTTTGAGAGTTTATAGATGACCATTGTCTTGATGGCATTCTGTTTTTTTTTGTTTTTTTTTTGGTCCATGTTCATGTAGCCTAAAATGAGAAGCACTGTTCTCAGAGGATCGGTAAAATTTTCTTTAAATGAATCTTCGTCCCTCACAGCATTTCAATGATATGTTCCAAATCAGTTCAAAAAACTTTTCAAAGAAATATATTGACAAAATAAATGTATTTTTTTTATGCTAATATCACAAAATCCAGGGAATTCAGAAATGTCATTAATATATTTCTTTTGAAATTGGTTTGTTGGGTAAATTATATGTATAATTTTGTAATACATCTCTCTGACTTTGTGACAAAATGTTTATTATAAAACCAAATTCATTTACATTGACTATTGTCAAAGTGAGCACTCCAGCAGCGCTTATCATAAGGAGTTGCAGTGCTGTGGTGCATGAGTCTGATGCATCTGTTGTTACACTTTCTAACCTTTATATTGATGCAGTTTTACATGATATCTGTGTTAAACGCTGACTGCACATCAGATGAGCTGCTGCTGCTCGGCTCCGCTCTCCATCCTCTGTCAGGACGCAAAGGACCCGGAAGACGTGTGTTTGCTGTCAATGCCAACGACGGAGAGGAGGCATCGAGAGCTAAAAGCCCGCATTTAAGACAAGATGGCAGGACTGCCCCGCAGGATCGTGAAGGTAAGAATTTGACCCTTAAAACAGCAGCGTGTGTGACTTTTCTGTCACGGCTGGAGACTCGACACACGCAGCGTGAACTCTAAAAGCTCTGCCTGTGAACACTTTTGTGTGCTAACGTTAGCATCCAGCTCGCTAACGTTACTTTGCTAAAGTAACTTCCGTTTCATTCCTGTGCCCAGATACACTGACACGGGGTGGTTTAAAAATACACCAGCGCTTTGTAAAGATGGCGGATAAATCTGCTCTGTGCCGGTATGTCTTTGCTAAATATGCTTCTTAAGCACGATGGTGTACTCAAGTTGCCTTTGACCAGATTGTGGTGCTACCTTGAAGGCTGGCTAACCGGGCTAACATTGCTAACCACGGCTAGTTTGTTAGCTGTGTTTTTATTTGAATGATAAAAACCGGAACATTTAACAAGGTAGCGCTGCCCTGTTAACATGATACTCTCGGTATTATGCTTTAATTTTAGCCGTATATGAACTGAAGATGGCATGCTTGCCTCTTGTAGTTTTATTTTTCTTAAGTTCTCAAGCGAGTAACTAGCCAGGAGATTGCATCTTGGCATCATGACTTGGTCACAAATGTGGTAAAGTAGAAACTACCAAACGGAGTGGGGCGATACTTGGTCTGACTCGTGTCGCATGGCCCCTGAACCTATGGGGCAAAAACAGAAAGTGATTCAGCTTGCTCAGTATACTAAAGATGCTACCGAGGGAGTCAAATCTTCCGGCTTGACCGGTGGAGTACAGTGTTGTCGCTGGCGTTTGGCAGCTGTCAAGTCCTTTTGCTTTTAAGAGGAGGTGTCTTCAGCTCCCCGCACCACCCAGACGCGAGCCCATAATTACTTTACTTGACGGGTAGGAAGTTACCCGTGCATCTCCCTACCGTGACGGCCGTAGTGTTCAGTGAAAATGCACAGCACTGTGCAAAGGTTTCCTGCACTGAAAGTAACGGACTAAAAGTAAAGTGCAGTAAACAGGGGAAGAAAAAAAAAAAAAAAGAAATCAAATCAATATTTGATGTGACCCCCCCCCCTTTGGTAGCTAGGTTTTTCTAAGCATCTTGGAGATCTTGCCACAGCTTTTCTGTGGATTTAAACTGTCTCTGTGTCTTCTGTCTTTTCATGTAATCCCAGACTGTCTCTTGAGTTGATTCTTAATTTTTGTTTCTTTTTATTTTATTGTTTTAACTCCTGCTGAACTGTGGTGGTAATAGACAAGCCACACTGAAGCAACATTACCTTCATATTTTTCCATAGGAAACCCATCAGTGCGATAGCTGTATATTTATATTTATAAATATATTATTATTATATTTGAAAATAACGTTCATTCACAATTGTTTATTTATCCTACTATTGATACAGCTTGCCTGATTTGTAAAGGAACTGGGCCTACCTTATATTGATATATATGCATCAAAAGTGCATTATAGGAACATGAATGGTGGCTAAGAGGAGGTTGCGCAGGTGGGTGAGTAAGCAAACCACAGACAGGCTGTTGGTGGGAAAAGGTGGGAAGGCTGGGAACAGTACTTGGTGGACCGAGCCCTTGAGCCCTCAGAGCGTGTGACTGGGAATGGGAGCCCCTCTCCTGTCTGTGTTTTCACTGCATGGTTTTGTCTGTGGGTTATCTGAAACATTTCAGGAATCTCACTCACAGTTGCATTCAGGAGAAGAGTGGCGGCTGTTGACAGGCTTTATTTGGTACTATGTTTTTTTTATACATAGTTGGTTATAGGTTATGATAAGGATCAAAGGGCCTTATATAGCAGGAAATGTGTTCTGTGTTGTGTTATCAGTACTACAGTTTGGAGAATGCAGAGTATACAGTGAAGATAATAATGACGTGCAAAGCAGTGAGCTTGAATGTAGTTTCCTTGTTGAAGGCATCTCTTAGGTGTGTCGCTTGGGCTGCCTTGTGCGTACCGCAAGCCAGATATCTGCTCCTCTTTTAGAGCAAAGGTGTGTGTGTTTCTTTAGGCCTCTTGGCTGTCAGTATGAGTTGGGAGTAGCCTTGCTGCGGGAGTGGCAGTAATGGTCTCCTGTGGCGTGGGGGCTGAGTCAGTGTCACCTCTAAAAGACAGTTACATACTGCGCAGAGTCTTCAGCCTCACAGCATTGAGCCACTATTGCAGTCCACGCCACCGTCTCCTCTGTGTTAATGGATAAAAGCCAAGCACACTACAGTCCACATCCTACCTTCCATCTCTGGTGTTAGAATAATAATGACACAACTTTTTTTTGCAGCTCTCTTGTGTGGGCGAGAGCTTTTATAAATCTTTTTTAATAAATAATTTAATTTTTAAACAGGTTTTACCAATATCCAATAAAAAATCCTGAGGATATTTTTAAACTCAGTTCAACACTATTATGTGTAGTTTCCACCAATGCAGTTAGCTGTAATGCTTGGTACAGGTGTAGCTGTGTATGAATCACATCTTTATTTGTAGTTCTCATAATGTATTAAACAGTACACTGGCTCCAAGTGGCTGCAATCACTAAAGGAGATGAGCACAAAGTACCTCAGACACAAAACCATAAGATATGTAACACACATTTTTGTCAGATATCTTGGTTGTTGTTTTTTCAGTAGTTCTTAGATCTTTGATATTATATTTAAATGTCAAAGTCAGTTTCAAGCAAAATAGTAGTCAAAGAATGCCAAATATTCTCAGCTGTCTCCCTCTCAAGTGAGAGTAGGTTCTGCTTTTCTCTGTTTTACATCATAGTAAACTCAATATCTGTCGATCGAACAAAACAAGACATTTAAAGACTCCACGCAGGACTCGGAAGTGGCGATGGGCTTTTTTTTTTTTTTTTTTTTTTTTTTTTTTTTATAGCTGCTGTTTGACATTTAATAGACTAAATCACTTATTGATCAATTGAAAAAATAATCTGCAGATTAGTTGATAATGAAAATAACCATTAGCTGCAGCAATTATCTCAAAAGTTTTTGGGCAGACAGAAAGTAAGAAAACGGTTTTATTGTTTAAAGAACTGGCTAGTAATTGTCACATAAACATACCTTTATGCATCTACCGTTTACAAAAGGAACAACGCATTGCTCTCCCGCCCTGCTTTAACACTAGATGTTGTGCATATGTCTGAACGGGGCCTTACGGTAGTGATTTAATCAGTTAGTTTTCTCTTTCTTTCTTTTTCTATACCAGGAAACTCAGCGTTTGCTTGCAGAGCCTGTGCCAGGCATCAAGGCAGAGCCAGATGAAAGCAACGCCCGCTACTTTCATGTGGTCATTGCTGGACCTCAGGACTCCCCTTTTGAGGGGGGCACATTTAAACTTGAACTCTTTTTACCAGAGGAATATCCCATGGCAGCTCCTAAAGTACGCTTCATGACCAAAATATATCATCCCAATGTGGACAAGTTGGGAAGAATATGTCTAGACATTTTGAAAGGTAAGTCAGTACATTATAATGTGACAGTTACTGCTTAGGCACATAGAAGATTGTGGGTTTCATGTCCTTTTGTCTGACGTGGAACCCATTTTCATAAGTCTCCAGCTGTTATGTGTGGCATACAGTGTGTTTTGCCTTAAAAGACCTGTGTTCTTCCTCTGATAGCTTAAAATAACAATTGACAGAAAATCAGTTTCTTCCCAAGCAGCTATAATAGGTACTTTGCATCTGTTCTCTCTTTGCTCTGTTTAGTCAGGCTTGTTAGTGTAGGAAAGCCTGTATGTATCTTGTTCTGTGGTGTTTGGCCTGTGAATGAAGTGAGGGATTTGCCAATTTCATCTTGCCCAAAAGATCAAGGGCCTCTTACGCTACGCTTGTGACCCCTAACTGGAGATTTCTGCCACTACTGCTGCGTATCACCACTGCCTCCTCACTGCCCCCGCAGCTCAAAATAGATACACTATTCCTGTGCTGCTTCTTTTACTCTCTTTTTTTCTTTCTCTACATTCAACATCTTATCCTCAATTGTCCCACTGCTTTTCTTGGCCTCCACTTTAGTCTTATTAATCCCTGTGTTTTTTTTATTTGTTAATTTGTTTATTTTTTTCAGATAAATGGTCACCAGCTCTGCAGATTCGCACAGTGCTGCTATCAATCCAGGCATTACTAAGTGCACCCAACCCTGATGATCCCCTAGCAAATGACGTTGCAGAGAAGTGGAAGTCCAATGAAGCTGAAGCCATAGAAACAGGTGAGAACTGTGATCTGTCCGCGTTCAACGGCGGGGTTATTCCACTTTATATTCAGCTCTTGTCTAGTGCACCTTTCACTTCCCCCTCTGTCATTTGGATTAAAGGAATATCCAGGCTAAATACACACATACATACACAAAAGCAAAACACAATATATGTTTTACTTGACATTTCCAGGCAGATTTTTGTATTCAGAGCTGTGTCTCTTTTTGACTATCTTGCCCAGACTTATCTATTCCATATATTTATTTTATACAATGACTAAAATATGATGAAACTACAATACTCTAACATTGTTTAATGAACACTAAATATGAACTCAAAATATAGTTTTCATTAAAAAAAAAAAATTAAAATTAAAAAACTAACATCTTTCGAATTTCAAGTAAGTTCTTCCATTGTCTCTTACTCTGTCCTCACTTTGTGACAGGATACAGTGGCATAAAAGGGATGTAAGAGGGGTTCCTTGTGGTCATTTGTGGTTATTGCATTAATTACATAAAAACTGAAAATCAAAGCTGCAAGCACTATTAATGGTTGGCGTCTCCTAGTTTAGTTATAAAGGTGAAAATGTCATTTAGAATTTATAGGATATATTCAGAATTCAACATCCATTTTCACAATAAAATTTTGTTTAAAAAAATATGGTGAAGGTGGTTGCTGGTGGTAAGATGGTGTGTATGGAGAGGTCTTTACAATACAAGTCCTGTGACACTAATTGTGGTTTGGAGCTATATTGGTAAATTCTATACAGCTCATCTTATTATTCTGTTTTTGTTTTTTTTGTTTGGTTTTGTTTTTTTTGTTTTGTTTTTCCACTCTACAGCCAAGACATGGACCAGGCTTTATGCTGGAAACAAAAATGAAGTGTAGAGCCGCCTAACAAGTGGAGACACAATTGGAAGTCAAGTGTGAACACAACTCCTCATGTTCCGCCAAGACCTCTTCCTACTTCATTTGCATTTAAAGGACACAGTCTTAAATATGTGTGTGTATGGATATATATATATATGTGTGTATATATATATATGTATGTGTGTGTGTATATATATAATATATATATATATATACATACACATATACATATACATATAAATTATAAAATAAACATAAATATAAAGTAAAGGAAAATACAACTGCTGACAAGTGGTGATTTAAATGCACCCTAGTAATGAAATGGCTCGTCTTTGTCCTTACTCACTACTGTTGAAATGCATGGGCAGAGGTTTTAGATCTACTCACCTGGCTTTCTTTGTCCATTGATTTTTTTTTTTTTTTTGGGAGGCTTTTGCCAACTGCTGCTGCTTGTACAAGCGTGTATAAGGGGAGGGGTGTCCTGTTGGGGAGGGGAGGGGAGGGAGAAATTTGCTAGATGTGGTCATTATGGTATGCATTTTATGTTTGTTTTTTTTTTTAACTTTGTTTTGCTGTTTGTTTATTAAAAGCAGCTAACTACTACTAACCCACTGTATGTAAAAACTCACCTGGAGACGGACCGGACAGCAGCAGGACACACAAGCAATCGTAGCCATGCGTCTTCTTCAAGTCACAGCTGGGTTTATTAAATACAAAATAATATGACTAAAAGAAACAAACTGAGCCTGCCACATTAACTTTCAACCACTCTCAGTATAGACTTGGATGTACTGTAGGCTTGGGAATGGTGAAAGAGAATGTTGAGGGTAGGGTGGACATTGTGGACCTTTCCTTAGTTTTAGCACATAGTGTATGTTTTATTACCATATCCAGTCTTTTATATGTGAATCTTTCCGGCTATTGAAACACTAACTACTCTGCTTGTTTCCATGTATGTCATCACAGTCTAATTCTACAAGACTCAGTGGTTTACTTTCTTCAATGGCATTTATTTCACAAAGCGTTGACTACATTTAAACTGTCAGTTGTTTGACGACGTAAGGGGCTGACCTGTGTTAGATGAAATGCTGGGTTGTTTTCGGGATCAAACTCCAAAAGATGATCAAGGCTGTGACTCTGGATTGTCGTAATTGGTCTTTGGCTGAAAAGTCTGTATTCAGTTCACTGTTTGTAAATTCAATCTTTCTATTGATCTGTGGAGGAAATATTTTCCTGCTCTCAGAATGCTATGAAACAGTTCACCTGCATACTTTTATGTTCTGTAAATAAAATCTATTGATTAATAAATAGCTGCCTGCGTGTGATTCTTGATGGGACACCTGTAAGACAAGTGTGACAAATACTGCTGATGTATGTTGTAATTTCGATAGGGATAGCTGGCAGGTCAGATTTGTTAGATTTTGGATAAGAATGTTCATGAGCAAAGCCAGTGGTGCAAGAAGTACTCAGATGAAACGTACTCTGTTACAAGTTACAGCCCTCCCTTCAAAATTCACTTAAGTAAAAATACAGTGGTATTATCAGCAAAGTATTCATTATGTAGAATTCATCCTTGTTAATGTTACATTAATGGATTATTAATATGTTTTAACATGTAAGCAACATTTTTAATGTTTATGCTTGAGGTGGATCCAGTTTATACTATTTATACCATACTATTCGGTAGTTTATGAAAAAAAAAAAAAAAAATACACCCCTGGTCCAGCCCCACAGGTGGGACGTAACTTTGCCTGATTACAGCTTTTCTCTTTTCTCAGGAGCCTAGGGGTGTGTACAGGCGGGTCAGGTGACATCTTTTTGACACATTATTAGGACATGGATTTCGGGGGGCTCCCATGTAATCCCTGTCATAGCTTTGCACAAACTCAGCCTGAGTTCTCATCAGCCACCATACGTGAAAACACCTGTGCGGGTGTGCAGGACTTTCTAAGTTAAATAAAATGAAAGTATCTAGTAACTGTAGTTGCGAACTAAAAGTACAATATTTCAATCTGAAATGTAGTGAAACTGAAGCATAAAGCAGCAAAACACAGAAATACTCAAGTAAGGTATAAGTACTTCAAAAGTGTACTTGCTAAATGTACTCAGTTACTTTCAACCACCGAACAAGGCTGCACCTTGACCCAAAGAATCTTCAGTTTTAGGTACATTTATTCTGGACTTGTGCATGTACAATCCTACAATAAAAGGAAGTAAATCAATGCTAATTAATAATTACTGGTAGTTAATTAACTAGTTAATTAGCTAATATTATTCAGAACAACTTGTGCTGCATAGTGTGTGGATTCTGAGTTCTCATTGCGTTGTTCCATTTTACTATTTTACATTAAAAAGGTTAAATGTAGCAGTTATTTTTATTACCTCTACCTCCGATAATTATTAAAAGCTTTTCTATAGCTTCCACATTCAGACTTTTTTACTACAAAATATTATTATTATTAATATCATTATTATCATTAGAGTCCTTTCTTGTTCTGGTTGCCGCCGGTTATCAATGGCCTGATAGTTATGAATGCCCGTGTCCTGATTTTAGGAACAGTCTGCCATGAAATTGCCTTTTTTTTTTCTTTATAGACCTCTGAAACATTTCCGCCTCTGAACACCTCCTGCCGTCCTCATCCACCACCAGAGGGAGCCCCTGAGCTTTGTAACTTTCACACCCAGCAGTGCATTACAGGCTTCACCCACTGCGCTGGAAAAACGCATGCCACTGCAAACAGCCCTGGGAGTGTTACCACCAGGCTGGCCCGCTGCACTGCGAGGGGGTCCCGAACCTGCGTTGTTCTGTTTCTGGGACCTTGAAACGGCAGGGAATGGCCTTATGTTTCCTTCAGTTACCATGGGAAATTGGGCAATCGCGAGACTCCAAATGCGACTCATATACACAGTAACATAATATGTCACGTGGCTGCTATAAGTTAAGCAACGGAGACCAGGTGGGGTGTGCAACAATAAAAAAAAAAAAAAAAGATTAAAAACATCTAAACTGATTAAAAGTAAACACGTAGTTGAAACTGTCCGAACAATGTAATTTCCCATATAAATTGAAATATAATACAAATGCGCTACAAGGGATGAAAGGTAGCCTTATTTATTTAGTTGTATGGGGTAGGTTTGTCTGTTCTTATTTCTGTAGGCGGAAATTGTTCACCCCCCACCTCCTCATTAAGAATGACCACATTTCTATACGTGTGACAGGATGTTAAAGTGGAGAGTAATGAGGGAAATGGGAGGGTTAATGCTGTTACATGGCTTATATACTGTTTAAAAAAAAAAAAAAAAACGGGATGGAGGTGTTTGCTAGAAAGTTGACGATTAAAAAAAAAAAAAAATCGATCATAGTCTCAAATGGCCTGATTTGTTAGTATCCCGGTGAAAGGCACAGTGGTCCGGTGTTGGAGACCTCTAGGGCGGCACCTGAAAGCAGCAGCCAGCCGCACGGAGCGAGGCGTCGCTAACGCACGCGGCGTTTTCCAGCGCTCATCCCGCCGCGTGCGGCTGCCGGCCGTGCGAAGACACTTCGGGCCCGGGGGGTTCGGCTCTCATCGATCGATCGCCTCGTCTACGGCGAACATCGGCCTCCGCCGTAACTCGGGAGCTGAGCTCTCGGGTCAGCTGGTCGCAGCCCCGCGACCACAGATTGTGAGCGAGAGTTTTTTTTTTTTTTTTTTTTTTTTTTGGGAGTCGTGCGTGTTGACGGCGGCACTGAATCGCCATGGTAGGAGCGGTGTGCGACCAGATGCAACCTGACACTGTCTCGTAGCACAGGAATGGATGGGCCGAGGGCACACCTTTCGACTGGGACCGCCTGAAGAAGCTGAGTCGGGGATATTGTGGGAGATACGCAGCCCCTGCCGTCTCCCGCCGAAGCCACTTTCCGCAGCGTTTGGTGGAAGCCAGATTTTCTCTACTCCCGACATTTTTTTTTTTTTTTTTTTTTTGGACGTTTCCCCTCGCACTCGACGATTGGGAACATATATGATGAAGTTTAAGCCCAACCAGACCAGGACGTACGACGGCGAAGGCTTCAAGAGAAGAGCGGCGTGTTTGTGTTTCAAAAACGAACAAGAGGACGAGGTAAGATCCGTCTGTCCGTCCGTCCGTCGACGGCTGAAGTCTGCGGTTGAACTGTTGGAGGAGAGGGCATTTACCAACAGGCGGCTCCTTTCGACACAGTCCCAGTTCAACTCCCGAACTCGCGCCGACTGTCACACGCGGAGCAGACCCGAGTGTCGGTTTAACGCCGCGTCCCTGTGTGTGAGAGTGCGTTCGCGTCGGGCACAGTCGAACGCAACTCGGCTGATATATACGACCCTATTAAACATCCGGGAGGGGGGGTCTCACAAGCTGGCACCCAGCTGTAACCAGCACCCGGCAGGAGACCGTCATTTTCATTTCCTGTCCAGGAAGGAAATCCAGGTAGCTCACGACCCATAAAGACGGGGCACCCTCGCCGTGGCCAGGTAGCAACCGTGCTGCCTAAACTGCTGGCAATAACACTCCCGCACGCTCAAGAATTTATTCGATGACATATTCCGTTAACTGCAGATGCATTTCATAGGTCTAACATTACATGTGATTAGAGACTGAAACGCAACACTCCCCGGCCTATAAACACCACCTGCCATTGAAAAATCTCGCATCCACATTCACTCGCGCATACTTAGACCAGCACCAGCTGATCTGGTTATTACACAAGAGCGTTTCCATATCGACACCTGACCGCTGTGGTCGCTAAGCCTTTGCTGAGGCACCGTGCAACTCCTGCACTCCGCATTTCTGACAACAGGCAGCGGTGGACCGAAGGTTAGAGGGAACAAGAGCTTGTGACGGGAAGGCCGCCGGTTCAATCCCCCGACCGGCAGGATTAAATCTAAGTGGGAAAAGTGAAAAAAGCAGCCCTCATCAGTCACCTCATCGGCTCCAGTGTGGTGCCCTTGGGCAAGGCCCTTAACCTAGTCCGATCTGCTGGCTGCTCCAGTGGAGCCAGCAGATCAGACTGTGGTTGTACTGGGCGGCTTCCAGGTGTGAATATTAGTAACTGTGTGAATGTGGTCAGGGTGTTCCTGTAAAAGGGAGGTTGCTTCTCAGTGACACTACCCTGAATAAATGAATTCAGTTGTTCTAAACTGCAGTAGGAGTGCACTGGAGTGCTGGAACATATGTCTCCTTAATTCATATTGATTCTGTATTTAACTAAAAGGTCACCCAGGAAAATCAGCATAACCAGGACTTCTCCCACACGGACTCAGTTTGCTCACGCTCGCACTGAACACTGTTACCTTTTGACTTTAGGTAGGGGTTTCTACAGTTGACTATCAAATGCGACGTGTTCCCTCGCATGCCAATATCAAATCGATCTAATGGGGCTAATGAGAAACTTAAATTACAAATAGGGATATACAGTATATGGGCTCTGACATTACAAATGAACCGGTTTGAATATGTTTCCCACTAAACTCATTCCGCAGCCTACATTCAGTCTTAAAATGAGCCCGTAGAGAACACAGTCACTTCCTAAAACATGCACTGTATTATTTTAGATTGATGCTGCTGAAATTAAGACAACTCGGGGCAGGGGTGTCCTAGATCACAATGTGTCTGCCTGGTGACGCGGCCCATCTCAGGACCACATGTGATACGGGGAGTGGGATTGTAGGGGGCTGGGTAGGGAGGGGGGGTTGAGTGTTACACTGTGTGCTAAACATCAAGTGACCTATCGGCTGCAATTTATAGAAACAAGGTGCAGGCACTTGCTGTCCCCTGACGGATTTGCTTTCCTGCTCCCTGCGCTCACACATTCCTCTTCCCATCTCTCTCTCTCTCTCTCTCTCTCTGCCTGCTATTCCTCTGTGACATGCGTGCTGACAAACGCTAAAAGTCACTTTGATTACCGTTGATTGCGCTGGAGGATGATGAAACGGTGCTGTTCCTGTCCTTCATCGTCACTGTCATTGCCTTGATTGAATGTGTCACACTCCACGCGGTAAGCGATCCGTCCAGTATGCATGCCTGGTTTACAGTCACTTCCTCAACATGTCAGCTGGAGTCCAGGAGGACAGGAACTGGTCTGCAGAAAAATGGTCGACGGGATGGCGCCCCGTTGTATGTACTCAGAAAAATAATGCAATCTGTCCAACTTCACCTCATAATACAAGGGAAAATGACAATTCTATATTATATGTTATTTTTATTCTTTGTGTAATGATACATGCTGTAATTTTCAATAAACTGTTGGGGCCAATTATTCAGTATGGGAGAAAATGTCTTAATTAATGTGTACAATAGTGGCAGGGTTTGAAATCAGTATTACAATATTGACGAGATAACAAAATATGACCAGTGTTTACAAAGTCACATAAAGAATAATCAGAGTTTTTGCATGACGTCATACAAAATGCTGATGTAAAACAAGAACTTTAGTAACTCCCTATTTAAAAATTAATTGAAATGAGCACTAGTCGTTAATTTTGACAAAATATTTGTAAAACGGTACCACAATAGGTTTCATCAAAGTTTCTGCTAAAAAGCCAATAAACAGTATTGAACGGAATTGTTGCCCAAGCCTTTTTGGGACACAGTATCAACAAAAATTAAAAATTATACTGAGAGTATCAGTATCATTTTTGCATTATATTGTATAGGTGTTTGTATTATTGTGGCCAATCACTGTACATTTGGGTCACTGGACCAGAAATAATAATAATAATCTGAAAGAAATAGGACTTCTATTTATGCTTTAACTTTGTTTTAACTTCTTGCCTCATGATACCAGATTCATTAAGCTTAGTATGAGTATACAATCTGTCAACAGGATCTTAGCTGGATTGTGATCAGGGTGATTCTCACCTTAAAGCTGATGTGGATGTGCCCACTCAAAGCTCTTCCTCACCCTGAACTCTCAGTGAGGTGTGTGCGTGGTGCCTGTTGGGGTCGTTAACCTCCCCCGCTAAGCTCTTTTGTTTTCATACAGAAAGGCAACTGCTGAGTCAGGGGTTTTTGAAAAGCCTTTTGGCCGTGAGTGCCTGCGCGAGTAGCTGCGTATGTGCAACTGCGTACGTGTTTCACATGGCGTTTGTGTGTAATTGGGCATGCATGCATGTGTGTGTTGTGTGCATTTGTGTCAGTGAGACAGCAGCCAGTGTTTCTACAGTCCCCAGGGACTATCTGTGCAGGGGTGCAGATGGAAAACTTTTTATAGGCACTGTATTCTGGGTTTGCTGAACGAAACGTGTTATGTAAAATTCTGCTACAATAAGGAATCAAAGGAGGGAGGTGCAGGATTGCTGTAAGGGAATTATCCTTTGGGGATCTATGTTTAGCATATTTATATTACTGTCCATATTTTAACAACTGTCTACTCATAATGTGAACCATTAAAGTTTTATCAATGGACATAAAAATATCTTAGGTACTCTAAAGAGCAAGAAAGTTCTAGTTTTAGTGAGTAAGCAGCTACTGCAGATCTGGGTCATTGAATGTGATATCGCATGACAGTGAAATCCCCTGTACCCTCTAACTTGGCCTGTTATCCATACATAAATATTGACAGAGTTGCCTGTGTTAAGAATAAGTCATATGGTCTCCAGAGAGTTTGCAAAATGCAGGAACAGAGACAGAGAGAGAGACTGAATTTTGTCACACCCACGTGCATTTAGGCATTTATACCAGTGATCCAATGTGTGTAAACAGCAGCTCGTTGTGAGTTTTAAGTTGTTGATTTATAGTGTGATAATTCTTGATGCGGTTGATGAATGGATAAGCTCAGCTAACAGTGAGTAAAGTTTAAATGAAGTCCTTTCTGATTCCTGAGATGTTTTGTGGGTTATATCTTACCGGCTGTGACCCGGCTACAGATGAGGGTCACGCAGCATGAAGTTCCCCTCATCACAGTAATTTCTGTGCAGCCGAGGCCAGCTTTGATGGCGGGGAAGATTATTATCATTAGTGCTCTTCTTAAATCTGTCATACTCTATCAGGTCTCAGGAGGAATGCAGACACATCGTAATGTTGGGAAACCTCTGCCGGAGCAGAGGTTTGGCTGTTGGATGGGCAAAGAGCTGATTTCTGGTGCTGGTTTTTAATCAGCCTTTGCTGTCAAGAGAAACTGGCTGCACGTGTCAGGTTAGCCGAGGGCAGAATTCAGTAAGGATTTGCATGAAATCTTAATGTGGGTCAGTGTGATGCCAGATAGGGTTTGAGATCAAATGGCTGCGTCTCCGGATGGGCACCATGCTGGAAAAAGACCCAACTGCATGTATTTGAGTTCATTTAAACATATTGTCTGGCTTTAGTTGTTATTTCAGGTTGGATGATTTTTGTCATATTTTGTAGCTCTTCAAGTTCTTGATTATAGATGAAAACTCACACTAGTTGCTCTCATTCACTTATTTTAATTATGTGGTGAAGATTGTGTCATGCACAACAGCCCAAACCAAACCACACTCATGTTAAATTAAGTAAATGAAAGGAATGACTGTCAGGACATGTGAGATGTTCTATACACTTCCTGCCAAAAGGAATAGCACCACGCTCGGCCGCCACCAGACACCTTTAGTGATGACGGACTCCTGACCTGGGCAATGCCGTTGGCGTGTTCCTGGCACACTGAACTCGGCAGCAGAGACCTGACAAAGGGCATTTTCTCCTTGGCAGGTGCTACTGGTGAGCAGCAGTCGACATCCAGACCAATGGATTGTGCCAGGAGGAGGAATGGAGCCTGAGGAGGAGCCCTGTGGGGCCGCCGTCAGGGAGGTGTACGAAGAGGTGAGCTCATCGCACACACTTAACAAAGAGGTATACTCTGTGTTGGGTTCATGTAATACATTTTGTGGTTGGCACCTTCTATAAACAGCCAGTTAAAACGATTCATTTCCATGCCGGTGTATTTGCATGTTTTACTACAGATTGCACACACCACATATCACTGCTGACTGTTTTCCGAAGCATGCTGTTTGTATTTAGATTCTCTAACCTCCAGGGGACCGCTGTTTTCAGTTCCTGCCAGTGCAATGTGAAAATCATCCTTCAGAGACTTGAAACTTGCTTGAGAGCATTCATTTATTGTGGCTTTATTTATTTTTAAAGGGGGTCAAAGTTAGAATGCTGTTGCACGATAATACAGGTGAGAGTACAAACTGTTTTGTTGGTGTGCTCGTGCTCTCGGTTGTGGGAATTTCCAACGTTGTGAGACGCCTGTGAGAGTCAGCTGATCAGCAGCACTGCTGTCACAAGCTATATTGTCATGCAATGAAAGTAGAAGATAAACCATAAGCAAACATGGAGATTGTGACCTAAGTCATTTCTTGTGCTGACCAGGTCTGGTGTGGAGGATGACTCCACAAGACTCAGATGGTAGAATTTCCCACCGTCAAGTGAAATCATCAATGAAAAAAGTTTTTAGAAAATTCCATCCCAGGAATGGATGACCATGTGATGGTAACCTTGACATAGTAAAGCAGTTAAACCCCGCGAGACCACTGGTATGACCCACTATAACCTCAGTTAACAAAAGCAAAATTTGCACATGTCACCTGTCATCTTAACTGAAAAGTCAGTATTGCACATTCTGAAAACAAATTCTGCATCTGTTCTATTAATTTTCGTTGGCTGGAGGCACAGACACAAATGATCATTGTCATAAAACAGAAATTCTTGGCAGTTATTGTCGTCACTGTTCACAGTATGAGATGCTCCCGCTGCTTTGCGAGCCGGATCCAGATGAGGGATAGAAATATTTGGCAGTGATGCATAAACGACCCTCTTTAATTGTTCTGTGGTTTAGTAAAGAGGTCGCTGGTAGTTGGCCAGAGTGCGTGCAGTGGAGTGAGCTGTGAGCTTCTGCCTCGTGTGCTGACAGCTTTTGAAGTATGGCAGTGACATTTGGAAAGGGTTTCCAGTTACCCACATCCTGTGCCTCTCAGACCAGACGTGCCTGAATATAGATGAGCCGCAAAGGAACTACTGTGGCAAACTAATGATTCAAAACGTCATGTTTTGATACCCTGCTGTCAAGTTCAACACATCAACCACCATCAATATCGCATCCATGTGATAGTTTTAATTTGTGCACGTGTGTGAGATTTTTCAATGCTATTAGGCTATTGTGTGTAATTCAGTTTTTTTTCCTGTAAGCACTGCAGCAATCTTAAATCAATGTTTGACAAAAGCGGGAAATACATGCCAACAGACACAAACGAGACAGTGATAAATCTTCTGTGGTTGGTTACTATAGACAATAGCTGTGCCCCAGTTATGTACTACAATTCTAATGCTAAGTAGGTTTTGAGTATCTAGTGTGTTCAGACTTGAAAAGTAACAATATTAGAGTATGTTCAAAGGTCAAAAGACGGAAAAATTAAATCTTTCAGAAAGATATTTAGGTTTCTCCTTGTAAAGTTCATACTGGTCATTTTTTTGTAACAGTTTACAGTATATAGTTTAGACTGCATATAATTAGTATGTTGTATGGATTTGGGAGACAGCAATTGTGTCTGTCTGTTGTGGGGTCTATAAAATGAGAGGATAAGTCCTAAATATGTGACACAGCAAGAGTCAAACTATCCATTCACACAAGAACAAAGCAAAGAAGTCTGAAAATCAACCGTCCATTTTGTATCGCAGAATTTTTAGATTATGCACATCGGAAATCATCTCATCTCCTCTGATACATGTGAGTTGATGACGTTTCCATTGCAAAATTCTGTGGCCCTCGTCCTCTAAAAATAAAGTTGTAACAAACTGTGCATAAGCAGAAATGGATCTTGACCCGTGTGACATACTTGTGTTAAGCGCCCTCTGTCTCGATGTCCTGTCATTCAGACTATGTTTAGGTCTACCTGCTCATCTCTGCTAAGCTGTCTCACAGGCACGTGGCTTTGCTAGGATTGTACAAAACCGCAGGCTTTCCTTTCCTAAATCAGAAAAAAAAAAAGTTTAACTGAGAATGTGCATGCACATAGGAACAGAGGCAAACATTTTTCCAAATACCAGGTCACGCATTCTCGCTGTGTTGCAACTGTATGAAAATATCGCACAGAGAGTGTTTTCATTCAGCTTTGTTAGTGTTGGAAGGACAAATTTATCAGTCCCTATGAACTTAAATGAAAAAATCTCCTTAATATGCTGTGTGCAATGTTCAGTACTGGTGATACACGACACCGCGTGTATGTAAATGTATTATATGACTCTTTATAACTTTTCTACATGTGTTTGCAGGCTGGTGTGAAGGGAAAGCTTGGCAGACTACTTGGGATTTTTGAGGTAAGCTTGTCAAACTGTCATGGAAAATTGTAATAAATTTTCATGTGGTATATAATACATTATATAACCCTGATCAAAATCCTGAAGTAACTTAGCTGGCAACCCTACTATCATGTCTAGCATGCCTTCATGTGCCAGTCCTCAGTCAGTCAGAGCGTTATGTTGTTTTGTTCATGTACGGTCTATAAAAAAAACAGTGCAGCTAATCAGAGTTTACACATCTCTTTATCCAAAAACTTGGCATGCTTTGCATTGCATTGACGCAGTTTATGGCAGTAATATAAAGTAGTGTCTTCATCTAAACCTTTGCAGCACAATCAGGACAGAAAGCACAGGACGTACGTCTATACCCTCATAGTGACGGAGACACTGGAAGACTGGGAGGACTCTGTCAACATTGGTATGCCCCTTTTGTTTAACTCTCACTTTGTCATTTGACCAATAGTTTTGCATAAAATAAGCTATTTTTACCCATATACAGTAAAATAACGAACAAAATATGTAATAATTCATAGGCATAGACCTTTTATACAGACTTCAAATACAGCTGTCAGACAGTACATCATGTCACTGTACTTCTTCCTGGAGCCTGTTCAAACCAACTAAATTTGATTGTGGTTATCAAACCCATACATTTGATGTCGGGGCAAGATAGGCCTTGTTTATATTTTGAAGAGGTTTTTGTCCTCTTAGTCACATGAGATGGGATGCACTTAAATAATTTCCCCTATTTAGTAAGTAATTAAGCCCCTTCAATCTGCTGCACAGAGGGAAATTAAAATTACCCTGTGGAGATTTCTTGTACACAAACAAAGTTCCTGTTTACATCCAGTGTTTCTCACGAAAACACAATGTTGAGGTCTAACAAAAGTGTTGAGTGTATTTCCTTCCTCGTAAAACACTTGCAAAGCCGACTCTTTGTTAGTATTTTAAATCATGAAATGCACGCTTCCTTGCTTGCAGTCTCCGTCTTCGTCTTCCTCTGCCTTGTTGGTGTGATGCTGTGGCTCTTTGCGTGTGTCGACCGGTCAAACGGTGTGAAACAGGTGACAGAAATGTGTCTCGTGCCACGCGTTCATTATACAAACAAAACAGGGAGCCACTCATAGAAACATTGCTCCCCAGTGCTACTAGTAGTTAAAAAAAAAAAACGGAGCACGTAAGTAAGAGTTTTCGGGCAAATTAAAACATTTAGGCATAAATCATGTTATTACACAACATAATATTTTTGTGCACAATTGAAACAAACAGAAGTTATTCTGACCAGTTTGGTCCTATGACAATTAAAAAAAACAATTTGTAGGTCACGGGTCAGAAGGTTGAGGGAGGGTGGAGACCAATAAGTCATTATGCTTTGCAAATTTTTGATCAAGCGTACTCGATAGTCACTGTTCACCAGTAAATTACAGCAAAGGTTTTGAACCAGTATTCCAAATTATGCTCAATTTGAAGTGACACATTAAAATCTCAATAAAGGAAAACTAGTCACAAAGACTGTTTGGGCCTCCGGTCATCACTTTGTAAGCTGAGAAACTGGGACACATACGTATCGATGGAGTCTAACCCAGTGACCTATGGTGTTTACAGTCTTAAAATACAGACAGAAAAAAGTGTAGGAACAATTTGTCTTCTTCCCTTAAACACAAGTTAGTAGTTTACTGGGTATTAAATTAACTACCATTGCACAACTGCGCCACATTACCGATATTGTGTACCAGTTTTTGACTATGTTCTCTTATACATCAGGAGGTGCGGACAAATACTAAAAGGCGTCATCGCTACTCCAATGTTATAATAACAAGAATCCCCATATTATAGTGAAGTAAATTAACATGATTAATTTGTCGATTAACAGGAAATTAATCCCCAACTATTTTTATAATTGATTAAGTCGTTTTTTAAAAACAAAACTGCCAAACATTCTCGGGTTTCAGCTTCTCTGTTATGATGATTCTCTGCTTGTCTCTGTTTAATTTGATAATAAACTGAATATCTTTACGTTTTGGACGGTTGTTTGGTCAAAACAAGATCCGAATTTTCTGACATTTTATAGATCAAAAGATTAATTAATGAATCGAAGAAGTAATCAGGAGATAAACAATAATTAGCAGCTGCAAGACTTAAATTATTATCCCATTGCCCATCTTTTGTCTCACTCTTGCAAAACTTGCTCTCAATGTGGATAATGTAGGGCATGTATTGGCAAAAATAACTACCACTATTTGTTTTGAATGTGCTTGGTATTTCAAATCTAATCCTTCTCAGGGGACTTAGTCACTCAAAACGTAAACTGTTTGTGACTTGTCTAGAAAAAAAGCGGCCGCGATCATTTACTCCCTTCACCTACAGAAATAGAGTTCAGCCTGTTCACAAGGGGGAGAAATGTTTACTGTGCCCAGTTTTTTTCCAGTTACCATCACTCACCACAGCCCCCTCCTTACTTGTCCTGTCTTGCCCTGCGCGAGAGACGGAGAGCAGAAAAGGGTTCTGCGCTACTGGTCTAATTTACTCTCCCCCTCTACTGAAAGGCCAGCAGTGGTGTTCCTCGGGGTGCCAACATAAAGCGGGTGAATCCTCCCCTCTCACACCACCCTCTGATTATCACAGGCCCCAGTGGATTCCTTTAGCAAAATGCTGTTTGGATAGATGGATATTTGAATATGAGGAGGTGATGGGTTTGAATAAATTTATTTATTAAAACTACTTACGGATAGACAGCGAAAGGGACAGCAGTGCAAGGCCAAGCTAGTTGAGGGTCAGTGTACTGAAGTGCCATTGAGACACCACAGCAAACTCCTACCCGTCGATCAGCGCTATCCGTATGCCAACGTGCACTTCCTTTGCCCTTTCTTTGATGCTCTTGCAGGGAGGAAGAGGAAGTGGTTCAAGGTTGAAGAAGCCATCAAGGTTCTGCAGACCCACAAGCCTGTCCACGCGGAGTACCTACGCAGACTCACAAACACCTGCAGTCCCCTGTGCAACCCGACCAATGGCAACGGCCCCAGCTCCCAAGTGACGGACAACAACGCTCCCCGCTATGTTGTTTGCTCCACGCAGGGCTCAGATCTAGTCAACAGATAGGACCATCACCGGCAGCGAGCAGTTCTTCTGAGAGGACACCGGGATGGACTGATGATCTGAAAAGACTTCTGCATTCTTTACATTACTAATGCAGCCTCTTAATATGTACAGTACAGACTTCTTGAAGTTGATTTGAAACCCTTTTGAAGTGGGCTTGAAGAGTGCCAAAATGTTTTCCAAGTATACTTAAGATTTTATATGTATATTTTTTACCAGCCATCACCAGCTTAATAGAGCACATGTGTTCCTTTAAAGTGTTCAGCTTCAGATGGGTTTTCCCAGCGTGCTGCTTATGCAATGTAAAGATCCTTTTTAGTCTTACGTGCTGAATATGTGATTGGCAGTGCACACGGTGTTGGGTTGGTTTCCTGGAGGGCGGTACTGGGAAGTGTTGGGTATTGGAGAAAGTCCTGCCCCCATGGTGACTCAGTGCCAAATGATGTCATTCTGCAAGACATTTTGAAGAGGAGTAGCTCCATGTGTGTGAATAATTTTATTACAGTTCATTCTCTTGCAAACTTTTTACTGCTGTCGCCTCACCAAGGTTCAAGTCGTCTGAGGTATTTCGCGTAATCGCACAAAGAGAGTTGGGGCAAAGTCTCCCCTGATGCAGAAGTGTGAAGAGCATTGCTCCTCCTGTAATTACCACCTCACAGGTACACACAGTATCGTCTCTAATCACTAGTAAGAGTGTAACACGGTAATAAAGATTAGAGGAATATCTGCAAACCAGCCACCACACTGAAATGAAGACTTAAATAGTCCTGCCTCAAACATCATTTTATTTGTACATAGCTTTAATGTTGTCAGGCTGACTGTTAAATCGAGGTAATGACAGCATGTTGGCCCAATTAAGACAATTCTATCAGCTTCTGCGCACAGTCAAGTTATCAAAAGTTACAAATGTGCCAAAGACGGACAGTATTTAACACCACAAACACACACAGGTTGTATTAGACAAGGAATAATACATATCTTCTGCAGAAACTACTGTTATCATGTGCATTTGACAAGTGTGACCTCCTGTTAATGTCTGAGAATACAATACGGAGGCCTTGGTTTTAGAGGAGAGCCACAGTGTGTTGTGCTTTAAGTCTGATTCTCTTAAGTGCCTTCACAAACACAACGATAAAATGTGTCTAGCTTGCGAGCACTGCACATGCTAAAGCACCGACTGGGAGCAGTGCGGGCTGCCTTACACACGCCGTGGAGACCAGCCGCTTTTATTTGCTCAGCACGGGTGAGATTTGAACCACGGGACGTTGGAGGAAACTCGGGTTTGTTGTTGCAGTTGATTGTACAGTTTTAAGTATGCGGTGACTGAAATTATTTATTTATGTTTCACAACGAAATACCCCCAGCCATCACGAACAGAAAACTATGACAGTAAGTCATGGACTTTTTTTTTTTTTTGTCAATACCTCATAACGTGAGTACAAATTATGTTATTTCATTTTATTGACGATCAGTGACTCTTGTATTTAGGAGAATTGGAAAGATCATTTAATAACCCTCTTTTCTATTTGTGCATGTGACTGGAATATTCTGCTGTGCTCCATCGTGTTGTATATAAAACCTTTCAAATAAAAACGTGTATTGATCACCCCCATGGCCACAGTGTTTTATTCAGCGCAGCGGAACAGGACAGCACTTGTGTCTAATCTTGAATCCAGCCAGACTGTCCTGCTCAACCATCCACTCCATGACCCGCCCATTCGCCGCCGCTGCCTGAGCTTGGTCAGGTGTTCGCTGCACAGCTACGTAAGCTTTGCTTTTGGAAAACTAATTGGATTTTGTGTCCGGACAAGCACAGTCGAGACCATGCTCAGACGGATACTTCAGATGGTAAGCTTCTGGGGCGACAGAGTCAACCGTATCGCTTTTGTGTGGTTAAACCGAGTCGTTTTCCTTGGGAGACACGGGGCCTACCCTTGTCTGTTTTCCTGATGGAATGCACGTTTTAAATCACCGTGTGTCGCCGGTGGGCGGGGTTCTTATGTTCCCCCCAACGGCAGGTACTCGTTTGGAAAAGTCCCGCTAACCCGTCAGATCGTAGTGAACATATCAAGCGCTCCTCAAGGAGGGTTGACACAGCTAGCCACTAATGCTAACTTGGTTCGTTTGATTGATGCTACCTTTGACAGTGATGTAGCAACATGCTAACTGTGTGTATAATGTATTAGTAAATTTAGTAGCTAACGTGTCCACCTTGCCAGGGTTACCCGAGCAAAGACCAACTTAGCTATCTAAAGACCCCGGTCACTGAATCATTTTATTTCGGGGTTTCTGTTTGCTAGCTGTGTTGTAGCGGTAGGTTAATTCATCGTCCAGTCATCACATGCTAACGGTGACGTTAGCCCCAGATGGACTGTTGGGAAGTCCTGTGTCAGCTGGCTAACCGCGACATGTAAAAAACACACGCTTTAATTAATTGGGCTTATACTAATATCAGCAGTTACATGGCGGTTTGAATACATTTCCATCTTGTCGCTGAATTTACAAGTGTGAGAGGTTAGCTACGTTGCTAGCTTCTACTTAGGACTACACTTTCCACAGTGCATAGCTAGCTGTATCATTGTGTACGCTTTGCGGTCTCGGCCTGGTAACCAGGAAAATCCAACTTTGAACACTTTGACTTCAGGTCAGGGATTGACAGACAGGGACCTGTTACCTCTAACAGATTAGATCGCCAACGTTTAGGAAGATAAATCCAAATAAAACATTTTATGGTAAGAATGACTGTTTTGATCCGGGCAGTAGCTTGTTAAATTAATTATTCAGACCATGTACTTATCAACACAGATATTATCATTGCCTTATGGGGTTATAGGAAACAGTCTGATTCAAACACCCTCGTTTATTAATGCACATCTGTCCCTCATATACAACAGCTTGGGAGCCACTGCCTTGGTGTATAATGTGGTGTGACAGTTGACTCACTTTATGGACACGAATACTCAAGCTGTAGAGCACATTGCCAAGATAATGACCACAACGCATTTCATTACTGCTTCAATATGTTTTCAATATGTTTCTCATGATTTAGTACGTAGACTAAAATCATGTTGTCAACCTATTTAAGACAGTATAATAAATCCCGAGAAAGAGTAGAGTTCTCATTTATGCATAGTACCTGTGCTGAAGTAATTGTGGTAGAGAATTTGCTTATTTTACTTTTCTCTGGTTTGTAATATTATTCTTATTTTGGTAAAGCTAGTGTAGTGCTGGTTAATGTATGTAGCATGACTGGGGTCAACATTTGCCTACCTTCAAAGTGGTTTTTGTCAATCCTAACAAGCTCTGACATGACTGGTTCAAAGTACTAAAAGTCCCCCTCCCACCATACAGACCCGCACACACACAAATATATATTTTGACCTAGTTCATTCATGCAGTCTGTCACCAGCCCAGACAAACTCTTTTTTTGTGAATGGGTCACCAATGGCACATCCAGTCCATTTGTTTGTGCTTCAGGCCAGTGGACTGAGCTGATTTCTGGTGACTGTATCCCAATGTTCTTCTGAGCTGTATAGAGAGTTGTTCCTTCTTGTTACTTCTCCCTTGCAATGTCTGTGTGTGTTGTTTTATATAACCTGGCCAGTTGCCTGTTACATGACCACACAGTATTTGGAGGGCTGCAGTAAACACTCTAAGCCAAAGACTACCCAGTGAAATGCAGCGTATTAATTTTAATAGTCACATAATCTTCATTAATCACAAAGTTGAGCTAGAACAGAACACCTGAGGTTAAATGCACAGTTATATTGAAGGTCCAACAGCTTGTTAGTCTATAGGTAAGTGGTATATAAACAACAAGTTTATTGACAAGTGACAGGGGAGACACGTCAGGCCAAGGACACACAAAAAGTTCCAAGACAGCGAATATCCCTATCAAAAGGTCAGTTATAAAATATGGAAAAAGATACGGTACAGCTAATAAATCACGCCTGATCAGACTGTCCTCAAATACAGTGTATCTGTGAGAATAGCACTAGTGAGGGACACGGGAGGCCTGTGGACACACAGATGGTAGACACTGTTTGAACTTTTGCCTGGGTGCTTCACCAGTTGCAGCTGTGTGACTGCACATATGACATCTGGGCTACTGTTTGCCAGAAGTTGCAGGAGTCTCTGAATCAAAGTGAAACAAGGTTGTGTGGTCTGATGAGATCAGCATTGAGGTTTTTGAGCATCATACTAAATGCTGTGTTTGGTGTAAGCTAAACACCGCACATCTCCAATCCCACACCATCCCTAATATAAAGCATGTTTGTGGCAACATTGTGCTGTGGGGATGCTTCCTTGCCAGAGGCCCTGAAATGGTCGTGAAGGGACAGATAAAAATAAACATGACAAACTACAGAGCAATCTAGCATTTGCAACTGAACTGCAACTTGGGAGAGGATTTATATTTCAGCAAGACAACAGTCCCAAACATAAAGCCACAACTATGCAGAAATGGCTTAAAAACAACAATGTTAGTGTCGTGGAGTAGCCAAGTGAGAGTCAATACCCCAATCCAGATTAGGATTTGTGGCTGGACTTGAAAACTGTTATTCACTGACAATCTCCATGCAACTTGACAACTTTTAAGCAGTGTGGCAAAGAAGGTTGAGGAAAAGTTGATGCACACATATCAACATATACCGAAGAGGGCCCTTATCGCTGCCAGCGTTGCCATCGTGTAATTATTTTTCTTTTGTTCAGTGTCAGTAAATCTTAATTACATTCACTGTGATTCAAAGTTGTACAAGCCTGGAAAAAGTTCAAGGTGGATTAATACTTTTTATAGACAAGATTCAGCAACCAAATGAACTTGTACCACCAAATACTGTTGTTATCTCACGATACAACTGTCTGAGATAGACATGCTTTTAAAAGGAGTATAAAGCAGTGTTACAGGTTAAAGCGTGTGGGCCAGGGCTTTGCCTCTTCTCCGGGAAGCCCCACTTTTCTTCTTTGAAATAAAACAATGTTCACTTGATCCAACATAGACCCAGTTGCAAACATTACAAATGACACAAGTAAAGAGCACAAGCATCAAAGTCAGTGGAGTCAATGGAATATAGTGTTGATTAATTAGAGAAAACTGAATATGATATATGTACTAAAAAACTGAAAAGAAAAAAAAAATCCATCTATCCATCTATCTATCTATCTATCCATCCATCCATCCATGTGTGTCCATACATTCATATTGAAGTGTATTTTCTACCCTTCAGACTCCTGGGAAGGGAGGCTCCCAGAACGCAGAGTCAGAGCAGCCCAGCACAGACCTTAACCATGATCAGACGTCTGAGGTAACATGGATGTTTAGTTTTTGTATATTGACAACTTGTGTCTTTCTCTTGAGGAGAAGAATTGAAGCTGTCAGATAAATTATTGTCAAATGCTTGATTGTGATGGTGTGTTTCTGTGTTCAGGGCTTCATCTGTCCTCAGTGCATGAAGTCTCACAATTCTGCTGAGGAGCTGTTCAAGCACTATGAGCTGTTCCATGATACCGGAGACCTTCCCGCTCATGTAGCACCCACTCGGTAATACTGATATTAATGATACATAGACTATGACATGGTGCACCTGACGTAATTTTACTTTGTGTATGTTAGCTAATGCACTTTTTCCTCCTCCTAGGGAAGACCTTACAATGCTGCGACAAGAGGTTCAGGACCTGCATGCTTCTCTCAAGGTATGGTTGAGTTTCTTAAGTGTGGCTGTTACCAATGTGTGTGTGTAAATGGTCGGTTAATACAAAGACTTGACTGTGTGTGTGTGTGTGTGTGTGTGTGTGTGTGTGTGTGTGTGTGTGTGTGTGTGTGTGTGTGTGTGTGTGTTCACTTTATTAGGAGGAAAGATGGTTCTCTGGAGAGCTCAAGAAGGAGTTAGACAAAGTCCAAGGACAACTGAAGCAAGTAATTCCTTCAAGATATTTAACATGATTCATTATGAAGACTTGGCTTTCTGAACATAAAACTGCTTAATAAAACATGATGGCGATGTTTACTCCTACTGTACACGCTCCTCTCTTTCCTTGGTTTTCACAGAACGATGGACAGAGCTCAGAGGATTCAGGTCAGGGATATTATATTTAAAAATACTTGTGACCGAGATATAAAAATGCCAATCACTAACGTGATGTTTTTTTTCTCAGTCCTTGAAAGGAAGCTGAATGAAACAGAGGCAGAAAAGTTCAACATCAAGCAGATGAAAGACCTGTTTGAGCAGAAGGCTGCCCAGCTGGCCACAGAGATAGTAGGTTAGTGTTGCGCCTGGAAACTGGGAGGCCTGTGTCTGCATCATTTAGCAACACTGAAGTACTCTTTACTAGATGACTGTTAAGATCAATCCACCCATTGTGTTTTATCTTGCACAAGTTGTTCATTCTTCAGCATTTGGTTTTATAGCCTATAGGCACAGGTTGTCCATTTTACACTGTGATAACGTTTTTGCATCGAATCAGTTTGGGTAAATTTGAAGACCAGTGAGGCATATGTGTTGTTTTGATTTGAATATTATTAAACGCCATTTGTTTGATTTGCTGAATCCGACAGACTTAAAGTCCCGCTACGATGAGGAGAAGAGCCTAAGGGAGGCTACTGACCAGAGGCTGGCCAAAATGACCGAACAACTGCAGAAAGAGAAGCAGGAGAATGAGAGGATCCAAACAGAACTGGTACAACACACACTTACATTTCTGTTGCTATTTATTCTCTTCTCACTAGGCTTGAGAGACGTACTTTGTAGTTTTTAAAGACCTTTCATGAATGTTGTGCTTTGGAGTTTGAAAGAATAACACTGAATCGACACCTTGAAATCAGTTTGGCTCTTAGCTGTGTGCTGAATGAATCAACACAGCTCCTATCCAGACAATCCCCTTATCGTTGTTATAGAAACGTGAAACAGAACTTTATACAAAGAATTTATATCAAAAGAGCTAAAGTTTACTTTAAAGTAGAGTTGTGTGGTTACATTTAAGTACATAATTAGGCACACTGACCTGTTATCTGGTCTGAAATGTTCTGAACTATTCAGAATGGTTTAAAAAGGCTTCACACAAATACAAGTTTAGTGTTGAAACTTTAAACTGAGACAGCCCCGCCTGCTGATGTCTCCTGCTATACACTTTATTAAAGTGGGCTTGGATTTATTGGGATGAAGGTAGAGCACCGCATTGTTGCCATCGTCCCCAAATCTGTCGGGTGGCTTCCATATACACCTGAGCAGCTCAGCCATTTCTAAGGACACAGAGTTTTAATTTTTCTTAATACCACAACATCTTTTGCTCAACTCTCTCTGCCAACCAGTCTCCATGTCCTCAACACAGTGCCTCTGCTCTGCCCCCTAGCTGCAGCGACCGGGAGTGGAGGATGTGGAGGTCCTGCAGAAGGAGCTCGTGCAGGTGCAGACGCTGATGGACCGTATGACGCGTGAGAGGGAGGAGGAGTCTGAGCGCCTCAAAAACCACTACGAGCAGCTGCAGGCTAATTACACTACCTCAGAGGTGAGGGGGGCAAATCACGTAGTATCTTGAAGAACAAATGTAGTTCTGCTGATAATCATTATGTTTTTTCAATATATGTATACATAAGCTGCCAACTCTCCCACCCTAACTTTAACCTTTCTCAAGCACATAAACATGCACATTGATTCCTGTGGTTTACATAATCATCTACAACACTGCAGTGCTGGAGTGAAATATAGTTTAGTTCAGTTCTAATTTGAACCCCTTTCCATTTCAAAGATCGGGTCTTAACTTTCTTATGCAAAACTAACTATGAAATAACTTTTTGGATGTATTGTTGTTATGTCATATCAGTTGGTTTTGTGCCTAATTCTTATTAATTAATGTCTGGTGAATAATTCAGCTTGATTTTTATCCCAGAACGAGAAAAGTACTTTTGGAGCTCTGTCAACAAACTCCGGGCCCTGAACCTCTAAGGCACAACTTCATATCTTTGCACGCTCAGAAACCAAATTTTGAATGTATTTGAAAATTGTCTGATTTTGGATTACACAACAGCTCGCAGTTATAATTAACAACTGGCGCAGTGGTGCTGTCTCCAATTGATCTGAAACCATTACTGTATTTAACTGAGTTTTATGTTCCATAGTATGAGTGTATAATTTATGCAGTCAGCAGCTAGTCTTCAGGTCAGCCAGCGAAATTTCAAAATTACATCTAGAAAAACGAGATTAACAGTAAATATTACAATGTCTGCACCTGCAAAAGTACAAAGCTAAAAACACACAATCCCCTCTTTTTATATAGAATATAATGCTTAATGCTGCCTTAGCAAGGTTTTCAAAATAAATTTGCGATAAAATTATGATCATTATTCTCTCAGCCCAGTAGCCCTGTGTTACAGACTTGCCTCTTGCTGTTATATGGTGACTTACCTTTGTCCGTCTCTCTCTTTCCCTGCCCTTCTTCTTCTGCTTCTCACATAATGCATCCTTCTCGAACACTTACTCTTTCGTCAAGATTCGTAAACTGGAGGTAAAACACGTTGTTTCAAGTTGGCCCCATAATTACCCTCATTTACTTTTTGATTTTCGCTTAAGTTTGAAAAGTTTTCCAGAGATTTATTTATTTTTTTTTGACAGTGTGTTATCTCTTTGTTTTATGGTGGGTTTTTGTGCGACTTAAGCCTAATCCATATTGTTTTGTTTTTATGTAATTTTTTTTCTTCTGTGTCAGTCCTTCACACTGGTGGTTCTGTTCCTTGATTTTACACAAAAATTACTTGGAAAAAGAGTGTAACTTGCCTGTCTGTATCGCAGATGACCATATCCCAACTAAAAGCAGAGCTGGAGAAAGGTCCGCAAGAAGCAGCCGTCTACACACAACAGATCCACGAGCTGCAGAGCAATCTGAATAATTTGCAGCAGCAAAGCCAGGTAGCACACACACACACACACACACACACTGCCAGAACCAAGCAGCTACAATTATTATAGTCATGTGACAGTTTTATGTTTCTGAGCAGATTACTGCAGGCACAGACGTGTCTGCCATGACTTTTGTTGTACAATATACTGAATAACATTGTGTAGGATTTACTTTTACCTCAGAAATGTTAACAAGCCTTGCCAGCTGCCCCTCAAGTACAGAGTGCACCATCTCACTTTCCTTACAATTTCCTGTGTGGCTCAGCATTAGTCCTGACCACAGTGCCCTGCTGTCACCAGCTTTCTTTGGCAACTGAGACACGTTGATAAAAAAATAACATGCAGCTCTCACATGGGTCTCTGCCGTGCCAGCTCTGTCACTTGGGTTGAAATACAAATATAGGTAACTGCGCTGGTGCAATGGGAACTGGGGAAGAGAGGCCGAGGGTTCCTGCCAGAAATTAAATCCTCACCACATCAGGCACGTCAATGCTCTCCCAGCCAAGTAGGTTTCTGGGTAAGAGGGGGGATTACAGAAATGGATCCAGGGCGTTGTCCCCACCCCACGCTTCTCCTCGCAACAACATACCCTGAGACCTGTATCAGGTCTCTGTGTGTGTGTGTGTGTGTGTGTGTGTGTGTGTGTGTGTGTGTGTGTGTGTGTGTGTGTGTGTGTGTGTGTGAGAGTGTGTGAGTGTGTGAGTGAGTGAGTGAGTGAGTGAGTGAGACTTACATGGTAAAGCGCTTTGAGTGTTAAAAAGCACTATATAAATGCAGTCCCTTTACAGACACTTATCCCAAGAGAATAGAGACAAAAGTGATGGCGCAGACAGTGAGACACAGAGGATCATGACTAAGAACAGACAGATGAACAACCAATGGGGATTTCATAGGTCTGTAACTCCATAATTAGAGAGGAGAGACACAGCAGGGGGCTGTGACAATGACACAAGAGAAGGACAACGACAAGGCTGTGAGAAGGAAAGGGGTGAACAGAAGAGGAGGGGGAAAAAAGAGAGACTCTAGAGAGGGTTGCTAATATTTGCCAGCTGCTGCGGTGGCCTGCAGAGGTTCATCTGATGTCTTTGAATTCCAGGTGCCCTGTCACACTCCCTAGTTAGCAGCACGCCCCACTATGAACAACATTTTGTTCTTTGTCACCTTGTCGCCAAGTTTAACACCAGAACTTATGTCGGGGCAAGGGCTGTACACATACCACAGTATTCCACGTCCTCTATCGCAAACCTTCCCCTAGAAATGCCATACCTCACTCTCCTCTTGACGCTTGACAGGCAACTGTTGTTTTCCATGGCTTATATCACATGAGGTATGGGTGTTCGTGCCTTGTTGCAGCTCCTATTACGCTAACTGTTTTAATTTAGAAAAGAAAAATGGTTCATATTCCAGTGTGGCTTAATTAATGACCCAAACAATTCCTGATTAACTCAAGTGCTGTTAATCTTTATCCTTTTTCATGAGACCTGCTCCCTCAAGAAATGTCAGACAGCAAATTTTTTTAAAAATTATATTTAATTTGACTCCATTGTTTTTTTTTTTTTGTTATTTGTTTCGTGACTTTCAAGCCTATTTAGGGACATCTTTCACCTCGATAATTCCCACACCTTTAGACATCCAGTGCTCATCTGACCCCTGTTTTCTTGTCATCCCCTTTCCTCGCAGATCCTGTCTGAAAAGCTGGCACGTAAGGAGAAGGAGTATCAGGAACTGGAGGAGTGTCTGGGAGCTGAGAAAGATGCCAAGAAGGGAGTCCAAGACAGCCTGGGGGAGAGGGAGCTGGAGGTCCAAGAGCTGCTGGCTCGGGCCACAGGGGCCGAGGCTTCCCTGCATAAGACCCAGACGGAGCTTGGAGAAAGGACCGAGGAGGTGGCAAAGCTAAAGAGTGAGATTGCGGAGCTTGAGGTGAAGCATGCAGAGCTGAAGGTTGAGAGGAAACAGCTGGAACAGCAAAGGGAAGAAAAAGAGAGCCAAGGTGCTCAGCAGCAGACTGAGATCAGTCAGGTGAGTAAGACTAACAAAGGGGACACACACACAGACTACTGCATGCAGTACAACATGACAAATGATGTATAAAGGATTTTGATGTTTGCTTAAAAGTTTCAGTTTAAATAGTTTTACTCATATCCACTTGATTTTCAGTAAATTGCCAAATCAGTCAAACAAGCAAGAAGAATAAACCCTTGGTGTTTTTCCTCACACCGTCAAAAACCACGGTGATGCCCGGCACACTGGGCGGATCAGCGCTAATTCTGAACAAATGAAAAATTTGCTTTTGTCTACAGCGCTAATCAGTATATTTCAAAGCCCAGTAGTTTCTCAAGCATGGAAAAAAAAACATGTTCACAGAAGACAATGGCAGAGGCTCATACAAACCTGTTATTGCAAAAAAATCAGTTTAGGACAAAGCAGAACAAAATTTCAAAATAACAGAATTAACAAAGAAATAAATCACAAATAACTGATACACAAATGTCATACAGTAATGTTAAAAAACGATAGAGTATTTCAGACATCCACCTTCTTCATCAAAGTATATACTGCATTTCTTGCCATTTGCAATCTTTTGTCCTCCATCTTAATCGTCATCCCTCTCTTCGCGCTTCTCCTAGCTTCACGCCAAACTGCTGGAGGCAGAGCGGCAGTTGGGTGAGGTGCAAGGTCGTCTGAAAGAGCAGAGGCAGCTGTCTGGGGAGAAACTAAAAGACCGCGAGCAGCAAGCAGCCGACCTGCAGCTCAAACTTTCCCGTGCAGAAGAACAGGTAGGCATCAGTTGAAACTTTAATAATCCCTGCAGGCAAACTAAAGTAATGCAGTAGGTCAGTCAGAACATCTGTACATAAAAGTGTCTGAAATTCAGGTGTAAGATACAATGTACTCTGTATGATATGCAAATGTAGTTTAGGTTTATTTATTAGGCTAAAACTGAGAAGCAGAGTGATTTTAAAATGTAAGGGAATCAAGGATCTGTGCAAATCAGATTTAAAAATAAAGTGATTATAAAATATTTCCTAAATATACAACAAAAAAAAAACCTAACAGAGATTTGAAAAACTGTTATATTGTGATACGACAGAAATAGTAAGATTTACAGATGACTATGAAATCAACAATGCCTAAAAAAGTGATTTCCATTTTTAGTTGAAGGAGGGCGCCAGTAAGAGCACGGACCTGCAGCACCAGCTGGAGAAGGCCAAGCAACAGCACCAGGAGCTGCAGGCGCTGCAGCAAAACACCAATGGCAAACTCCGCGAGGCACAGGTACTGTTCACAGGAAAAACCCTCACATCTGAGGCATTAATAAGAATAGTGGTGAGCATGAAGCCAAGAGAAGCTATGCTGTACAGCCAGTTTTAAAATCAATAAGATTTTTTATAATCTTATTATCATGTGTGACTAAGTTTATTTGGCTCCTGCTCCTGTGTGGTTGTGCTTTAGAAGAAAGAAGCGGTCGCAGTATGCCTGTGTCTACACTACACAATGTATACTCCGGACACAACATAAAACCCAGACAAGAAATAAAGAAATAAAACTACCTGCCAAAATACGGGACGTAACCTTTCTCCTATGTCGGCTTGTCTTCATGCTGTAGAATGACCTAGAGCAGGTGTTGCGTCAGATTGGGGATAAGGACCAGAAGATCCAGAACCTTGAGGCTCTGCTGCAGAAGAGTAAAGACATTGTGAGCCAGCTGGAAGCCGAGAGAGAGGACTTATGTGCTAAGATCCAGGCCGGGGAAGGAGAGACGGCTGTCCTTAACCAGCTCAAAGAGAAAAACCACGCGCTACAAGAGCAGGTGGATGAAAACACAGACACACACTCAAAGGTTCACATGTGTTTTGCAGTCAACTTTTTTGTTGTGCAAAAGTGACACGACAAAAGACACTAACTAACACTTCATAGAGAGACCACTTGTACACCACAGTGACGACAGGGAATAAATGGTCAGTTTGGAACGTAATAATCTTTTCTATATATGTGGGTCATAAAGGTGACACAGTTGACAGACAAGCTGAAGAACCAGTCAGAGAGCAACAAGCAAGCCCAGGATAACCTGCACGAGCAGGTCCAGGAGCAGAAGACTCTGCTACGTTCGGCCCAGGACCGAGCCCACACCCTGGAGACCTCAGTCACTGAGCTCACCGCCCAGCTCACAGACAGCAAGGAGAAGGTAGCCCAGCTGGACGCTCAGGTAAGCCTCTAAATAAGCATGTTTGTGTAATACATGTTAAATACGATACAGTGATGTAATTGACAGTGTTTCATAGACTTTAAAATCTGTTTTCAAAGAGCCGATCCAAACAAAGTATGTTCTATGGACCGAATTTTTTGATGGTGAGGAATAGCATTTTTTTTTGTTCCGTTTTCCCACAGCTAAAGGCAAAGACAGAGATGTTGCTGTCTGCAGAGGCCGCCAAGTCTGCACAGAAGGCCAACCTGGAGAACAACCTGGAGACTGCTCAGCATGCACTGCAGGACAAGCAGCAGGTGAGCTTCATCTTTGTGCAGCTGATGAGCACTGCAGTGTCCTTTGTAATATACCATATCTCTTTCACTCTTTAGCTTCTTTGTGCTGGGTTCTCCCTTTCCCTCCTCACTTTCCATCACTCTTATCCTGGACCCTCTCTTGCTTGTCTTGTGTAGGAGCTGAATAAAGTTCAGAAGAAGGTGGAGGAGCAGGCCCAAAGGCTCAAGGAGAGACAGGAGCAG
Source organism: Xiphias gladius (assembly GCF_016859285.1). Taxonomy (NCBI): domain Eukaryota; kingdom Metazoa; phylum Chordata; class Actinopteri; order Istiophoriformes; family Xiphiidae; genus Xiphias; species Xiphias gladius. Next base: position 13,632,304 of record NC_053407.1, on the reverse strand, counting down.
TGCACACAGCTGGAAACCAGTTTGAAGGAATGCAAAGACAAACTACTGGCCTCAGAACAGCGTGTAGAGCAGCTGGAGGGGCTCAATAAGGTCTGTTTTGAGTCTTTATAGTGAGTGAGTGCCTTTATAGTGACTATGTACACATCGTAACCATCTTGTAGCCATCTTTAGGTTCATTTTAAGCCTAAGTTTTTCTTGTTTCTAATGCCTCGAATTTGCATAAATGTGTATTTGTTTTGTTTTGTTTTTTTATAAGTGAATCTGGTGTTAATAAATTGACAGAAATTGGAGTCACAGGTTGGGGAGTTGCAGGCCACAAGAGATCAGGCGCAGCAGGAAGTACAGAAGCTGCAGAAGGAAGGGTCAGAGGTTAAGCGGAAAGCTAAGGAGCTGCAGCGCTCACTGGAAACAGAGAAAGCAGGGTGAGAAAGTGTTCTAGTGCACTGGTTTTGATAAATATATGATTAATAATTTCAAGTGATTTTTGGTTTGTTCTGCTGTACTTCAATAAATCACTCCTAATGTTCTGCTGTTAAGTGCTACAACACTACAAGAGGAGTTAAAGAAAAAGGCCGCTGCTTTGAATGACATCCAGCAGCAGCTTGAGCGCTGTGAGCAGGATAAAGCTGCTCTGAAGGTGAACCTTGACCAGGTGACCCAGGAGCGAAAGACTCAGCATGCAGAGCTGGACAGGAAAGCTCAGAGTCTGGCAGCAGACGTACAAAAGACCCAACAGGAGAAAGAGGCTCAAAGGAGGGAGCTTGTCTCTACTCAAGAGAGCCTAGGAAAGGCTAATAAGGCACTGAAAGAGAGTCAGAATCAACTGGAGATGGAGAGGAAGAGCCATGAGTCAGCTATGGAGGAGAAGGTAGGTTCAGTAATTTGCAGACAAGGACAAAGGCAGCTTAGACAAATTCACTATTATTTTTCCATTTTTCAACTTTGGAAAATTTGTCTCGCAACAAGGATTAAAAAATAGAAACCCATTTACAGCATCAGGACATTCACAACATTAAAATGTCTCAATCCCCAGGAAAAGTCCAATGAGCAGGCCCGGCAGGAGCTTCTTAAGAAAGATGAGACCATCACCAAAGCAATGAAAAAATCTAAGGAGCAGTTGGAGCAGATGAGAGAGGTAAGCCTCTGAAAAAATGGAAGATGAAGCATTATTGTTTTGAATGTAACACCTTGAGGACTATTGTGTCTACAAATTATCAGGCCGAGAAAAAGCTGAAAGGGCAGCTGACCTCATCAGAGCAGCAGCATTCAAAGGCTCAGGAGGCATTAAAGGAAAAGGAGAATGAGTTGGAGAAGGTGCGGGCACAACTGAAGACAGCGCAAGGGTCCTTTGAAGAGGAGAGGAAGAAACTGAAGAGCCAAGTGACACAGTTACAGGAAGTCAATGTCAAGAAAGTAAGTAGCACTTTGTATACTGTGGAAAACTGTTATCATATCTAACCACATAGCTACTGTGCCTATCCTTTTTAAAGGACTGATATGAGCTGCATTTTTCACAGGCTTGTTGTGAAGGAAGTTGTGCAGTGATTATCGTCTTAAAACCTCAAATGTATATGTGTATATGTTTATAAACATATGAGTTTGACGCTTATCTCCAGGCAGAAGAGGAGAGCAAGCTGAGAGCCCAGGTGTCAGGGCTCGGCCAGGAGTTGGCCTCTGAAAAGAGCCGGACAGCAGAGCTGCAAAAGGCCTTGGAGCAAAGTCAGGAAAGTCTCACTAAGCTTCAGTCTGACTTCTACGGCAAAGAGTCTGAGGTTTCTGCCCTGCGTCAAGATCTCGGGGTACGTTAATGCTGGAAGGGTTTGAGGAGGTAGACTGATCGTAGGAGGTTATATTAAATGTTCAAATCACAGACATCCGTTTGAACTAATTCTTGTGAGCAGCTCTCGCAGGGTCCCTTCTGGTTTTAATGATTTCTCTCCTCATGCACCCTAAGTGAGTGACTTTTGACTTTTCTTTGACTGTAGGCATCAGAGGAGAAGCTTAGCTTAACCCAGGAGGAGCTGGCTGCTAACCGAACCCATCAGACAGGTTTAGAGGCTCAGATCCAGGAACTGAAGACGAGCCGCAGCTCGTTGGAGCAGGAAATGGCCAAACGGGACCAGAAGTGCCACCAGCAGGAACAAACAGTGAAGGAGCTACAGAAGCAACAGGTTAGACAAACAAATTAACACACGTACACACTTGACTTACTGTGGTTAAGTTAATATATTTCTAAATTGTACCTTCTCACCTAGAATAACGTTAAGGAGGAGCTGGAGAAGGAGAAGAGCAAAGTGGAGGAGCTGAACAAAGCCAAGAGTGTCCTGGAAAGGAATAACAGCAAATTAACTTCTGAGTTAAAAGCAGTAACAGAGAAGAGTGAGAAGGTCAGTTACATCATCTCTCTTTTAATGTGAGGGAGAGGAGAGAAGCTTAAATTCAAACTACACCTCAGAAAAATCCTTAACAGTTCAACTCTGAAAGTCGGGGCTAATAGAGACAATGACAACCATTTTATGTCTCATGCTGATGTGACCTGCTTCCCATGCTCGTGTCTTACATAAACAGCTTAAGTCAGGGACACTGCAGGTCATCAGGGCCACATTCTTCAAAGGTATAACTGGGCATGCTTGAGTTGACAATTTGACATGAGCCTGGATTTTTCAGTTCTTCAAAGCTTTCTTAAAGTTGATCTTTAGCCGTTGTCAGAGCAATAACTTCCCACACTTAAACCTGCTCAAGCCGTTACAAATCTACAGTCTCGTTTTCATGGGCGAGATGCTTCTTCTTTCCTTAGAGTACCAAACCATTACCAAACCAAATGACAACCATTATGCCTGTGGATACTTATCTATTGCTTTTCAGGAACTCGGTGAGTTGCGGGAAGCCAAACAGCTGTTGATCCAGCAGAAACTGGAGTTGCAGGGTCAGGTGGAGGCGGCGCAGGGTGCATTGGAGCAAGAGCAGAAAGAGCACCAGGCCACCAGGGACAGCAGGAGCCAGAGAGAGGAGCAGCTCCTCGCCCAAACCAAGGATGTCCAGGATCAGCTGGTAGACTCACTCACCAAATCTAGTTTAGATTAGCAGATTAAATGTCACTCATTCCCCCCTCAGGATTCCTTTTTGTGACGTGATCAATATTTCTTTTCTAAAGATGGCAGAGAAGCGAGCCAGAGAGGAGCAGGTGACGCTCAGAGAGGAGGCAGAAGCTAAGCTGGGTGTGCAGGTGACAGCTCTGAATGAAAACGTGGCCACGCTGAAGAGAGAGTGGCAGGGCAGCCAACGGAGAGTCAGTGAACTGGAGAAGCAGACAGATGAGCTGAGAGGAGAGATCGCTGTGCTGGAGGCCACCGTGCAGAACAACCAGGATGAAAGACGGGCTCTTTTGGAAAGGTGCCTTGATATTTTTTCCTTTTGACTAACATGTCACCCTGCAGGTAATGACTCTTCTTAAAAATGTACTATAAGCACTAAAAGGTTTTTGAATGTGCTTGACTGGCCTTGATCTCAATCAAGTGTATGGTAAGTAGCAAACAGCAGCAAAAAGCCGTTAAAGAGGGAACGCTTAATTTCCTCTGCCTGAGTTGGTGACTTGAGTCAGCTCCTTTTTAAAAAAATTAGGTCAAAAGATAAGTCAGTTAAGTTTTCCGCAGTCAGATTTCCGCTTCACGTATGGTTTTCAGAGGGTCATAGTGAAATTATTGAATTAATCCACGTGTGCCAACACTCAAAGATTTTCTTACGTTGAATCTTTGAAGAACAAGGTTTTCTAATGTATCTAATACATTCCTTTGAAAACAAGCGCTTGCCTTCAGTTCCAAGAAAAAAAACCCCAATAAAGTTCTTTGAAATTCATTTTTGTTAACACATTGATTAAAACGTTCTCTATTCTAAGACTGACTTCATTATAACATTATCACCCTGAGCAGCTGAACGTTGCTTCAGGGAAGTTTTAACCACATCTCTCCACAACGAATTCACTCATTTACAATCTTAATTTTTAAAGGAATTAATTTCCTTGTGCATAACAAATGATAATTAAATGTGAAATTGATTATATATTAGGTCTGTTACATGTACCCCACACACACACACACACACACACACACACACACACACACACACACACACACACACACACACACACACACACAAAAAGGAAAAGAGACATTCATTAGGACGTTAAGAGCAGAACATGAAGGGCATAAATAAATAGACACTGACTATAAGTCAGCAGGTTTAAGTCTAAATATGTCCATTTTGTATTTGTCATAACTAAGTCCTGCTGCTCCAGATACAGGGAATTCAGAAATTTAAAAATCTGAATTAAATACTTTACTGGGATAAATGAGGCTGTATTTAATCTGAAGTGTAAATTACATTGCCTACAGATGAATTTCAGGGGAAGAAACTGGTTATAAGAACGCTGCACGGAATAAAGCCTATTGTTGGTGTACATAGTGTGAAAGGAAAAAGCATCCAATATCCAGTGAACAGTGGAGAGCTGCCAACGCACCTGTGTTTTGGGGAAACTCCACCCTGTCCACGTACGATAGCTGTCAGATTGGTGTTAGTCCTTGTAGTACTGCTGTGTTTAGTTTTGGTATGAACTCCTCTTATCCCAAATTTTAATAGCATCATTGGTGAGTTACATATGAAAAAAATGCATTAACTTTACACTGTCAGGTACTGAGTATTAAGGTTATTTAAATTTAATGTCCGACAAATGGGTGTAATGTGATTAGTTGAAATTGAATTGAAATGAGGCAAGCCCCCCCCCTCCTGTTAACAACAGAGATGTGGTGAATAAAAAATCACCCAGAGGATATCATCATTAGTCCCCTAAGCACTGTGCTCACACACACACACACATCGTCAGCGCTCTGTGGTTGTGTTTCAGGTGTGTCAAGGGTGAGGGCGAGATAGAGAAACTGCAGGCCAAGGTGGTGGAGCTGAGGAGGAAGCTGGACGATACGACGGCAGCCATGCAGGAGCTGGGCAGAGAGAACCAGTCGCTCCAGGTCAGTCGCAAAACGTCAATACTAAAAAGAATGACTATGGTACAAATACGTCTGGCAGTGATGTACAACAGGTGTCAATAGTTTGCCTCTGAGTGCGTTATTGCGTTAGCATACAAATTCGGTTAGATGTTCTCTGTTGGTGCTTTTAGATCAAGCAGTCACAGACTCTGACCAGGAAGTGGGCTGAGGATCATGAAGTGCAGAACTGCATGGCCTGTGGGAAGGGCTTTACTGTCACTGTCAGGAAGGTGAGTGTGAGGTTTTCTTGAAGATGTTTTGTTTTTGAAAGCAACAAGACATAATATCTGTCTCCTGTCTCTTCCTCCTCCTCCTGCTCTGCAGCACCATTGCAGACATTGCGGAAACATTTTCTGCGCCGAGTGTTCGTCGAAGAACGCCCTCACGCCATCCTCTAAAAAGCCAGTACGAGTGTGTGAGACATGCTTCGAGGAGCTCCAAGGCTGATTTCCCTCTCACCCCTTTACCCAATCCCAACACCCCCACCCCCCACCCGCTTTCCCTCCCTTTCCTACTCCAGCGGGCAGAAGAAGGCGTGTCTTTGTCGTATTTAATGTGCACTATAAAGGACTGACTCAGTGCAAGGACTTCCACCTGCATGTGGCCTGTGGCTCTGGTGTGGAGGGAAGTAACTGAAGAGACACCAGGGCCACATGACAGGGAGGGGGGTGGGATTGGTTGGGATTGTCTGTATCGGTTTTTGTGCCTTCGCTACTCCTGTGGACTGCCAGAGAGCAGAGACAGTGAGAACTAAACACCATCCTTCTCTTTAAGTTGATGTCCACATCTCCATTATTGTTTGGCATCATTGGCAAATTGCAAGGTGGCTGCTTTTGTACATTTGTGAAATGTTTGGCGTCTGTGGTCAGGAGGTGTAAGGTTGTCGTGATGCTGCAGGAGTGAATGGGGAAGTAAATATTGCAATAGTGATGTTGAAAATCACTGCTGCCCTACAAAGGTAAATGCAGGCAACTATTTTGTCCAAAAAAAAAAAAATTCTGTAAATGCCCAATGTAACATAATATAACTGACTAAATACACCAATTTGATCACTAACTAAAAAAGTTAGCTAAATTAGATTCTGATTTTTATAGCAAGAAAGTTAAACCTAAGTAATTAAGTACAAAAATATTTTTGTAAGGTTTTTCAATTTAACTGACAGATTGTATTTAATTTGTGTAATGCAGATTTTACTTTTGAACACAGAGGTGTTTCTGAGTAGTTTTTCGACTGTCAACAGTTCGTTTGGCCCCAAAACAAGGAATCCAAAGCTTGTCAGTTTATCAGTTTAAGTGTGAATTTGATGTTTGTGGACATGGTTTTTTTATTTTTTTTTATTTTTTATTTTTATTATCTTGTGTAAATTCACATAGGCAAAGAGAACCAGATCTGTTTTGTTAACATTGTGACACAGCAAAAGGGAAGAAATTACACCTTGAGATTTTTCTCGAAGCAAAATGGAGCAATTTTTTTTTTTTTTTTTTTTTTTGTTTGGATTCTGAATCTCCAACTGTAAAAACAATATTACAACCTTAAAGAAAACATTTCATCTGTCAGTTTATGCACCAGCGATTTTCCGTACATAACTTGATGTTAAGTTACTGCATGTTTCCTGCATGTTTCCTTTGTGCGGCAGCGTTTGTGAATTTGTCGAAAATTAATGTATTCAGCCTATTTCATGACCAAAGAATGTTTGCAGCAGGAATACAGGCCAGATGAAAGCCCTGAGTTTGTTTTCATATTTCAGTATTTTTCTAAGCGTCTCTTCGAAAGCTTTTCAGTTTTAAATCACAGGGTCTGACATTTTTATCTTGAACACAGCACGTATGACGATCTGAGAGGCTTTCTTTTTAAAATGTTTTTGCAGTGCCATGTTTCTCTTTGTGTGTTAATTTCTACAAATTGTGGTGCTTTCTGCAGGCTGGCGATGCAGTCATTGAAGGTGCCTGCATGTTTATTTTTTTTAAATGTTTTTTTTTCCTGCTGCTTGTCTCATCCACGCAACAGCACTGACTACTGCTTGGGCTGTGTGTACGTGTGTGTGCGCGCGTGTGTGTGTGTGCATGTGTGTGTGAGAGAGCAATAACTGTGGCTGTGTGTGATATGCTGCTGTAACAGAGTGTGTGTTTGTGTTTAGGCCCGCTGTGCTTGTCTGCTGAGATGCACAGGGCGAATGTTGGCCGCAACAGTACCTCGCGTCGTCAAGGGATGTTAGTGCTGCTTTCAGGTGCAGTGGTTACTGTCGGTTTTCTGTCCAACCTGCCTGCAGCTGAGAACACTGTAAAAGTTAATTCCTGCTTTTTTTTTTTAATTTATAATTGTTGATAGATACTGGTAAGATCATTTGTGCAATTGTCTACAGACTGGAGTAGGCGATAACACTGTAAGCCAGGTGACAATGAAGGCTGTTCTGGAATTTTGGAACAAGCAGCTTGCTTCAGACCTAGGCTTACCAAATTAGCTCTGTATTCTTGTCCATCTCAGTTGCAAAAAACTCTCAAAAACACCTGTCTCTTTTTGTGTTGCTTTGGTTTTGTTATGTCTACCTCAGATTGGCACAGGAAAGCACTATTTCTAAACCTTAGATGTCACAAATGTTGTATCATTGCCTGCATTTGATCAAGAATTTGTGAGTTGTACAGTCCCTGAAACCTAGAGAGATGATTTGCACCTTATTGTATTCTGGGCTCGTCCGTATGTGAACCCAGCCACAAACGTAGGACCACCAACTTCATACAGACTTCAGCAATTCTAGGCCCGATGTACTTAACTGCTCATTAACACGAAGTCTGTCATAATTATCTTTGTAAATGTTTGTAATGAAAGAGAAAAAGGAAATATATAACACTTGTGGATGTAGAAACATGACAACAGTGAAACTGTGTGTGGATTCATCAGTGTCTTACTCATTTTTACAAAATGGCACCACAGACCTATACACAGTGAATTGTGGCTTGCTTTGTGTTGCTCAGTTATCATGCATGATGACTTAACTGGCCTGTGGCTCACACTTATTCTCCATGTTTTTGAGTCATCACATCTGGTGGTTGTGAAGGTGTGCCTTATGGCCAACGTCTTGTACATCACTGCTCGCCGTTAGCGGTGACACGCACCGTGTATTACCAGAGTCAGGGTGACTTCAGTTCACCCGAAGGGACGTGAGAAATAATGTAATTCATGTTCACATGCACCAGTTGATTTTTCTAATTCACTGTCATGACAAACCGAAATAAAACCGAAGGTATGTTTCTATTTGCGTGTGATGTTTCTGTTTATATACCAAGAATTACTTTTAACAGCCATTTGAAGTTTGTTCATTTAAGAAATGCATAATGCATTTAAAAATGAATAAATTCAATTTTATATGTTGATAAATATAGCAACCAAATTCATCAGTAAGCCTTATCTCTCTGGAGTAAAAAGAGGTTTTATTTTCATTTTTTTTCAACAAGCAAGACCTTGGATTTGAAGGTCAAAGAACATTCTTGACCTTGACGAAATAGTCTCACCTCAAGGTCAATTTAGTAGCTGTGTAGGAGCTTTCAATCATATCACATGATCTTGGTCAGCAGATGGAGTCTGTTCAGATGTCATGGAGTTGTAGATGTTCCTTTTGTCCACTTCAGGGACCTCTTGTCCATGCTGGCTTAAAAATTGAGAACACCGAGCAAAGTATGTACTGATGACGATCGAGTGTTATGAGTGAAAGGGGAGCTCGAGGAGAGATTGTTTCGTCGAGTCCGTGAATGTCACTGAAAAGTCTCCGCATTTGATGGTTGACTGCATGTGGAAACCCGACGAGACGCTTTTAAAAAGTAGATGAAGTGATGTGTGTTCTTCAAAAGGGAAAAACCCTCAATAACAACCTCTACTACACAATCAGGTATTTATTGTACACTACTGCAGCAGCTGCCTTTAAGCAAACATTCACTTTACATTTAGTTTACAAAATGATCCTAGTGCTAGTACAGTCATTTATAAGACTTCAAGGGAGAGTCAAGTGCACAGTTGACAGTTGGGTAGTTGCAGGCGGCTCCCAGGGCTGTTTTTAACGGGTCAGATCTGGGAAGACTCCAGCCACAGAGCGGAGCTCTTCACTCGCGCCTGCATAGAGTCCAGCTTCAGCAGCGCCATTACAGCGCCCTCTATCTTTGACAGCCACACTCTCTGGAAAGCACACACAAAGGTGTCAGAGGCAGATATCATCAAGTTTACTAGTTCACAGCTGTTTGGATGGATTGACCAGATGATACTGAATATTTTATTTGTATAGCGCTGTAGCTTTAGATATGAACATATGCAGAAATTAAGGGAAATTATTCTGTAATATTCATAAAATTCATCAACCTAATACCACAAAGCTCAGCTGAATGCCTGTAGAATTCAAGATATAACACTATTAAAAACAAATACACAAATTTACAATGAGATTCTGTCTCTATAAGTAAATGAGCATCCAAATTTAATCAAAATTCACGTGTAAGTGACTTACACATGCAAGCCTTTTGAAACTTCTCAGAAACTCATAGTTGCATTGATCTACCTTGACAGACTCTGACGCAGCTTGCAAGATGAACGCGCCGATACACTGCTGGTAGCGGTTGTGGTGCATGATTATGAAAGAATGAGGCAGCCCTGATGCTACAAGGAAAGCACGGAATAACAAATTCTTCCATTAAATAACACCAACAAACGATACTGGCTGTGAACAGGGCATGAGATATTATATTTATAGTTCTTAAACCCAATCAAAAAGAAACAAACAATGTCTGCGTTACTAAAAACCGTTATAATTACTTGAGGCATTAAGCTGATCAATGTTCTTGAGCTGGAGTCGGTCCAGAGAGACGGGCTGGTCGAGAACCGTGAAGGTGCATCCCTCCTTCAGCAGTTGATCCAGCTCCAAGTTCTGTGGCAGCCTCAGAGGATTCTGCTCCGGACCGATGGACCTCTACACGGGAAGACGGGATGCGAGGTGAACAAGTTATGAAGCTTGTGTAGTCACATATATTGAATATCTATCATTGGTCCAGATGAGAGTGAGAACAGGCCGAAAGAGGGACATACCTTCTTGTTTCTCTTTAACTTTGTGATCAGCAGGAATTCGTCAAACAGGAACAGATAAACATCTATCAGCTTTGTGTTTTCTGGTGATCAGGTAGAGAGAGATTATGTAAGATTTTGTTCAAATCGAAGCACTCAGCACGTAAAATGTGCTCGATTGATGCCAGCTGTACACACCTGTGAGCACCAGTTTCCCTTCATGCAGCAGACTCCTGTGAGAAATAAGATTCTCCAGAGTGACAGCCTTTAGGAGATGTTTCAGGTTCTAAAAGAGAAGCAGTAAATCCGGTGAGAAAACCCCCCCCCAAAAAAAACATTTTCACCTTTTGACATGTAACCTCATATTGAAAGATCTGAGTTTCTGGTACCAAAGTATACTCTGAAATAGTTTTCTTTGCTTTTGGTGTTATCTGATTTCCCATCCAGATAAATGATTGGAACATCTTATCAGCCACATCTTATCGGCTCCCAAAAGGTATTGGAGGATGAGTTGTTGGCGCATATCTGTGGTTACTATGCTTTGCTCTGTCAAAACAGCTCTCGCAGACACAAGCGGGCACAAATGTGAATATATACCCAAACACACATGACTAGACAGACCTCAGGGACGAAGGCTCGCTTGTCTCTCTCCCATACAGGCAGCCAGACCAGGGCATCTCGCAACTGTTTCACCTTCCGGTAGTTATCCAACCATTTGACCTTTCCCTCTAAATCACCTGGAAATCAGAGGAATCATTTCAATCAAGAGGGACAAAAAAAGGAAAGGAACCTCTGAACAGAACGTACTGCCGAAAACTAGACATAGTGGGAACAAGTTGTTAATTACTTCTAAGAATAATTACGTATTTTAATCACATTAATGACATCTTTCATTTTGAAAGGACATATACATTTTTCATTACAGTGTGAGAACATGGCTAATTAAGCTCTTCTCTATTATCTACCTTGTGTTTCTCTTTCTAGCGATGGCTGCCTGCCAAACAGGGGCGTGACGGTATCGTGAGAGATCACAGCTAGCTCAGCTTTTACAGTAAATATCGCCCACACCCAGAGGACATTGGCCTACACCTCTTAGCTGTGGTGTCTGCAGCTCTGCCACACCTTTTAACTGCGTGTATGAAAGTGTGTCATTAAAGATTTGTGAGGCCACGCTGTTCGCTTTCGGAAGGTTATTTGTTCAATACAACAAAATGACTCCGAGGTGCAGTGCTGCAGAACATTTCCCACAGCCTGTCCATCTAGTTACAGAGTAAACCGCCACAACAGGTCCGCAGGCAGAGGCATGCTGTGAAGAATAAACGGTCAGGGCTGCTGGCGGCCGTCCAAGGCACCGAGCCTGTTTGCTCTAAAAGACACAAGCTGGTGTGTTTGTGCTGGTGGAGATAAAGTCGCTTACAGCTCCTTAACATCCTTCTTGTATCTTAATATGGTTGTAAACCACCTGCTGACAAACACACTGCTGAAGAAACACATAAGTCACATAAGTCAGCTGAATGACACCGCTGAGACAATTTGTCATCAGCAGCTGACAGGATCTATGTGAGGTGCTTCCCGTCACATAACTAGCCCCACCACAATACGATCAGTTACTCAGTCGCTGAGAGTCGCCTGATAAGAGTTGAAATTGTGTAGGTTGTGTAGGACAAGAGGATATTCTGTGATGTGCTGTCGCATTTTATAAATAAAGGGCAAGAAATCAGGCACAGATGTGTGTGCTGCTCACATATAGATGTGTCCACTTGCTCTGCTACGGACTGCAGGCCTCTGGTCTCGTCCTCTGTCTGACATCTCTTCGCAATATTCCGCAACAACAGCGGGTACCGAGTTAGCCTCTGCAAAGGCGTCACCAACAGGTCGCGCAGTTGCAGCCTCCGGCACTGCTCGTTCCTCTCACACCACTCGGGGGGGAAAAAAAGGGGGAGAAAGAGAGAGGGCAAGGTGAGAGGAGGGCCGGAAAAAGAGGGGAGTCAGGGGGGTGAAAGAGCTCGTCACGGTGTTTGTTACAACACTGGGGAAAAGGGGGGATGGGCGGTGAAAACAGTGTGAGGAGAAATTATATCTAGCACCATAACACAGTAAAAGCCTTAACAATTACATAAGCATGATGACAGGGAAGGTTACACAACGGACAAATGGTCATATTCCTCTCTTTGGCAAGTGTCGCTGACACTGAACTGGATGTTTAGGCAGTAACGTCGCCGTGTGTCCTCTCTCATACTTGGCACCACGTCGCCTTCCATGTTGTGACGGCGCACAGCGTCCTTGCCACCGCACTGACTCGCACACAAGATTTAGCTGCCCCTCAGTGAGTTCCCTCCTTGTACCTTCATGTAAGATCCAAAGTCCTCTCTGGGCTTCAGGCTGTCCACGTAAAGCAGAGCCGTGGAGTAGTTGAGGCAGTACTTCTGCAGGCTGTGACATATGCTCTCCTGGAAAGCCTGCCGACAGATGGGAGAGTTACACAGACGCTGGGGCACATTGCCATTGGGCTGCAGATAAACAGAACGTAAAGAGGCAACAAGAAGATGCCAATCTGTATGCAAGCACAAAAACATAACCTGTGTGTGAAATATGTTCTCCAGCTCCTGTGAGATGAATTATTTTCTCTCTGCTGCTTTTTGTGATGCATAATTTAACAGTGTGATGAAGAAGTTTTTTTTATTATTTTCCTGAGGGGATTTCTTTTTTTTTTTTAACCCTGGAGCTCAAAATCATTTATCATCTAAGAACAAAACCTTAAACGGGGACTGTAGAGTTTCAGGGGAAGCTCAATCTCTTTAAGGACACCCGATCCAGTCAAAACGATGCACGTGATTTATTATTATTCATATTTTATCCTGAAAATCAAGAGATAACGGTATTACTTTTACAAAAATTACATTACAAAATTATATTTAACCACCAGTCTACCTAATGTCACCTGCTTTCTATAGTCAGTGTAGATACATTGCAAAAAACACATAAATCTAAACTTAACCCTAATTTTTTTAATGCGTGAATAAGACATATAGTAATTCTAACAACTCTAAATGATTGATTGTTATTATTGATTATTAGAAATTGAATTGTGCTTGTTACAAAAATACATATTAATATCAATCAATCCAGTTTAATGTGTGATCTGTAGCCTCTGCATTATTGCATAATTTAAACACCTCTCCAGCAAATATTTTGAAAAGTTTTGAAAACTTTAACTGCAGTCTACACACGATAATTCGTTCAGTTGTGCGAAGCATCCGAGAGAGACGAAGTGTTGGTGTGTTGTCCACATGAGTCATGCTCGCCTTGCTCAGAAGCTCCAGCAGGGTGGGCCTGCCGTCCTCAGTAATCTCCAACGTGTCCTTGATGACGCGCAGTAGGTTGTTAAGGAAACCAAAGCTCACCTGCAGCAGAAAACACTCAAGTGTCAAGTTGTCCCAGTGGCGCCAGGAGATATGGTCTTACCTCACTCACTCCCAGTTTAATAACAGAAAAGAATGACATGACAGGACGGAGAGGGGAGCAGACAGCTGTGCAGTTGCACGTTAAGATGAGTGAATGAATGAATTAATAAATGAATAGATAGAGACAGGGAGACATATTCCTATTTCCAACAATAGGAATAATGTAATAATCCGGGTGCATGTCACGTATTAGGTTACAATACTATCATTTTTAGATTGGTCTTATTTATTTTTATGGTTTTAAGCTTCTCTTTAGTTGCTTAAAAGGTGCTATTTAGGTTGTTTTTAGGATAAAATTTTACTCATCATGCTTCTGTCAAATTAAGATTCTGTGGCGTACTGCATCTTTTGTTATCGGTCTTATGCTGTTTGTGTGTAACTCATTGTTATTGCTCCCTATCTTGTCAAGGACTCTCTTGAAAAAGAGATTATTTTATCTCATCGTTGCTTTCCTGGTTAAATAAAACTTAATAAATGATTGTCATCCTCTTATTTAAGGCACTTTTTCAAGAGCTAACAATCGCTCACTTGTGCTGTTTTGACGCTGCACAACAAACAGTGTTATTATAATGCCACAAAGGCTGCTGTTATTTGTAATTATTTACATAATACGTATAAAACTAACAGTCCTCGTGCTACTTATTTGCATCATGTCTCACCAGGCAAAGCTCGTTGAGGTTTGCAAACAGTCTCCAGGAGTCAACATCAGTAAGGCAGTTCCTCGTCTGCAGGTTTATGAGTGTAGCCAAAAACACCTGAGAGCAACAAATGGAGTCAGAGAGACAGAATGGGCTCAGGCTATCTGTCGTGCCGCATTTAATTTCTAATCCCCTGCTGAAAAGAAAGGAAAACCCGAAGAGACATTTACATTAATCTCAATGACTGGAATTCAGTGAGAGGACAGAAAAACACAAAGCAGCAGGTGTTGGGTTTCATTTGGTTTGGTCTATTTATTTCTGGTCTTGCGTGCGTGTGTTGTGTGTGTGTGTGTGTGTGTGTGTGTGTAGTTATATATGCGTGTGCATTTTGAGTCACCTCTTTCAGAACCATGAGCTGATCCAGGAAGTAGACACACTCGCTGGTGAAGAGCTCCCAGATGGCCTCTTGTCTCTTGAAGCCCTGAGGGTCAGAGGCGGCGCTCACCTGGGAAGACTGGTCCCGCAGGAACTCCGCCAGAGAGTAGTCCTGCACGCACACAGACGGAGAGACAAATCACTGCACTGGCAAGAAGGAAAAAAACTGTTAAGAAAGACACAAACAGGGAAAATGTATCTTCCTCAAACATCTCAGAATGCGTGTTTGTATAATAACTATATATTCTGTCACTGTAAAGTTCCTACAAACACCCTGAAACACTCAAGCATATGTCAGTGTTTGTTTATGTACGTGTTCAGGGTCGACCTGACTGGTTACTGCCTAGAAATTCTGGTTCTTGCACAACATGTGTCACTTAAACGTTGCCGGGGCTTCCCTCTTAACTGCCGTCCTGTTATTTCTATGTCACTTGTTAAACACAGAGATCTATTTGGATTGGAAATCTGGAAACTCTGACTTTGCTTGGATTAAAAGCAAAGTCACTGTGCAGACAAAACCAACACGATGATTTACCTAAGACAGTATGGATGCTTAAGGGCTTTCGCCGCTGACAGTACTCATTTCTCACCTTATACTTCTGAATTTCAGAGTTTCTCCAGTCTTGAATCTTTTCTGTTGAGAGATATTTTTCAATATCTGACACTGTGACTGTCTGCGACTTCCCTTTAGTCTGAAGGGTGACATAAAAGAAACACAATGGTGTTAGGCTGATTTTGAAAACAGACTTTCGGATATGTGTTGATCAAGGTAAAGCACTCTCAAAAACTAAACTGACACATTTAGCACAAGTTCTGCATTTCAAGTTTTGAACAACTACAAAGTCTGTGCGGCCCAAAAGGGATAAGAGGAACCACATTAATCTGCTTGGAGAAGTGGGTCAGAGAACAATGTCCACACCAACTGCCCACTGCTCAAACAAAGTACATCAATACAAACCACAAGCATAAAACTGGCAGACACACAACCTCCACTAAAAGACAAACAACACACCTACCGTACTACGCCTTGAAAAAGGCCACTTTGACTTCTTAGTATCTGTGAAAATCAAACATAAAATGCTGATTATAAACAAAGGTTGTGTGTTGTCCAACAAAAGTGATTAGAATCAAACAAACAAAACAGTGTGTTAGTATAAAAACTGGACTGGACTTGAGGAAACAATTTACAGAAAGTGCAAGTAATTCTTATTATTTTTGCAAAAATGACTGGTTAAACACACAAACTAGAGTAACAGACAAATAGTGTATGTGTTGCCCGTTGGCCTCTTGGACCCAATTTGGGGTTTTGCACCACAGACAGACAACGCTGACAATGTGAAATCTTTGAAGCATCGAGACACATTAATAACTGCACGCTGATAAAACCTTTCAATCCCAGGCCAAAAATAGTTTTTTCGTGCCAATTCCATTTATCTGCCTCTCAAAGTCTCTAGTTATCTTTAAAAAAAAAATGGATGTGTTGCACATGATCTTTTTAAAAATAATCAGGATTGTTGAAGAACATTGTGATGTGAGTAATGGCATTTGAATTCAAGGTTTACTGTATGATGGATTATAAACATGCCGAATTTCGGTTGGTCCAGAAAAAATCCTATATCGAGTATAAAAGCTCAGTACGGAAGAGTAATTCAACTACTGTCTGAATTCTGTGAGGTTTTTGACGAAACTGACAGCAACTACCGGCTTACAGCAGGTGTACATGTTTATATAAACATTACAATCAGTGAACTCTGTCCAGCCTCTTTCCCCATTATGGAAAGTGGGCCACAACCCAAACCAAAATATGATGCACACATGTTGCTTGGATTGCCATAACAACACGCAAGGTTGGGCTACAGACAAACATCGTACCTCATTCTGCTCTTAAGGGCTACTGATATGTTGACATAAATAATACCATTAAAATAAATCTGTAGTATGATATATAATATTACAAGATAGGTTTATACCACTTAGTACACCAGCTGCTCCATTGGATACAAACAGGTCTCCTGGTGAAACATCCAATCCAGGCAAGCTGACCACCACAGAGCTCCGTCTTCTTTCCTGAAGCCTGAGAGAACAGAGGGAGACACGTGAACGTCTTCACGAGGCTGCCAAACACGCCAACCTTAAAACTGGTTGTAATGCTTGACATTTTAAAACCAGCGTCGCTGGCCATCTGAAATTCACGGTAACAGGAACCACTATTATTCTACTGTCAATGTGATCCAGCACAAAGAGCACAGACTTAGCGCAAGCCACAGGAAATAACAGAATTCCTTTCGTCATTTTACGTGGCTGACATACCACTGTAATACCACCTGCACTGTGCAGCAAATTTGGCGATTAACACGGGTAGCGGAAATTATAAGGGATAAGTGTTATGTGTCTGGTTTATAGCTGCCGCTTAATGGATCACCCTATTTGTGTGGAAGGAGGCGAGCTGTCAGCGTGTGCCAGTTATAATCCTCTCTGTCTCCTTTTCATCGTCAGTAACCAAGGCCTGGCTGTAGCTGGAAAAACACAGGCCTGCCTTTTGGCCTCGGGCAAAGCTCCAACAGCCACTGTTCTCAAGTGTTGTGACTTATCTTTTACTGTTTTACCTCAGGTATTACAGCTGAAAAAAAAAGCACATTCGCATGCTGAAATCAAAAATCAAAGACCCTAATAAGTATGTTTAAAACTATGTTTTCATTTGTTACGGGTATAAAAAGACTTGAAACTTAGTGAAACTTCATCTGTGACTGTGTGACGACCACAATCCAAACTTTGCCAGCGCTAACAAGAGGACTTGTAGTCGCTTAGCTTGGCTGCAGCCAGCAGAAACAAGGTGCACACGGCAACCAGACAGGCTGGTTTTGCCAAAGGTAAGGTTCAATTTTGGCACGCTGACACTGATCGACAGCTGGTCAGTGACCAATGTCATCACGCTGCGGGCGCACTCTAAGAGTTTAGAGTTCACAGGTGGATAGAAAAGGAAACGAAAAATGAGAAGCAACAAGACTAAACCTACGAGAAGATCACTGTTATAAAATCCATTTCACCATCGGTGCATTGTAAACACATCCTCATTAAGTCAGGGTAGATCAACACACTTTCGAGCTTATCGAGGCAGGATCAGATAATAAGGTAGCCTGGCTTACAGGTGAGGGCTAATGTCCTTGTTTATGATGACAATACAATAAACTGCATCAGAAGTACAAGCAAGAGGAACAATGCTGGTACTGGTTGGTCTCTGTCCACTATTATATGTAAAATCTGCTTTGTTGTACTGAATGATCTGTCTTTCTTCCTCCCACAACACAGAATACCCCCCCCCATACAGTAGCTGCATATCTGCCGCTGCGCCTGCATAGTTGCACAAGCAGCACAGGAGACTGACTCAAATGCACATGTAGGCCACATGGCTACAGGGGCCAACGTGTGCACTCAGAGGATAAAGTTAGTCTACAACTGAACAGGAGTAACTGGTTCGTTTTTTCCTCCAGGACACTTTTGTTGAACTGTGAAAGCACCAACTGTTCTTTGTGGTCACTGGCAGTGGCTGTGTCCTTCCTGGCAAACTGATACAACACCCATACAGATCAATGTTTAGGCTGACAGTGCTGAATCAACAGTAGAACAGATAACAGTCAGCAGCAGCAGCAGCACCTGAGCACTGCAGAGAATACATGTATGAGAGGCACTCCTCTAAACCAGGTCACTGCCTCCTCGCAGTTCATTCCACAGCATCCTCACAATGACATCCTGTTGCTTTGTGAGCGTTCAGAAAAGCTCTCTCTGTGTCAGCCTCTCTGCCACTGAGAGCACTCGTAAAAATGGATGCTTTGTTCCTGCACAACAAGGGAAATAATGATGCTCCGAAACAAAACTGTCCCGACCAATGGCTCGCAAGGCCCGGTCACTGTAAGAAGGCACAGTGCCAGGGCGTAATTACTGGGACAATAGCTGCCTAATTATCCAGTGAGGGGAAGAGCCCCGCAGCCCATTAGGAAGGGTGTGGGTGGCAGAACGAGAAAACAGCCTTAATGAGAGTTTGTCTAGCCCATGCATAACCATGGGACTCTCAAAACTTAACCCACCAAGCTCATGCTCCATTAACAAAGACATGAATGACAATGAATGCACAATGGGGGTCCTTAGAGCAAAGGTCCAGTCTTCCTCGCTTGGCTCATGAGCGCCCCACGAGCACAGAAGGAGGAGGCACTCATCATGCTAAAGCGACATGGTTTAGTGAAAGGGTTTTAAAGGTATTTTGGAAAAGGCAGCAGCAGAGTTTCACCGTGCAAATTAGAGATGAATCAGAGGGACAATGAAAAAAAAACACAAAACAAAACAAATGTGAGCGCTGTAGTGCATCTTATCAGTTTTTTGTTTGTGGTTTTTTTTTTACTACATTCCTGATATGCAAACTTGTTTGGACAAACTTGACAGTGAAGTCACTGTGTTTTTTTTTGTCTGTGCTTACAGGTTATACAGACAACATACAAAACAGCCCAGGGTACACCTACCTAGTATAGTAGTGCTCTTTCTCCTGCAAAAAGACAAAAATATTGCATCAGTCAATGGAAAACTTTCAATTGGACCCACGCACTAGACTAATTCATCAGTGTTGACTGAAAAAAACACACGTTAAAGTAGATGTACAGAGTTGATTAACTTCTTTAGAACCTCACTGAAAATGAGGCATCAATCAAAACAAGTTCAAATAATAATTTGTAGTAATTTTATGCAACAAAAAGTCTCACTCATTTTTTTGGTGGCCTCGAGTCTCCAAGGCTCCAATTAAAACTATTTACATGGCAGCCTAGCACCGTCTTACTGTACACTCAGCATTAAAGACAGGGTGCAGGGACCTTCTCCTGCTAACAACACCACTATATCACTTTCAAAGACATTGAAATTTGAATCAGTGTTTTAAGTGGTCGTTTGGATTCAAAAGCCTCTAATATCTGAGGAGAATGTCGGCACTCTATTGAGAATGTGCTCGCTTGAATACCACGAGCTGATGAATAGATCGGCCCATTATCTTTCTCCATCGCTCACTGACCCCTCCATTATTGGGTGACTGCTGACTGCAGTGAATAGGGGCCCAAGGAGAGCACTTCCCAGGCCTCTCCAGGCAGTGGGTTTGGTCAGAGCTGTCAGTGCATGTAACTGCTGATTCATTTGCTGTCAAAAGCTCGCATTGTGAGTGACCGCCGCAGGAGGCAACGCAGAGTGAGGGAGAGAAAGTTTCGGCAAGGAAGGAATGTGTAACCATTTAATTTATAGGCTTTGGATATAAGATCCACACCGGACCTTGAGGTTTGCGTGACCATTAGGGAGACAAATGATTTCTGCTGGACTACCGTCTTCCTTATAAGGCTTCAATCAAAATAATGCTTTACCCCAAAAATAAAAGCTCACCTGTACGTCACCATCTGGGAATCCAAAATCTTTAAAAAGAGTAGGATGAGCACTGCGACATTCTTGTGTCGTGGAAGTGACACCATTGCCAAAAGTCTTGAATCTATGCGATGTGCTTCTCTGTCTGCCAGAGGAAGAACTGGGCTGATGATGGTGGCAGACCTCTCCATCAGCGAGGGGACTTGCTGCGAGAGGAGACTTGACTCTGTGTGCTGGGGAGACGGGGCTCATGGGGGATGGCGTGCTCGCAGAGGAAGGCTCCTCCTGCGTGCTGCTCATCCTGCCAGGATCCTGAGAATCCATCACAGGACGTCGGGTGCTCCTCATCCTCCTCAAAGTGGGAGACGTGGAGATGCGGCCGGGGGCCTGCCGGTCAAACTGGAAGAAAGGTGCGACCAAGCCATCGGCGTCCACCAGACCCGAATCTCTCAGCTTGGAGTGTGTCCTTGTGAGATCTATGTGCATTATGATCGGGTTGGTGGTCTGACTCTCCTTGTGCTCAAAGGGCCCCCGGTCGGTTTGTGTCTGTGCATTCGCCACACCTGGGGTGACCACCTCATTTTCGACCCACTCAATGTAACTCCAGTCCAGCTTCTTTTCCACACCCTGGTCTTTGTCCTGCAGAATAACGTGCTTCAGCGTAGACATTGTGACCTCAAAGGCATTGTAGTGCAGCGGAGATCAGAAAACGTGTGATCCAGTGGTCTGGTTGCTTCGCCTCCTCTGAGTTAAGGTCAGATGATAATCCTGTTGCATTCCAACACTGTTCACACCATTCGCTTCTCAAGCCTCTGGGAGAAAAAGTAGAAATGCGTCAATACACACCAGGAGAACGGAGCAGGCTGGGCACAAACTTGCCTCCTAATCTCCTGAAAGGGGATTTGATCAGGGGTGAAAGTAGTAAGTTGGTGGTGGAGAAGTCCTTAAAAAAAAAAAAAATACAGTACGCCTATAAACTAGTCTGCATTAATACATATGTGTCTGTGAAGGGGGGCAAACCAGGTGGACTAGACCTGGTCAGTGGGTGAACAATGATGCTACAACAGACGTATTACAGTGGAGAGTAACTGCACAGTGTGTCAATATAAGTCTGGACAATGTGGTGAGAGACACAAAGAAGCAAAGGAGGCCATGCACCTTATTTCATCCACTTCTGCCTCAGACTACTGTCTGGCCCAGTGTTTGTGTGCTGACACCGATTTTCTCTTTCGGTAGCCTACCGAAGATATTATACTATCGTTTTTAATCCCGTTTTCCAGCCGTAAAGGTACAATATATATATAGGTTCATTCCACTGTTTATTCAGCGAGCTGTTAACTCCGCACATCCACGAGGTACCAAAAGTGAAAGGAGAAACAAGGTCTCCGAAAGTTCACATCGATCATCAGCTGTGGAGCACGTCCCCATGCGTGAAAGCAGATCATCGCACGTGCCTGGACGGAAACCCGTTAAAGTTGAGGAGGTCTGGTTTACTTACATCCGCCGGCGCCGCGCGACGGCCCGAGCCGGTGATGGCGAAGGGAAGTCAGGTCCTGCCGCTGGTGACGGAGGCGAGACTGGGCAGGCTCGCGCGGCTCGCGGGAGGGAGATAGTCTCCGTCCGACGGCTGTTCGGTTGTGTGTCAAAACACCAGTGAGGAGCTGGGGCCGGCCGGGGAACAGGTCTGCGAGGTGCCGAGCGACGGAGGGAGTGGGGCGGTTCAGTGTCCGGAGCTGGTGGAAAGGTGCGACTGCTCAGCCTGCGTGGGAACATCAACACTCTCGCTCACTCTCTCTCTCTCTCTCTCTCTGTCTCTCTCCACTCAACACACACACGCGCGCGCATGCGCACGCGCACATGCACGAATTACACGTATCATTCTATTTTTATCGCAGTGGTATTTTAGGGGATGGAATATATATATATATATATATATATATATATATATATATATATATATATATATATATATATATATATATATATATATATAGGAACATATAGAAATGTACTATAGCTCGCAAGAAGCTCTAGGGCACCGACGCTATAGCCGTTCAAAGTCAGTCTCCACCTTTTTTATTCACAGCTAGTTCCTCCGCCAAGGCGGTTATTATGTGATCACCCGTGTTTGTTTGTTTGTTTGTTTGTTTGTTTGTCAGCAGGATTACGCAAAAAAGCACTGAACCGATCTGCACCGAACTTGCTGGAGGGATGGGTAGGGGCCCAGGGAAGAACCCATCAAATTTGTTTGGGCTGATGCGAGTCATTTACTATGAATTTGAATTTTTTCCCCTGAAGTCTTGTGTATGATGTTTGACAATGACTTTGGCGGAGGTCTGCGCTCTACTGAATACCGGTCTAGTTTAAACCTTTTTTCATCACTGGTTTTCACCATTACCATTCAGTTGATAAACTATATCCCATCTTATCATATACAGCATATTCCTTTATTTTGTATAATTTGTTCGCAGAGATTTATTTTTCTTTCATCGTGTGTACTGTGTAGTACTAATACAGTTATATAGTTCGGTAGGCCACGGTGGAAGAAGTACTCCCTTTACTTAAGTAATAATACCACAGCGTAAAAATACTCTGCCATAAGTAAAAGTCCAACAAAAACCTGAAGTAACTAATAATAAGTAACTAAAGCTGTCAAATACTTTTAGCGGAGTAAAAAAATACAATATTTGTCTCTAAAATGTGTTGGGGTAGAAGTATGTAGTAGCATAAAATGGAAATACTCAAGTGAAGTACACATACCTCACATTTTCACTTGAGTACAGTAGTTGAGTACTTCCCACCAATTGAGGCTATTTTGTTCAATGTGTATATAGAGGAGTAATGTGAAACCCATTCCCTGTCCATTTTTCTTACATTGTGAATTATTACAGTGTATTTACAATGTACATTATCTTTTGGCAACACTGTTCTCAATAGTGGCCATGACACAAAAGCAAATTTGAACCGTTTTTTTCTCACCATATGAAATAAATAGTGGTTACTGTGAAGTCCTGTAATTTAACTTCTCATTATCTGTTTCTGAGATTTCCTTGTATCAGCATGACTATTACGCAAGTAAGGCCGTGAACATTTTACTTCCTGGCAGACATAAACTAGTCTGTCTGCCAACATTAAATGATTTTACAGCATAAGGAGGTCAGTGGCGACCTGTGACTTAAATCTGTGTCACCGTGTCTCACCTCCCGACCGGGTCTCCTTGGCCTAAGGAGCCGGTCCTCGGCACCAGTATGAAACAGCCTTTTGTGGTCCACTTGTTTGTATTGAACACACAGGCAAACCTGAAAGATCAGCTGAATTATCTGTCAATCCGGTAAAATGAAAAACTAGAGGGCGATGTAGGTCAGATAATGGGATCCTCTGTGTGACATTCGCAGCTGAGGCTGAACCCCTTTGAGGCTTGATCTCTAGCGACCCCTAGTGTATCAATATAGGTAGTATATTAAAATATCGAAAACCACTACTGCCCTGTTCTTTTTTTCAGCCTCGGCCACTGTTTCACTCTGTCTCTCTTAGACCATCTACTGCTGTTTCCAGTGAATGAGGTAAGTGATAGGATACACATCATCAGCTGGAATTTTGATGAATGCTGGCACTTTCACACGTTTTCACATCTCTGTGCCATGCTTCACACATTTGACGTTTGGTATGTTTTGTGGCTCAAACTTTAATAATCTATATCACCAGCCCCACCGTTATCATCATCATCGTCATCATCAGTCATAATCATCATAGCCATAGTCAGCGGTGGATGAAGTACTCCTTCATTGAAGTAAAAGTGCTCGTACAACAATGTAAATATACTCCATCAGAAGTAAAGGTCCTGCATTCAAAACTTAAATAAAAGTATTATCAGCTAAACATACTTAATGTATAAAAAATAAAAAGTACTCATTCTGTCCCCTGTGACTGGTTATTTGTATATTTCATTATTGGCTCATCAATACTGATGCATCAGCATGTAAGCAGCATTTTACTGCTGTAGCAGCTCAAGGTGGAGCAAGTTTGAACTACTTTATATGCAGTTTGGTGGCTTAGTTCAGTGGTTCCCAGCCTAGGTCCAAATGATCACAAGATAAACATGAGGGGTTGTGATGTGATTAATGGGAGAGGGAGGAAGAAACAACAAAGTTCTGACACGAATTTGCGTTCTGTTTTGGGACGTTTCTCTAATCCTTGCTTTTTTGGGGGGAAATATTGTATGATTTCCCCCTCGTGCCGCCAGACTGAGAAATCTAGAGGGAAAATGGTTCTTTGGTAAAATTGTTAAGAAAACTCGAAAACTTACCCTGTTTTTTATAAAGGTTCATAAGCCAAACATTTGGGAACTACTGTTTGAATCTTTGACAATGCATGGTATTTCATAAGATTACCATATCTGTTTTATGTAAAATCATAATTGAAAAAGTACCTATTAACTAAAGCTGTAATATAAATGGGGTGAAGCAAGAAGATACAATATATTCTTCTGAAATGTGGTGAAGTACAAGCATAAAGTAACAAACTACAAATACCTAAGTGTAATGCAAGTCCATGTAAACTGTACTTACAGTTGTAAGAGAAAAGGATGTGGACACTTTTGAATTACCTGTTTTTTTGGGGGGTTTTTTTGGTTCTGTTTTGTTTTTTGCATTAATTGCCCATAAAATGTTTTCAAACGTGGAAATTCAAGTTGTCCGGGCTCAGAGGCAGCAAAGCAGCCCCAAATCATGATGCTTCTTCCACCGTACCTCACCGGTGGGATGATGTTTTCCTGTTGTTACACTGTGCCCTTTTTTATGCCACACGAAGTGCTGCGTGTTCTTCCCATATATCCTAACCTTAGTTTCATCAATTGATTTAACCTTTTCCCAGGAGCACTGTGGAGTGTCAAGCTGCTCTTTGGCTAACTTCAGGCACACTCTGTTTTTTTTTCTGGAGAGCAGCAGCTTGCTCCGTGGTGTCCTGCCATGGACACACCACGCTCCATGTGCCATGCACCATGATTTGCATGTAGTCGACTCACAAAGAGAGATGTTAACCGGTTCCAGTTATTTCTTTAAGCCATCAGCTGTTACACTGAGCTTTTTTTTTTTTTTTTCTTACCTCATTGATCATTCTGCTTTGTGGCTTTGAAGGCATCTTAATTGGTCGCCCACTTCAGGAGGAGAGGAGCTACAGAACTAAATCATCTCCATTTATAGACAGTTTGTCTGACTGCGGACTGATGAATATCTAAACTCTCTGTGATGACTTTGTGACTTTGTGATCTTTTCCAGATTTTATGCAAAACAACCATTCAAATCTTCTGAGATCCCTTTTTGGTGAAGCCTGGTTCAGATAAACAGATGCTTTTTACGAACACATAACTCAAAATGTTTGAGCGCTTTTTTTTTTTTTTACAAATCAAGAGTAGCTCTAACCCACACCTCCAGTCTGGTTTCATTGACTGGACTCAAGGTTTGTTAACTCCTGACTCCAATGAGCCTTCGTTGATGTCATTATCCTCGGGGTTCACATACTCTTTCCAACCTACGTTGTGAACGTTTTAAAGACTATAAAGACAAGAACAATACAATAGTTTGTGTGTTATTCAGATAAAAATCTGAACATATTTTAAGAGAAATTAATAAATAAATGTAGGTAATTCCAGAATTTTCACTTACATTTTCTTACCACTGTAAGTACAGTACTTGGATGAATGTATTTCATTACTTTCTACCTCTGGTCACTGTATATTTCAGGCTGGAAGATACCGATGAGAAAGAAAACAAGTGAACAGAACAGAGAACAAAAAAATTACAAAACAGAAAACACATAGACATTGCACCTGTCCTCCAGGGAACTCAACTGCACTACCATGTGTGGTTTTGACAGAAAGAGAAAAGTAGAGATTTACTTTTTTGTCTTTGTTTTCATGCAAAAAGTGTCTCTGTCAGTCGTGCTCCTGTGGCAGTGAGGAGGCCTGTAATGGACACACTGTGAAACCGACTCACTCTGTTCATGTGGGACTGGTGCTGTTCAAAACTAAGGGCAGACAGGATATTGAGCAAAAACCAGCCGGAAGTCTGATTTGCTGCTAGACATTTTGTGATTAGTCTGGAGAAACAATGCCTGAGGAAACGACCCAAGGAGTTTGTTTTAAATAAAACAAGTAATGTGAAAACCTCTTGAAAGAGATGTGAATAAAGACCTCCACAGTTGGGTTTCTTCTCTGTCGAGCTGTAAAGCATGCTCAAGGCTTTTAAGGGTGATATTAGGTGCTGACCTTTTGCAGTACCTGAAATGCTGGCTTGCAGACCTAAAGTATTCCATATTATATAATTAAATTCAATTATGAAATAAGACATCAAATGAATAAATCATTTCACAGTTTATTTATCTAGCACTGAGCTCTATGGGTCAACACACAGTTACTCATTTCATCTTATCTGGTCGTCTATTTACACACAAATACATGAAAAATTATCGAGACATATTAATATTAATGTTAATGTCCATATATCATAGGTCTTATCTTGCAGTATTCCAATGGAAACAAGTTGGCCTCATCTGTTGTCCTCTACTTTTAATCTCCCGCAGAACCTCTATATATTTATCAGTTATCTACCCCTACAGCTGTCGACTTTCTGTGACTGTGTGTGGTGGCTCGTAATCTTGTGGAGGGGCCTGCTCGGAATAAAAACAAAAACATGTCACTGAACGGAATTTGCCCACAGCCCTGACAGCAGCAGCAGCAGCAGCAGCAGCAGAAGAAGCAGTCTCAGTCTCCTCCCCCTGAAGTGGATGTGAAGAAGAGCACTCTCGGGTCTGTGTGACATACAGGAAGAAGTTCAATAAGTCTGAAAACCACAGCATTTTCTTTAAAATCGTCAGCAGTTTAGTTTCTCTCTCTCTCTCTCTTTTCCTTTTTTTTTTTTTTGCACTTTCCCTTTTCTCCACCGACTTGCTGAAATGCAGAACTAGAAGAATGAAGGTGAATGTGGGCACTGCCGCTAAACTGCGGGCGCCGTAACTCGTGGATTACTTCACCCGAAGAGAAGTGCCATCCGTTCATAAATGGAAAACCACGACAGACCTTGAGCGTATCTTCAGTTAAATAAACTTCAGCAACATGTCAGAGCACAGATCCAGCTTCCTTCACATTGGAGATATTGTGTCTCTTTACGCGGAAGGCTCGGTGAATGGCTTCATCAGTACTTTGGGGTATGTTCCTCTTCTCTGCTTCTCGTTTTTCAGTCTGTGTGGGTTAATCCTCACTGTTTTAGGTACTTCACGTCTGACACGAGCCGCCGCTTTTCTGCATCCCCGAACCTTCACTGTGAAATTGCCGAGGGAGGAACAGGCCAAGGCCTGTCAACGCGCGGACTGCCGCTGCTCAGGAAATTCTTTACGTTTACGCGAATGCGACAGGAATGCAAAGCAGCGTGTCACGCCAGGTAGACGGGTGCTAAGGGTTGCAAGCGGAACTTTCGGGCGTCGTCCTCAAAGTAGGGTCCGGGGGGGGGGGCGGAATGAAAAAAGTGCCTGGAGGGGTCCCAGAGCAAAATGTGGGGGACATCCAGTTACGCAGATCTTATTCGGCAAGACACTGAGAGACATTTGGATTGTGTCTGTATGTGAGTTCCGTGGCCCTAAAGGACACTGTCTCCCCTCACAATCCAGCAAGTGTTTACAGTGTTTATTTGAAGAGAGAGCATAAGCCTTTTCTATATTGAGAGACACTCTTAAGTGTCCTTGTGATTTACCATATTGTAAAATATAGTATAATAGCCAAGTTTTGACAAGGTGTGAACCACATTTTAAATTGGGTGAGAGGGATTTGGAGCTGTAAATCATAAATTTGCTGCCCCATCCCACCACTAAGCCAGGAAAAAACTGAAAAAGTATCAAAAGTTGTATTAAATTGGTCAGACTTTTTACTAATCTTTTCCTTTTTTTCTTGTAAAATACTCTCTAGTCGCTAATAATTAATCAAGTGAAATGATCTGTCAGGTTTTTTTTTGGAACTGCTCACGGACTAGGATTTGCAAGTAGACACTGCTTCATTTTAATGGGTCACAACCAAAAAGACCTTGGGAACCACTAAGGCTGCATGTAGGTGTGATGGAAACTGCTTTTCACGGTGTCATTCTCCACATAGCAGTGCAAAAAAAGCCAAAAGCAAAATATGCCACGAGCATTTGGTTTGGCTGTAGTTCCTCCTGAGCTGAAAGCTTCAGTGCAAGGTGAAATGCCTGGGTGGTTCCAGGTGCACTCTGGTCTCTGAGCCTGCAGAACAAGTGTGGAAAGATCGGCTGGCTCTGAGGAATGAGCATTCCCCACCCACGTACTCTCCCTTTTCCTCACTTTCTGATTCTTACTTTCTCTCTTGTTCCTTTTCCTGCCTTGAATTCCTCCTGTCAGCAGTAACTTCACAACAGCTTGCGGATTTTGATGTAAACGCCTGTTCCTTAATGCCTCGTGCTGTGGAAGATCAAAGTATTTGGCAGTAAATGGCAGCTGAAATATGTTTGTACCTAGACTCACACGCTGGTTGTATGCAACAATGCTCCCTAACTCACTGTCTGCAGGAGTGCACACAGCCAACCTACTTCTCTTTCGCCGAAAAGCTCCCTTTGCTTCAAAGCTCTGTGCCAATGCAAATGTAAGCAGCACACACAGGGGCTGTAAATTTCAAAATGCAAAAGTTCAGGGGCAATTGTTCACACCTCCTGTTGTTGTGAAGAAAAGCAGTGAAATTCTTATCAGCCATTCAATAACTCATGAAGTCTGACAGGGGTGCTGAGTATTTTATCAAGGGCTGTGCTGTGCCAGGCCACCGTGGTCTGGAGAGAGCAGCAGTATCTAAAGCAAAGAGCCGGCAGGAACCTCCCTGAGGCTCAGCCCTTGTGAGCACAATGTAACCTCGGCTACACAAGGCTACCCATGCCCATGTTTGCTCAGGATAACAATGAATCCTCACACACCTTACATTGTAAACACTCAAAGCCAAATGACCTTATAAGGAACGTAAAGGTCATTTAGCTGATCCATGTCCACTAGTGACCTTCACCTTTTGGATATCGTGCTCTGGTACCTTTTTGAAAGCTTCATTTTGGAGATCTGTGATATATTTTTGGTTTAATAGTAATCCATCAATTCACTGTATTATCCAGGAAGGGTTGAATCCCGGGCAACTGGACTTGGTTGTAGATACTCAAAGATGTTTCACCTCTCATCCAAGAGGCTTCTTCAGTTCAGAGCTGAGGAAGCCTCACCTAAATGTACTGAACTGAGCTGAACTGAGGAAGTGCATGACTCAGTTAGGTAACTGGGCTGCTTTGTCAGCAGGTTGAAACATGCAGTAACAGAAAACAGTTGTAAAATCTCCTCACAAATGCACACTTTTTCTGCTGAGTTATTCTTCTTTTGCACTGAAACATATCAGGCCTGTCGCCTCGCATTAGATACTGTCTTTTTTCTCCGTTGTTGTCTCAGTCCACTCCACACGAGCAATGGAGCTATAATTAGCTTGTCTATGTTCAGCCTGGTAGATTTATCTTTGGTTCATGTTTAACTCAGTTACACAGCAAACTCTTGCACTCGCTGTGAGTGTCAGGCACCGTCAAAGCTTCTCTGTTTGAACTAATGCCCGGCCCTCAGCGGACTTACGATTACTTATTTATGAACTCGAGGGACTTTTTACAAGGAGCCTTCCTGTTTAGCCATTTAATAGTTCATAATGTTTCCTGTTGGGCCCTATTGTTTCTCATTTAGATTTAAGTCTGATACAGACTTAGAGGAAATAATACACAGCCTGAGGATTGACACATTGATCAAGAGCCGTGGCATAAATAGGAAATGGCTCAGCTCACTTCAACAGGGCTGCCAGCTTTGTATGAATTGGAGGAATTGTGCATTGAATTATTTTTCTCGTCAGTGGATGGGATGAATGGATCTGCTTGTGCACCTCGGCCTTTGTTGCAAGTGGAATAGAAGGAATGGGATGGAGTGTTTTGTATAGAAATTCATAGCTGGTGTCATGAGATATATTTCAGCAGGTTGAAGTTGCATTTATCTGTGACTGTAAAGCTACAAGCACCCTGACAAACACTAAACAACACACACAAAAGCACTGTGACCACTCTGACCCTTGTCCTTAGAGAACTGGTTTTCCACACATGAATTAAACCTAGTTCTAGACTTAAATATCCTTTTACACCAGATTTTCTCAAATTTGCATCCTCTGACATGGTTTGGTTGGCTAGAGCCTCACCTTGGCTTAACTAAACAGATTTCCTGAAGGAGGATTAAAGTTACTGAAATGAAGCCTTGAATAAAACTTCCAGGGCTGCTGTAACTTCAGATGAATGGATTATTAGTTCTGTTTGACTAAAGACAAATAAGCAGCACCACCTGGACAACGATTTACTGACAGTAGCAACCAGTCGAGTTCAATAATTTGGATCAAATCAGACTTTTCTCACATGTACAAAGAAAATGAAGTAAAGACAGTTTCACTGCTGGAGCCCAGACATGTGTTTTGGTCACAAAAAGGAACGCCTGCATCCCCCCTGTGATCACTTTCATGTTTAAGGTATTTTGTTCATGAACCCATTCTTTTTTTCGGTCTCCATTGCTTTTCCTGGTTTTACGTGCCCAGTTCCACTAAATAATGGCCTCTCTGCCATTCCACTTTCAATGAGAACCTTCACCCTCCATCCTCTCAGTGCTGAAAACTAACACACGTGGCTGAAATCAATCTTTTTTAACTTAGTCCAGAACTCTCTAATCAAGATTTTTTCAGAAAGCCACTTTTTAAACCAGGATTAAATATTCAGTATTACAAAAAACGAGCTCCTAGAATAATTTACACCCTGAGTAAATGTCCAATGACAAGACAAACTTCATACCATCAGATATTACCTGACGAACTGATAAGTAATATGACGGATGAATACATGCTGTTGTTTTAAATGGTCTTTCATAAATGAGATAAATTGACCTGTGTCAACAAATACCAACTGCGTGCACACTTGGCACAGTGTGGCATGTAAAAGCCTTCTTCAGTCCCTCCTTCACTTCCACTGTGCCTTAGTCAGAGTGGCCATCGGGCATACCGGGACATGTCCAGGTGGGTCGCTGCATCGGTGGGTCAGTGGACTGTCATAAATAGTGGTGGCAGGAGTAGAGGAAGAGTCACGAGAGGTCGAGGAACGTGAGGGAGAAGGGAGAACGGCTAGAGCAGCAGCATCAATAGATGAGCTTGAGGAAAGAGTGGAGGAATGGCTGCAACACAGGTTTATAGCCTACTCTCAGTCACTATTTCTTCATCCTCTCATCTTGGACTGAGGGCAGACTGGACACTATAGTTGCTCACTATTGCCTCTTGTGGTACAAAGTGGTACTACGAACCAGGACGAGCCATGGCTAACTGGTTAGCTTAGCTCTTCAACACAATACATAGACGTCTTTGACATAACGGCAAAACTGTTCTTTCTTCTCAGTGTCTTGACAGGCTTAATTAATTTTTGAATTTTTTTAACTAAAATACCAACATATTGCCCCTTTTTAATGCTGTTTTCCAGCATCAATTTAGACCTGTCAACTCTTGTGAACCAAATCATTAACTCTAGATACCTGTCGTCTTCACTTTTTCATTTTTAGCTGTCAACTGTGCAGATTTCAAATGTGTGAATTTTACTGAAGTTCTGTGCGTCTCTGAACCTGTCAGTGACATTTTTCTAGCGTATAAAACAGCAACTAGAAAATACTAGGATGTGGGTAACAAGGCAGTTATTAGGTGGCTGACACCCTTCGAATTCCCTGTAATCAACCATGCACAGACACCACATGGTTTCCTCTGGTGGCAGCAGCCCTATGTCCTCTGTGTGCTGTAGGAACCTACAGTTGACTTAACTCAAGGATCAAAACAATGTTGTTTCTCAAAGCTTCATCTTACATTTTACACACAATGCGTTGACATCTGCTTATGTCATGTAATATTTAATATATTTTCAATCCAACCGTGTTCATTCAATGTGAAAACCACACGAATTTGGATGTCATTTTTACCCCATTGTACCTGACTCAGTACAAACCAAAAAGACTGAGCAGATCTCCCCCTGCTGGGCCGGGAAGCAGAGATCAAAGCAGCGTTAAATTCGATGAGCTCCGTCCAGAAATGTTCAGAGCATCAGTCCAGATATCGGGGAGAGCTCTAAGTAGATAGATATGATGGTGAACACAGCGCTTCCTTTGGTTGCCAGCTGAGCTTTTCATCCGGCACGTGGCTGGTCAACTGTAGCGCAAGTGTAGTTTTGAACCGTGTATTCAAATAATCGGTTTTAGGTGTAGGTTGTAGTAATCTGAGATTCTATTTCGTGTATTTGCATTTGTCTCTGATACCTCAGTTAGACCACAGTTTATGTCATGTAAATCTTGCAGTATGTCAAAATGAGCGCCGACTGTAATGTACTTAAGCAATCATGGTGAGTGAATTTTGATCATTTTGTGCTCTTCTCTACAGGCTTGTCGATGACAGATGTGTGGTTCAGCCAGATGCTGGAGACCTGGCAAACCCACCCAAAAAATTCAGAGGTGAGTAGGAGTATGCTAGTCACGCTGGTTCGAGGTTACACACACACACACACACACACACACACACACACACACACACTCTCTCTCTCTCCCTTTTTTTTAAACTGTCAAGGCTGACCAGATACTTTGCCCTCAGTGTTGTTTAACACAACATTGTGGTTTTCATGAAGCTTTCATGGATTTAACTGACTCTACAGGCCCCTCCTGGGTAAATAACCATCAACCTCAAAAATGCAGCTTCACCACATTAAGACCCTTGAGTAGCACTTAACCTGACTCACAGAGAGTGACTCCTGTGTGCCTGAATGCTTCTCCTCCACTGCAGATTGCCTCTTCAAGGTGTGTCCCATGAACAGATACTCAGCCCAGAAGCAGTTCTGGAAAGCAAAACAAGGCAAACAAGGAAACAACAACACACAGGGAGATCTATTCAAGAAGTTACAGGTACAAATTTCGATCACTATCT
Organism: Xiphias gladius; assembly: GCF_016859285.1. NCBI lineage: Eukaryota > Metazoa > Chordata > Actinopteri > Istiophoriformes > Xiphiidae > Xiphias > Xiphias gladius. The sequence continues at coordinate 13,599,249 of NC_053407.1, read as the reverse complement.
GTATCTGGGTCTTCCTGTTCATTTGTGCCCAAAGCTTTAACAAGTCTTCTTTTCATTACTCAGCATGCAGCAGAACTGGAACAGAAGCAGAATGAGTCAGAGAACAAGAAGCTCCTCGGAGAAGTCGTCAAATACAGTAATGTCATCCAGGTACAGCCCATCCCTTCAGCATATACCTGTGGCGTCAGACTTTCCCCAGTCCAGAGCTTTGTTTTTGTTTTCTTCTTTTGCCAAGGTTGCATTACTGTCATCCAATCCCTGATACCTCAGGCAGTTTTGGAAAAGTCTGCAATGGTAGGATTTGGTATTTAACTGCTGTTGGAAAATGTGTTCAAGGCAGTTGCCATGGTTCTGCTGCTTCAGTTAATATGTCCTATCCTTAAGCAATGTGTTGGGGTTAACTTTGAATGCTGGTGTAATTTACCCCTGCTTTGTTAAATGGAATCAGGAAATGTGTTGCGTGGTGGGACACACACTTCTTCAAATGAGATTGAATAAAAAAGTGGACCCATTCTTTTGAAACAAATAAAGTTACATTGACGTGTTAACAAACTTTTGCTATTTTTTTCCCCCCAAAAGTAGTGGAATGTAACTAAGTACATTTACTCAAGTACTTTTCTTAACTACGCATTTGAGCGACTTGTACTTTACTTGAGTGTTTGCATTTCATAACACTTACACTTACTTATACCCCACTATATATGAGAGGGAGAAAATGTATTTTTTATTCCAATACAATTGCTTAACAGCTTTAGCTACTAGTTACTTTACACATTAAAAATGATTAAATATGACACCTTCTTATAGAATAAACTACCCAAAATATACAAGTAGATCGGAAACGATTAGTAGATTAATTGATTAGTTGATTTTCAGAAAATTAAGTAACAACTATTTTGATAATTGTTTGTCAGTTTTCATGTAAAAATGCTAATCATTTCAGCAGTTCCAATTTTTCAAATTTGCTGCTTACCTTTTAAAATATTTAAATCATTTTGATTTATTTTTACTAATTTTTGAAGTTTAGACAAAATGAAAGTGTCACATTGGGACTTTTCAGAATTTTTACAACATATCATTTGATTAATCGAAAAAAATCAGCAGATTAATCCATTATGAAAATAATCATAAATTGCCATCCCATATAAAATAATTAACAGTTAGCTCCACCTCAACCAACGACTGGGTCTGTAATAGTAAAAGTCTGCCTACACATTATTGCACAATCTTATAATATAATATATAATAGTACAACACTCACAGGGGCCATTTCTCTGCCTTAAGTACTTTACTTTTGATACTGGAAGTACATTTTCCTGATTAAGCATACATACTTTCACTTAAGAAACATTTTCAGGGGAGAATTTTCGCTCTTAATTGAGTCTGTGTACAGTGTGGTATTAGTACTTTTACTTAGGTAAAGGATCCCAATACCTCCTCCACCACTGCTCTTAAGTATCTAAGCACCCTGTCTTCTTCTGTCCCAGCTCCTGCACATTAAGAGTAACAAGTACCTGACGGTGAACAAGCGCCTCCCTGCTTTGCTGGAGAAGAACGCCATGCGGGTTTCTTTGGACCCGGCCGGGAACGAGGGCTCCTGGTTCTACATCCAGCCCTTCTGGAAGCTCCGCAGCGAGGGAGATAATGTAGGTTTCCCTCCCTCTGGAATCACATTTCAATAGATACAAAGTACTGTACAACAACTTGACATTCCTCTCTGTTTAGACTGTCGGCTCATTGTTTGTCCTGTTCCAGTGACATTTCTGATTTTGTCCTTCCCCTTTGGCTTTAGCATCCTATGGTTAAAGGTATTGCTCTTGACTGTGCATGGTGTTTGTGCATCATCAGGTCAGACACAGAATATCATATAGGAGCATGGCTGCATCGGCCTACCCATTGCATGTAGACTCTCAGGTTGGGCTTAAAGAGTATTCAGTCAGTTGTTACTTTCTGACTACTCTATGGCATTGATACTGCTTCACTGTAGTTAAAATGCTTTTATATTCCAGCACAGAATTTTAATAAATGTGACGAGCCACCCACTTCAAAAGCCACTGTGTGTATGTGTACAGCTGCTTAACATGAGATACAGTTGACCCTGCAAAGTCTATTATAACTGATGTTAGACTATGTTGGAGAGCATGTATTTTTCAAGCGATGATACAATAACAGTTAGCGTACTTTTCAGTCATCATGTCCACTCGCCATGGTATGGATAAAAGTTTTTGCTGTGAACAACCCAACCACTCAGCCGGTTGCTGCTGCACATAGCACCTTTCTTTAAAGGATGAGTGGATGTTTTGCAGACCTGAGACAAACCCCTTGCATGGATACACTCTTCCTTTCTGTTTAATCCATTCGCACACTGCTGGAAGTTCACGAGCCCGTGTCGCCTGCTGCGATATGACTGTCTCTAATTTGGTTCAAGGTGGTGGTTGGAGACAAGGTGGTGCTGATGCCGGTGAACGCAGGGCAGCCTCTTCACGCCAGTAACATCGAGCTGCTAGACAACCCCGGCTGCAAAGAGGTGGGACTAATTTATTTATATTGTTTCTAGCAGAGCTGAAACCTGAGGTGCTGTTCGATAAAAGCCTACAACAACTCTTCACCAAAAAACCTATAGCTTGTCTCCTAGTCTGTAGTTTATCTAATAGTATTTGATGCAATTACACACTATATCGTCTTAGCCCACAGAGAAGCATGTAATCCTTTAACTGTGGTTAAAACTTGAAAATCACCAAAAAGACTTGGTGTTTCAAGGATTTCAGCAGACAGTGTGTGACTTGTGTATGTAATCCTGATTCCATGTTGTGTTTGTCCCATACTCTCTGCTTCATGCTGCAGGTTAATGCTGTCAACTGTAACACCAGCTGGAAGGTCACCTTGTTCATGAAGTTTAGCGACTACAGAGAAGATGTTCTCAAAGGGGTATGTTTTTTTTAAATCACTTTTAAGTCCGTTTACTCGCTCCGTGTTGCAGCAGAATTGCTTGAAGTTTGCAATTTTTTACAACGAAACAGCAGGCAGTCATGATGCAGTGGTTTTGGGTTTGGTATGTGTCCTCTGTCAGGGAGACGTGGTGAGGCTGTTTCATGCTGAGCAGGAGAAGTTTCTGACCTGTGACGAGTACAAGAAGCAGCAGCATGTCTTTCTCAGGACCACACTGAGGCAGTCTGCCACCTCCGCCACCAGCTCCAAGGCTCTCTGGGAGGTCGAGGTAAAACACAGTCAGGAATCTCTTTACTTTCGAGAACATCTCTGAGGCTACTTTAGCTGCTTTATTAAAATCATTGTTATTAGAAAGAAATGAAGTACTTTTGTCATTTTGTGGTGGCTTTTTGGACTAAAGCCAGTTGAGTCATAAACTTTACCCACTCGGTTAAATAAATATGATGTATTATTCTACACTTAGATTTTTTTTTTGTCATAACTAAGGAAAGTTTCTCACTAATTTATGCTAAAATTTCTCCTTTGAGTAAACATACTGTGTAACGTCTGCCTGTCTGCCACGTCAACCTTTTTTTTTTTTTTTTCTATTGTACTGCATGTTCCTCTTTATCAGCCTGCACTAAAATGAAGTTCCTCTCATCCCTCTGTTGTTTGTGCCAGAATGTTCTAATGTCACCATATCAGTTGGTGACATGCTGTTGTGTTCGTATGAAATTCCATCACAATCATAAATTCCTGTTGTACCTAGCACATAGGGTGACTCTCATTCTGTCTCATTCATCTATCTCATTCAGCGATAGGCTAAACCGATGTTGGTGCACCAAGTGCTGAAAATGTAGACGTGCATCTTTGTTTCATTTGATTTGCGAACCAATCCTGAGTACACTTAACATAGAACATTTAACAGAAATCATCCTCAGACTGACTGTAAACCGGTCCTCTATTTTTGGTCTGTTGAACAAATCCAGAATCCAAATGTGTGTTCGGCATTGTAATACCCATACAGACATAAACTGAAAACTCAAAAAGTCCTTTTGCACTATATTAGAACGGTTTTATGGACGAAGTGACTGACACTAAAGCATATGCTTGCCGGAGACCCAAAAACAGGATTAACAGTGTACAAAAACCGATCTCTCTAGGTGTATCATTTATTATTTTATGTTCCTGCGGCAGGTTGTGCACTACGACCCCTGTAGAGGTGGAGCGGGCCAGTGGAACAGTCTCTTCCGCTTTAAACACCTGGCGACCGGGAATTACCTCGCGGCTGAGGTGAGTTTTACTCTTCAGCCTGAGTCAGAGCTTCTTTTTTCACTTGTTTAATTTTGTAGCTGCTCCTCATTGTGTTTAATTAGTACAGACAGTACTTTTAGATAAGTAGCCTGCACTTGGATTAATTTGCCTGAGTCAATTTTTTTTTTTTCAAATTGAGAGTATCTACATTTCAGTGTGTGAATAAACACGGTTGAAGGGGACTTTAGGTGATGTGCTGTAGGTGGCAGTGTTCCCATTGATATCACCACTGTCTCCCATCTTTTGCTGTTGAATAGTATGGATTTGTGTGATGGGGATGATAATGAAGGGATGATTGTCAGAGCTTTCGGGACCTGGGGCCACTGACCACTCAGTATCTCTGCAGGTGAACCCTGAATTCAAAGAGAACACGGTGGAGTCCAAAGGAGAGGTGAGTCAGTCAGACAAGCACAATTAGCTGCAAAATCACATACAGCTGACTTCAGACTGCAGCGTCTTATGAGCTACTACTATCAGATATAGACATTATCTAATATACAAGGCTGATGTTTACAGTTCAACGCATCAGCAATGCAAATAGTTTGTCATTTCACACCACAGATGAGCCAGATCACACTTGACTAAAAGTTAAAATGAGTTAGTGAACAGGAAGGAAATTATGAGTGTTTTAGTGGAAAGAGCGATTATCTCAGCAGTTATACACTGTCTGTCCAGGCCCTTCTCTGTCCTCTCATCCTTTAGTTATGCAATACCACCAGTTCTTTCACACTCACAGAGTACTTGCGCACACACACACACACACACATGCGCACACACGCGCACACACACGCGCACACACACAAACTCTGCCAAACTCTGAATCTATATCTAGACATTTCTTTCAGCTTAGCTGCCTTGCACATTTGTATTCTGACAATGCAAGGAACATGCACACAAACTGTCTCAGCCTCACACACTTTCTCATGCACATGCTGAATTTCAGACACACAGGGGACTCCTTACATAACGTCTGGGTGTGGGGGTGCCCTGCGAGAGGGGATGGAGGGGAGGCAGACGTGCTGTCTGCTCTGCTCTACTTGCCTGTGCTAAGCTGGTGGGGTGAGTCACCAGCAGAGGGGAGGGGAAGGAGGAGGGGAGGGAGTGGGAGGATATAGAAGCTGAGGCACGGAGGCAGCTCTGGGGAGCTTCCCATTGACATGCAGAGAACAGCGGGAGAAATTAACCCTCGTCATTATCTGCTGCATCTGCACAGCGCGGATCGTACCAGCCTACGTACCGCAGTGTCTAACACACCACACGGAGAAGTCATGGCTCTCTGGCTACATTTCTGTGTAATTTGATACCTCATTAGTGTGAGAATCTGTGACAGTATAGTTTGGCTCACATCCATGCACGCTTTCAGTGACAGATTTTATCAACAGTTGGGCTCATTTATCGGTATTTACGGGAGTATGTGTGGAAAGATATGGCAAACTGACACAAAACATGTCCATTGTCATCTTTTTGGTATCAAAGAATCATAAGACTTATTAACCTAATAAATAATCCTTTTCACTTAAAAAACTATAGCAAGATATAAATAATTTAGATTATAAAATGTAAAGTATGTGAGTACAGTTTAAAATTGTGGCCTTGTAGTGTAGGTAGGTGAGTCAGAGTGCTGCTGCAGATAAAGAGGAGAGAAGGTGCTGTCCTGCTGTGTGAACTGCTGGTAGTGCCTTGTCAATGAATCATTTAGAGATCAGAAAAATAATCAGTGGAAATTGTAACTTTTGATCAATCGTGTAATCTAGTCATGTAAAGTAATGGTACCAAATATTTGCTGGATGTGGCTATAAAAAGGTTAGAATTTGCCAGCTGGTTTTCTGTAACTTTTCAACAAAAACTCAACTAGAGCTTCAACTAATGATTATCAGTTCATCAGTTTTGTCTGTAAATCATCAGAAAATAGGGAAAAATACTCCCTGTATTTTCCCAAAACCTTTATTTGCATTGCTTGTTTTGTCCGACCAACAGTTTAGAAACCAAGATATTCCGTTAATTATCACATATGACAAAGAAAACCATCAAATAGTTACATTTGAATAGATGGAACCATTAAATATTTGGCTTTTTTGCCAAACTAATCTATTAATCGACTAATCATTTCGGCTGTAAACTTAACACTCTGGGTTTTTTGATGATTGGTCAACAAAATGAACCATTTTAAGACATCAGTTTGGGCTCTGATAATTTATGTGCACTTTCCCAGCTCGGGTTATTTTTGACTTTTTACAGCCCCCCACAATTATTACAATCATTTCATGCAAAACAGTTCATAATCAGTAATGATAGTAGAAACTAGTTGCAACCCTAAGTGACTTGGAATAGAGCTTAAACACACTTATATGACCAACCTGTTTGTTTTTGTTGTATAGACTAGAGTATGGACTGAGTTTACCCAAAATATAGTATTGTGAATTGTATTTTTGAGCGATTGTCAATGTGCGAATATTGATAAATTGCTGAACTGTCTGTGCCATTAAAGCTTTTAGACAGGAGCCAGTAATTTTTGTTGCCTCTGTGTGTGCGCGCATGTTTGTCTGTCTGTGTGTATCCTTGTGTTTGTGCTGCAGAATGAGACGGATACTGTGTTCTCCAAGAGAAAGCATCAAGCAGCAGAGAAGATTGCTTTCACCCTGGTTTCTGTTCCCCATGGGAATGACATTGCCTCTCTGTTTGAGCTGGATGCCACCACCCTGCAGCGGGCTGACTGTCTCGTGCCCAGGTCAGTCACTCACATGGGGGCAACACTAACAATAACAAGTTACATCCGTTGTGGTTGTATCCACAGGGGGCATATTTTACTGGAGTTCACGACACAGAGCACAGCAGTTCTTGTCAGAAAATCTGCCATTAGGGTGACATAATGTTACTTATTTTGACTCTGAACCATCTGCTTGGAGAGTTTTCTTCAAATAAGTGTCATTTTGTTATTGGTAATTGAGCAGTCTGAAATATACTTATACTTGTTACTGGATAATTTCTCAAACAAGTGAAAATTAAATAGAAATTACTTGAACTTCCTCATCCAAAGGGCGGTGTATTTCATGTATTTCATAACAAGATAAAGACTCTACAGCTATGCTAGTGTGCGAGTGAGGCTATACTTATGGACAACTATGCTTTGAGCTAAATGCTAACACTAGCAAAATGCTAAAATGCTCTTATGACAATGTTAACAAGCTGATATTTAGCAGGTATAAAATTTTACACGTTCATATTATTTTAGCATGTTAGTATGCACAAATTTGTTAATTCACACTAAACATGAAGCAGAACTGAGGCCAATGGAAATATCATATGCTTTTCAGGCATTTGGTCATAATCTATAGCTTTAGACAACCTGAAATTTTGACCTTATGATGGCACCAAGTGAAAAACCAGAGCTTTACCAAAGTTATAATTCTCTTGAGGGTAACATGAATGTTTGCACCAGATTTCATGGAAAGTCACCCTATGGTTGTTGAGAAATGTTACTTAAAACTAATCAAAAACCAATGAAAATGTCAATCTCGTGCCGATGCTAACAGAAAAGTTATTAGGTTTCTTCTTTGGGGGACCTAATGTCTGTACCAAACTTGGTATCCATTCATCCAGTAACGTTGAGCTATTTCATTAGATAAGTGAAAGATTTGATCACATTGTGGAGCTAAAGGAAACGTCAGGGGATCACCAAATTAAGTAGAATTCATCATCTGGGTAACATGAACGTCTAATCCGAATTTCATGGCAATTGATCCTATAGGTGTCGAGATATTTCACTAAAAAACAAAAATGCCAACCTTGTGGTGGTACTAAACGACAGACAGAGCCATCCCCAGAGCCAGCCATAGCTAGCATGGCCAAAATATCATATTCTAATATCGAATACGAGGCTAATTTACTAACCAACGTGGCTACTTTTTCAGTTCGACAACAGCAGCAAGATCATACAATGAACTAAAAATCATATCTGCTGTAAATAATTTGTCCCATCCTTCCTCAGAAACTCATATGTCAGGCTCAGGCACCTGTGCACCAACACCTGGGTGACCAGCACCAATGTCCCCATTGATGCAGAGGAGGAGCGACCGGTTATGCTGAAGGTCTTAACAAATGCACACTCACTCACACACTCACACTCACATACAGGGGCATCAGAAGGTAATCTGAATCTGAATACTTTCTGAAGCCACTCTACTCACACAAGTAAAACAATTGATGCATTATTTGGGGATTTGTTGTGGCTTTCATAATAGATTGGAACCTGTCCCACTAAAGAGGACAAAGAGGCTTTTGCCATTGTATCGGTTCCCCTGTCGGAGGTCAGGGACTTGGACTTTGCCAACGATGCCAGCAAGGTCTTGGAGTCCACCGTGAGAAAGCTTCAGTACGGCAACATCGCTCAGAATGAGAGGAGGTACAGAGACACGAGAATGATGACACAGGTAACACAGGATGGTGTGCATATTTTATGATTTCACGTTATTTTTTGCCTTCCTATATATTTCAGGTTTGTGACTAAGCTCCTGGAGGACCTGGTTTTTTTTGTGTGTGTGGTGCCAAACAACGGCCAGGATGTTTTATCTGTGGTCACCTCTACACCCAACCGAGAGAGGCAGAAACTCATGAGGGAACAGAACATTCTCGCCCAGGTTCGTCACGACTGCGACCACGCACCTGCAGGCACACTCACACACTTCTGTCTGGCCTCTTAGTCCGTTATTTTGGGACAAAATGCAGATGGATCTGAACTCAGAGCAAATCTTATTTGTATTGTATGTCCATTAGTGAGATATTTTATAATACCTACGTAGTAGTCTCAAGGAGTGTACTTTTTTTTAACCCTTTTCTTGCTCTTACAGTCTGTAGATCCTCAAGTGGTTCTTCATCACTGTGTCTGGGTTTCTGTTCCTCCAGATCTTTGGCATCCTGAAGGCACCATTCACTGATCAGGGTGATGGTCCAATGTTGAGGTTGGAGGATTTGGGAGACCAGCGCTATGCTCACTTCAAGTACATGTTGAGACTCTGCTACAGGGTTCTACGACATTCCCAACAGGACTATCGCAAGAACCAGGCACGTTTCCATCTTCTACATGAGACTAATATTGAGCGTTCATTGAGTTGTCATCAGGATCATTAATATGGTCCCCATCACCAAGATGCAAGGTTGTCTAAGGATAGAGAGATGGCTTTTAACTGGGAGCTTATCAGTACAGATTCTGCCAGACTGTGCAAAATCTACGCAGGGACCACCCTAATCAAAAAAACAAAGTGGTGCTCAAACACTCTTTTAATTGATTGGTGGATCAACAGAAATAATTCACGACAAGTTTAATAATGAAAGTGAGCTCACAGCACATTTTCTCTTACATAAATGAAAAGGTTGAATTCATACAAAATAACTCAGTACACTCATTTTTATTGCTGCTTATCGTCTACCTTGGTCAGGTACAACCTGTGGATGATGCTAACTATTAGCTAGTTAGCCATTAAACTAATTTTAGCTAGATAAACCTTTTATGTGGTTTTATTACAAGAGTAAAACAAGAAGTAAACCCACAGTAATTAGCTAGAACAACACGTTGTGTTTTTAATTTCCTGCTTTTATTCTCGTTCCCTTCACTCTCTGTCAGCCCAACTAATAATTACCTCATTAAAGCAACAGGCCTTTCCCGCTGCAGACATTTTGACGTGTCACAATATGAACATCACGTTTGTAAATAACATAGTCAGTGATGGCTGAATCCCATTAAGGTGCTTGAGGTTCTCCTTGTATTGTTCATGGCTCACTGGGACACTTGAATGGAACAGAGCCTTCATGTTATGAGTAATACCTCTGCTGTGGAAAGGCCTAGCAAAATTACATATACTTGCTATGACTAATTTCATCTATTAAAAATAACAAACATTTGCTAATCCCACTTTATGAAATATGAAGATCTGCAAACTTTTTTCGATTTCATTTCATTACAAATTAAATATTTTTTTCGTGCTAATCAAGCACACTAAGATATTGCACAACCTCACCTGGGATTTTTTTGACATTTTCTAAAATGACTAATCAGTAGTCAGAAGATTAAGAAGAAGTCAGTAGATTAATTGATAGAACGCTAACCCTTGATGAAAATAAGCAGCTCTTGACTAACCACACATAGCTACTGTTGAGGTTCTCTGTGGCTAACAGGCTGTGGATGTGACAGGCAGCTTTCAGGTGTAACTGTGGGTAGCTTTATGAAAGTGGATCCGGGTGTATTTTTGAAAGTTATCTTGTTCAACAAGTTCTCTCTGGATAATGGTTAAACAAACACAAATTAGATGCAGTGGTTCAGCACATTTCTATGCTTCAGTGTCACTCTGACGTTTTCTCTCAACTTCACTTCATTACCATGTGCACCACGTTTCTTTTTCCACATAGGAATATATCGCCAAGAAGTTCTCAATCATGCAGTCTCAGATTGGGTACGAGATCCTGGCTGAGGACACAATCACTGCCTTGCTGCACAACAACCGCAAGCTGCTGGAAAAACACATAACGGCCAGAGAGATCGAGACGTTTGTCAGCCTGTTGAGGCGCAACAGAGAGCCCAGGTCAGACCTGTACACCTCTCAAAGATTAGATGCCCCAAGGGGACTATTTAATAAAAGAAAATACAGAACAATCCTGACATTATGCAAGAAAAGCAGTGGTCATACATAAGATTTCAGTTGCGACTGTTTAAGTTTGAAATACGTGGACCGGACACTATCAGAGGAACACAGTATAATGCAGAATAATACAGTCCAATACAGTATGTGAATCTTACCCACTTAACCTTATTTTTGGGGTGTTGTATTGGAAGCAATAATCGGTATACTGTGTCCACCTGCATTACATGTCAAAATATAACACAGTATGTACTGTGACAGACAGAAAACGTATAAAACTTATAAACTTCAAAGCATAAAATTCTTTTTGCTTATAAAAACAAAGAATTTTCCATAACATTTACCTAGAAAAAGAGGGACAAAGATGCTGCATGCAGTCTATAATACACACAAACTTTCATGTGTACAATGTGTTTCTGTGCTGAAACTTTTGTTAAACATGATGATTCATGTCTGGTCTGCACTTTTAGATTCTTGGATTATCTCTCTGATCTCTGTGTGTCCAACAAGACGGCCATCCCCGTCACACAGGAGCTTATCTGTAAATTTATGCTGAACCCCACCAATGCAGATATCCTCATCCAGACCAAGTGAGTCACACCCTGTGGTAATTATATTTAAAACATCCCAGGTTATCCTGTCATATTTTATGAGTTCATTTTTAAAACTTGTTTAAACCTGCACATACTCTCCACAGCATGTGAGATTGCAGTTCTCCTCCAGTGTGCCTCTTGTGAAACAGATATTTCAGCAGCAGCTCTGCGTCAAAGTGTAATGTGTGCAGTTTTATGTAGTACTTGCTGTATGTCACACTCTCTCCCTCCCCCTCCTTCCTCAACCACTAGACTAATCTCTAACACAGAGAACACCTTGGAGTCCTCTCTGCTGCATGAGGAGGTGGAGGAGGAGGAGGTTTGGCTCTACTGGATCGACAGCCACAAGGAGCCTCATGGCAAATCGATCCGCCACCTGGCCCAGGATGCTAAAGGCAACCACAAGATGGATGTGGACATCATCACTTACTATAGGTGATAGTTGCACTCTTGCCTTTAGTTCCACAAATGTGGTCGAGCCTTTTCCCAAGAAACACAAAAATAGCTGACACGAGCAGGCAGGAGCCAGTGTTTTCCACTTGTCTTCCATGTCCTATCTGCAAAACAAAAATCCCTTCACATGTGTTTTTTTCTCTTTCTTTCCGTGTCCTTCACCTCTTCCGCAGATATCAGCTGAACCTGTTTGCTAAAATGTGTCTGGACCGTCAGTACCTAGCCATCAACCAGATTTCCTGTCAGTTACCTGTAGATCTGATCCTGCGCAGCATGTTCGACGACTGCTTGCCGTACAACCTCAGAGCCTCCTTCTGCCGCCTGATGCTGCATATGCATGTGGACCGTGACCCACAGGAGGCTGTGGTGCCTGTACGCTACGCTCGCCTCTGGACCGAGATCCCGTCCAAGATCACCATCCATGAGTGAGCGTCTACGTGTGTGACTATGTGTGTGATTGTGCTTTGAATGATACTTTGAGAATTACATCATATAGATTGTGATTGTTTTTTTTCTACAGGTTTGAGTATGAGTCCACTGACAGCTCAAGAGAGGAGATGAAGAGGAAGTTTGCTCCCACGATGGAGTTTGTGGAAGAATACCTCAAAGATGTGGTCAGCCAGCATTTTCCATTTGGGGATAAAGACAAGAATGAACTCACACTAGAGGTAAAATAAACTCAACATGGTGGATACTGTATATTTTTCAAATATGATTAGAGCACTTTCATCCACATTTTCTCACATAGGCTATTTAAGCCTCAAATTGTGTTTCATTTGTGTGCTTATATGTTCCAGTGTAAAGTTTCTAGTCATGATGTGCTTGATTTACTTCTCTCTTCTAGGTGGTGAATCTGGCTCGTAACCTGGTTTACTTTGGTTTCTATAGCTTTAGTGAGCTGCTGCGTCTAACACGCACCCTGCTGGCCATCCTGGATATTGTCCAGCACCCACTCACCTTCATGAACAAGCTCAACAAGAGCCCAGAGGCTGGTCAGTGCAGTTACACAGTATAAGTGCACTATTTCATTGCGTTGGTCAACTAAGGTTTAGCACATGAATGTAGCACATTAAAAAGTAGATAGAAAGTTTAAAGCTAATGAGTAAAACTGTATTTTGTTGCTACATTATTTAAGGGAGTAAGATAATTGAACAGGGAGGATGGACTTCCATAATTTGGGGACAGATAATAAAACAGAGACACACGATTCACCTTAGAATTATGACCAAATCATTTGCCTTCTTCGAGTGAACTGACAGAAGGCCAGTGTCTGTAGTCTTTAGGCTTCTAGATGGGAAATACACAGATACAGTAGTTAAAAATGCATGTAGGAGCAAGGCTATGCAAAAATACGTGAGGATTTAATTCATCTGTGAAAGTAGCAGGGAGCTAGCACAGGGAGGAAGGAACTGGGTTAATGGTCTTACATTTACATCTTGTTAGAAGGCGTTTTCACAGTGTTTTGGCCCAGATAAAGAAACCTAGGTATCAGTGGAACCAAAATATGGAATTTCAGAAATGGAGACATGTCGATACAAGTATAAGACGACTTTCAGAGAAAGACAGGACAGATCTGTTTGTGGAAATGATTCACAATAGATTGCCACTGGATTGACAAAACTTATTTGTGCTCAGGGAATTTGTTTTAGGTCGTATCATAAAGTCAAACGTTGATATATATGTAGCTTAATGACGATAGGCTTTACAAACCTACTCATGCACAAAGCAAACTATGTGAAGATAAATGTTTTCTTTAGGTAATAATGTCCTGAGAACAATCCACGGCGTTGGAGAAATGATGACTCAGATGGTGATGAGTCGAGGTGTGCCGCACAGCCTCCCTGACACTCCTCCCTCCCTGCGCTACAGTAAAGGACACTTCCTGCCCGACAATGAGGACGTCATGGTGATGGACACCAAGCTAAAGATCATCGAGATCCTGCAAGTAAGCGCCACCTTCTGGATGTACATGGTGCTTTTTAACATTTTTTACCAATCTCATAAGTGATTGTCTTTATTTTTGTGCCTTTTTACTTCCCGTTTAGTTTATCCTGAGCGTGAGGTTAGATTACAGGATCACATACTTGTTGTCCATCTACAAGAAAGAGTTCGGGGACAAGACCATAACTGACAGCTCTCTGTCAATGGCCGATATGCATCTAGTGACACGTGAGACATTATTCTCTCCTGATGCGAATACTAAGGCTGTTCTTTTACATTCTAAATTAGACATTTGCCACTGCAGCCTGACATTACTTAATTAACCTGTTGTTCACTTTATTTTGTCTTTAGCTTCCGAACCAGACATAGACGAGATCGCAACCAAAGCAGAGAGCATGTTTGCAGGAAGGTAGGTGAAAGGATGCTTGTTTACTGACTCCCAGGGATTTAATCCACTCTCAAACCCTCACTAAAGGAAGTTGAAGATGTAAGTGCGTATTTGTATGATTTCAGCTCAGAGTTAAGTGCAGTGGAGCTTGACGATGAGGGTGGCCGGACTTTTTTGAGGGTTCTGATCCATCTCATCATGCAAGATTACCCCCCACTGGTGTCTGGCTCACTGCAACTCATCTTCAAACACTTCAGCCAGAGAGCTGAGGTGCTGCAGGCCTTCAAACAGGTAGCGACATAGCAGTTACACTCAAACATTAAATACTTGGTAAGCTGACAGAGCGTGGTATTAGGAACTTCCCGAGTTAAGTGATTTTTGTCATGGCTGATGTAATCATTTTGGATTAGGAGGGTTCTCAAAAAGACCAAAAAGCTTCCTCAGCTGGAATCTAGAGCTGCACAAGCTCCCATTTTAACGACAGGCTGACTTTCCAAAGTGTTGCACCGAGACTTCTTGGCAGAGTTTTGCTTTTACGCACATTTGTTCTTTTAATATCTCTACGTCTGGTTTGCTTCTCACCCAGCGTGTGTGTGTCTGTGTATTTTCCAGGTCCAGCTGCTGGTGTCAGAGCAGGATGTAGAGAATTACAAGCAGATCAAGGCAGACCTGGACCAGCTGCGCCTGACTGTTGAGAAGTCAGAGCTGTGGGTGGAGAAGAGTGGAGTCTACAGCAGTGAAGACCTGGGGGTCAGGCAGGGCAAAGAACAGAACATCGAGGTGCTGTACCATCATTTAATGGTATCCAGCATCTAAAAGCAAAATTTTATAGATTATAGTGTGACATTTAGAGCTCTGCAGGAAGTTACTATACTGGTCTTAAACGTCCCATCAGTCATTCAGCTGCATGTTGAACAGCTTCTTTGTTTGTTTTTATTGTTAATAAAGATTGGTGGAAAGCAAACAGTGCAAACTGTTTTGTTATGGAGTACTTAGGCATAATGAATAAAAATGTCTGTCAAAACAGGAAGCTACAGCTAAATCAGGTTTTATTAACCAAGCGTTTAAACATTATTCTTTCTTTTATTGTTTAAGAAAAGTAATGATAAGGAGCAGTGCACGGAATTTTCACACCACATTGTGACAATTGCCCAGTAATTAGAGACAGAATACAGAGTTTGTTTTGTGCCAAAGATAAATCTTTTGGTGGGTGAATGTGACTAAAAGGGATGTTTTTCTTCATTTATCTGTTTTACCAGGAGGTTGTTCTGAGCCCAGTACAGGATGGAGATAATAAACCTCAGATTGACAGTAACAAGGCAAACAACTATAACATCGTGAAAGAGGTGAGACCCATGTCTTCATTTTCAGGTTATTCTTGTTAGATGTCTTTTTTTGCTGTTGTGTATCTATAAAATATTTGTCTGTCTCATCCATAGATCCTACTGCGGCTTAGTAAGCTGTGCTTTCCCAGTAAGAAGAGTCGTGTGCAGCAGCAGAGGCTGCTGAAGAACATGGGGGCCCATACTGTGGTGCTGGACCTGCTACAGATCCCCTATGAGAAGGTGAGTAACAACCACAACAGCCAACTGAATGGCTCATCCTACTTGATGTTGGTGTGAAATGTTTTTGTAACATGGTTTCTTGATGTCATGCTGTCTGACTTTCTTTCTAATCATCTTTACTTTTATTTGTTTGGGTCTGCCTTTGCACAGAGTGATGAGAAGATGAATGAGATCATGACCCTGGCACATACATTTCTACAGAATTTCTGCAGAGGAAATCCTCAGAACCAAGTTCTGCTACATAAACACCTTAACCTCTTCCTCACTCCAGGGGTATGTTGATATGATCTCGCTTTACATGTACCTTGTTGACATTTCTTACTTTTAGGGATGTTGTATATTCTAGTAGATCATCAGCAGAATTCGCCTTCAATAAAAAATACAAAGTCCAAAACAACAGCAGACTGACAGAAGCAAAAGTGATATGATGCCCAATTTTCTTTATGAGCAAGAACCATTTTCTTTTTCTTTTCTCTGTTACACAAAGGAATCAATATTCTGTTTGCAAGAAAATGATCTCTGTAAAAGACTGACACCTGGCTCCTCTTTTTTTCGCCAGCTGCTGGAAGCTGAGACAATGCGTCACATCTTTATGAACAACTACCAGCTGTGCAATGAGATCAGTGAACGTGTGGTTCATCACTTTGTCCACTGCATTGAAACACATGGAAGACACGTTCAGTACCTCAAGTTCCTGCAGACCATTGTGAAAGCTGATGGGAAGTATGTGAAGAAATGTCAGGACAAAGTCATGACAGAGGTGGGATTTTTTTTTTTTTGCCACCCACACTTAAACCCACACTGCATGGGTATTGATTATGGTTTGATTAAGGCGAAAAAAAACAGATCTAGAAATGTTTTCTTAGATATTATTCATTCGTGGGATATTTTGTAGGGAATACTATGCCTTGAATAGGTCTAGTTTCTTATTTTCACGTACATACTTTTTAGAAGATAATGTCATTTTATAGGGTACACAGATACATAATAGTCATTAAGGTGTGTGCACTGTTTAGTTGCAGGAAGACTATGCTGCATTAAATTACAATTAATCAGGATTCTTAAAATTAGTAAAATTCACTGCTCTAAAATATGCAGCTCATTGTTATTTTCCATTTGTGTTACGTTAAGAAATATTTGCTTATGAAACCTTTTTCTGCTTTTAATGCATTTGTTAGTATAACTGTTTATGTTTAATGTGTTATGATGATAGGGGCAGGACATAGATCCTGCATTTACCCCATGTACTGTAACTTTTCTTTGGGTGTCTGTCTGTGTGTTCAGCTGGTGAACGGAGGCGAGGACGTGCTGGTGTTCTACAATGACCGCTCTTCGTTCGCAGTGCTGCTGCAGATGATGGGCTCTGAGCGGGAGCGGACAGATGAAGATGGAGCTCTGGCATATCACAACACGCTCGTGGAGCTGCTGGCTGCCTGCACCGAGGGCAAGAACGTCTACACTGAGCTGAAATGCAACTCTCTGCTACCACTGGATGACATAGTCAAAGTTGTCACTGATGTCAGCTGTATACCAGAGGTAAAAACCAGAAGATAATAATATAATATGATAATAATATAATAATAATATAGCTATATGGTAAAGATGAATAATGTAATTTTGTCAAAACTTTTCTTAAATTTTTGGGGTACAATTTATAGCTGCATCTTTTATTCTAAATTAGCCAGGAATCAAATTTCTTACTTTTCCTTTTATCCCCCAGGTGAAAACGGCTTATGTGAACTTTGTGAATCACTGCTATGTGGACACAGAGGTTGAGATGAAGGAGATCTACACCTCCAGCCATATCTGGAAGCTATTTGACAACTTCCTGGTGGACATGTCCAGTGTAAGGCTCTGTCAAATTGAAAAGGTTACACATGTATGCCTAATCCTCTCCTAATGAGGCATGAATGTATGTATCAAGATATAGGAGGGCTTACTTAAATGCTAAATCTATTCACGTACTGCATGTGCAGAGAGCATGACAGAGATGTTGATGTGAGGATTTGCTCGTTCAGAAACTATCCTCTGTTTAATTTCTGCATTAAAGGTTTGCAACACGACCACGGACCGTAACCATGCAGATCTGGCCCTGGAGAAGTATGTGACGGAGACAGTAATGGCCATTGTCAAGGGTTTCTTCAGTTCACCTTTCTCCGTCAACCACTCCAACCTGCAGGTATTGTTTTCCACCTCTGAAAAGCAGGTGAAATGCGCCCGCAGAGGGAGGCTTATCCATGGCACATCGAAATCCTTTGCCAACTCTTAGCTACTTTACAGGAAAAATATTTGACACCAGACTGCTTCCTCCACTGCACCTTAGCCTGGGATCATCTTGTTTCATTGCAGATATTTGTACATAGAGCAGCTGCTTGAGATGTTTTTATGCAGAAGTCTTTTTAAATGTGTCAAATCAGAGATGATATTAAAGTGTTCCCATCTTTCTGTACACTTGTGCCCTTTAAAAACACAATATCCCCTGCTCTCTCTCTTCTCTTTTCACAGACAAACCAGTCTGTCTTCATCAAGCTGCTCCAGTCGTCTTTCAGGATCTACAACTGCACCTGGATCAACTCAGCTCAGAAGGCTAATATTGAGAGTTGTATCAAAACACTGGCTGACGTGGGTGAGTGTAGCTACTCTGCTGTCCAGCCTTGATGGAGAAAGAGGCATTTAAATACATTTAAACTATATTATTAAAAGTAAATAAAAAAATAAATAAGATAGTAAACATATTGAATGTACTGGTTTTGTATCATTTCACTTATTCATGTCACACTTTAAGCATGAGCTGCACAGTAACATTGACCACTGAGAAGCTCAGTGGATCAACTGCGGTTTGGGTGCCTGAGCTATGTTTGCTTTCCGAGCAGAAAAAATCAACTCACACTGACATCTAACCCTTCACGTCATTCCCCAGCTAAGGCACGGGCCATAGCCATCCCAGTGGACCTGGACAGTCAGGTCAACACTTTGTCTCTCAAGGTCCACAGCAACATGGTGCAGCGGGCAGCAAAGGACTGGAGGATCTCTGCCCGCACCCGACCACGCAAGGAGCCCCTGGGTGGCCCCGACTACAAGAACATCATTGAGAAGCTGCAGGTGCACAGACTTAAGACGAGCCTAAGCGTCTACAGCCGAGCAAGCGTCTCTGTCAGCCTGTGCTTAGGCAAAGCATCGGACTGAGCTTTTATTTGTGTGTGTACAGGGGGTTGTGTCCTGTCTGGAGGAGCAGTTCAGCCCAAAGGTTCAGGCAGAATTTTCTGTACTGGTGGATGTTCTTCACAGCCCTGAGCTACTGTTTCCAGAGGCTGCTCGGTTACGCTGCGAGAGCGGAGCTTTCATGTCCAAGTGGGTCTCTGAAGTCTCTGATAGATTTTTTGTTGATATTCTACATGTGCTAAGTTAAAGATTGGCATGTCAACGAACAGCAAGTAATTTTTTGGCAGGATTGAAAATCTAGCATTAACAAAAACCTTAACTAATTAACTATCATCCTTGACTTTTATTGTTATACTTACTCAGTAGGTCAGGAGGCTTTGGAAAAGAGTTAAAAGTGAAGAAACTTAAAAAAAAACCATTTGGAAATATAAAGGAAAAACATTATAAAGAAAAATAATTTTCTTTACATTAAACAATAGTGAATATGTAAAGAAAAAAATTAATTCATGCATCTATGGTCAGTGGACTACTCAAACTAACATATTAGATTCATCATAAAAAATTGGTTTGATACATGAGCCATCCTCCAGGGGTGCTGTTACTCTGCTGCTGCTGCTCTCCGATCTCCCTAGAGAAAAGAAAAGGATATTTCATCTGTGGTGATCTATAAAATATTGTATTGTTTTTACTTGCCAGTCACTGCATTAGCAGTTAACCATGGTAAATGATAGATCACTTCTCGTCACTCTGCCAGGCTGATCAAACACACCAAGAAGCTTATGGACAAAGAGGAAAAGCTGTGTATCAAGATCCTGCAGACACTCAGAGAGATGCTGGACAAGAAGGAGTGCTTTCAGGAGTCTGTGAGTACTTGGCCCTGCATGGGAAGGATGTCACTGAAACATGGTTTTGTTAAATAATGTGTCCCTTTTTAGAATTCTACTAGAAAATTGGTAGTAGTCTCTCAAACTGTCACTGTTACATAAGAACACACAAAGTAGGTGAAATTATCCAAAGGTTTGCTATGGATTTACCCCTGTCTCCATGTGCCAGTGCTTTGTTCCTATCAGCAGTGCAGTGTAGTCCTTATTTTCTTTCAGGTCTGTCGGCCCAGAGCCCAGACTCCCCTTCATCAGTATGCTGTGGGCCCTTCTATGTTACATAAGGCAGGGAGGCACTTGAGGACACACTCAAGGGAGGGAGAATAGGAGGGATAAAGTAAGGGAAGGAGGAGGAGGTAGGGGGTTGGTTTTGTTTGTTTGAACCAACAAATCAATACTGCAGTGAGTTGGGGGTGCAGGAGCCCGTCTCCTGCTTCACGCCCTCTCAGGCAAAGACCTGGAAAGTGAATCACGGGGGTTGGTAGAGGAGACCTAAGGTGGTGGCTGTGTGTGTGTGTGTGTGTCTGTGTGCACCAGAGGGGTGGTGGGTGATGGCCAGGTACAAAAAAGTCAGGTCGGTAGTCACCTTTGGATGCTTGTGGGAGAGTTTGTTCCCGCTGCGTGGTGAGAGGAAGTGACGCTTTACAATTCACTCAACACAAAAGGTGTTACTCCAGTTAAGACTTCAATAAATGTGCATAGGAAAATCTCAGTGAGAAAACAACAACGCGGTAGCAAGAATTGTTCACTGTTTGGCATTGCTTGGAGTTTACTGTACCAATCATTGCGAAGTAAACTGTGAGAAAGCATGTGTTACTGTTCTCTGACCATGGGGGATTTCATGCAGATTATTTTGGCTGGCAATGCCGTATTACTAAGGGCTGGTTTTGTTCTATCTCTTATTAAAATAGAATGTATGTATGTGCCTTTTCCCTGTCTCTCAGTGTAATTGCCTTAGTAATACTGTCAATACTATCTTTCTCAATATAGTACATGCCAGCCAGTGTCACTTACAGCTGCTTGAGGAGTCAGAGTTTTGTTTTCTCTATTTGTGTTTGCATCCTGTGTCAGTCAGCCAAGATGTTTTTCGAAAGGCAAATGATTCAACAGTTGTGTGGAAGAAGATCAGAGGAATTCAAAGTGGAAAAACAGTCACTTTTTAAAAGCGGCTCAGTGCATTCGAGAAGCCAGACAGTGCGGTAACGATATGTGAAATGTCAGTTTGTGTAGGTGTGCGTGAGTGTGCTCAAGCATGTATTTGTGGCCTCTCTTTGTCATATCCCTGTAGCCCTGAGCGTGGAGCTGCAGCCTCACTGCACTGGAGAGAGTGATAGAGAGAGAGAGAGAGAGAGAGAGAGAGAGAGAGAGAGAGAGAGAGAAAACGATTGATGGAAATAATGAGAGAGGGAGAGGCAGACAGACAAAAACAGAAGGAGAGAGAGACAGAGTGACAGCATAGGCAGCAGAGGTTGGTGGCTCCCCTGGGGTGCAATTGGTGGGTGGAGAAGAGTGAGAGATAGGGATGGAGGGAGAGTGATCGAGGGAGGGAGGGAGGGAGGGAGGTAGTTAGGCAGCCATGTGAGGAGCCATGTGAGTGGAATGGAAAAAAAAAGTGGGCAGCGGCTGCAGGGTGAGGGATTGGAGAGAAGCAGAGTCTGCTCAGTCCATGAGGAGACAGGGCAGGGGGTGCGCTTACGTAACAGCCTGCAGTGGCTGAGCCAGCGTCACGTGGACCATCACGTTCTCACTCCCTCCCTCCCTCCCTCCTACCCTCCTTCCCTCCTTACTCGCACTCCTCTGTCCAGTCTCTGCCTTTCTGTTCCTCCTTTGCCCCCTCCACGCTTTGTCTCATTCTATTGCATACTGTCTGCCTGCCCAAATTATTTTCTCTATCTCTCTCCCCTCTGGTCCCGGCCAAGCCCTGCTCTTTGTTTGCCTGGGTCATGCCCAGGGTGCTGGTCGGGTAGCGAGGACAAGATCTGCAGCAGTCACTGTACAGAGATGTGTTGGCTCTTATTTCTGCACTTCACTTGTTTTGGCTTTCAGATAAGGGAAGCTTTATAAATGTTTGTGCTCCCACTTGCCCTCAAGTTGTCTTCGATGAGGGAGGGTTTTTGGGGAAAAAAGATTTGGAAGAATGTTGGATGCATACTGATTCTGTATTCGGAGACTAGATTTACTACATTTGAGGAAATTAGCATAAAATGACATGATAGATTTTATTTTGAAGTTTGTCTCATCTCATGCACCTTGTTTGTTAAAGGATAGGGCTGAAATTATTCTATATTTTTCCTATTGTCAACAAATCCCATGAAAAACCAAAACCAACACTGTGATAGTCCGTCCCTTTCTGACATCCCCCCACTGACTTTAGCACTCAACTGCAAAGACAATTGTTGCTACAGAAGACGAAAATCTTTAAAAACTGATTACCAATGTATATAGTTTTTGATTTCTAAAACAGATTGGCACTATAGTAAATAGAGCATTTGTTGGGGACTATTTTCATGCAGAATAATATATGTACATTTGATGCGCATGAGTATTTACAGCAGTAGGACTGACTCAAAATAATTTACAGTGCCCTCATGCATTGTGATGAAGGAGCAGGTCAGCCACTGCACCAGTGTGGCTCATTTATGTGTTTTCGACACTTTTCGCACAACAATGAAGGTCTTTGGTACAGAGGAATAAGATATATAAGGCTGGCTTGTTAGTAGGATCAGTTCAGTGCTGGTTTGGTCTTTTCATGGGATTTGCTGACAATAAGAAAAATATAAAACATCCTCATCCTTACACACAATGGCAACTGACAGCAACTTGAGATGAAAGAAGCTTTATATTTTAGTTATTTCTGTGAACACATGCATCTATATGTATGCAATGTGCTGTCATGACTACGTACATGTAAGCATGTCTTCCTGTTTACAGAGGACCGAAAAGCCAGTTATGTAATACAAATCACTCTAACACTCTTTCTCTTTCCTCCCTCCCTTTCACACTCATCCCTGTCATTCACAAGCTGTCTGTCTCTCTGTCCATCTTTCTCTTCCGGTCCCTCTCTCTCTCACTCTCTCTCTTTCTCTGTCTTTCTTGCTTGCCAAGTTTCACACCACCTGCCCAAGGCAAAGCAGATTTACAGATTACCACCCTCTCGATGCTAAGCGCATCACATGCACGCATGTAGATGGAAAGCCTCGCTCAGTACACACACACACCCACACACACTCCCGGGCATGCAGTGCCACGCTGGCTGTCCCTGTGTGAGCTCATCCTGCAGGGCTTTCCCTGTTGATTTGTGGGACTTGTGGAACATGTCTTAGGTTCATCCACAGGGAGCGGGTCAGAAGGGCAGAGAAGCAGTCTGAGCTCATGGGTACCTTGTGTGCATTGACCTTTTGCTTCTGGATTGAGCCTGATGCACCATGGTGGGTCAATTCAGAAAGTTGGAATTAGGAACGACAAACTAAAAATCTACATCCTGAATGCCTTTAGAATTAGTGAACTTTTTATCTAATAACAATAATAATAATAATCTGGGTGTAAATCTGTTGGTCATGTATGTTTTACTACCCGATCATGTGCTCAGCTTGTCTTATCTTTCCCTCCTCTCGCCCTCACATCTCTCGATCCATCAGTCAGGTGTCTGTTAGTTAAGTATTATGTTTTGGTTTCCATAGCAATGAGGGATTAGCACATGTTGTTTGTCTGTCTGGTCTTGCCCTGACTGGGCGCAGGAAATCTGTCTACCCACTGTAGAAATGCCCTCAGACCCGGAACACGGTGCCTGCTGAACTTTTCTTTTAGCTGTAAGCTTTGGAGGAAAGATATGTCTTGTATAAACCACTTGTAGAAATGCGCGGCCACTATGAATGAGATTAATTGTCATTGTGAACAGTGTTTCGACACACTTGGTAGCGTGTTATTTGGATCTGATTGCATGTGAGTTAGATCACTTGTGCTCAGGAAGGCACATGACAGACGACAAAATGAAATATATGACTCGCAACTTGTTTGTCCTTTTTGCCTCTAGCTTTCAGTTTTGCTAATGCACGAAGCTGGTGGACAAAATAAAAGAAACCCCTCAGGATACAATACAATAACCCTGAAGTAAATCAACAGTTTGGTGAAGTTCATACTGTTTGTTCTTTTTTGACACTGTCAGAAGTTTTGGTTTGTAGTGCTATTAAGCAAACATTCTGCTAAGTGCCTTTCAGTATGTGTCACAAGTGTCTGCTTGTGGCCACTTTTCCTCTTTGCCAACACGGTTTTTTATGAATTTTAAGATGCTGTCTATTATCATAGTCTCAGACTTTTCCCTCTTCCACATTTCATAATTTGGCAATATTTGTAACTGATGCTCGGGCTAATGTGTCCTTCTGTAAGTTCTCTTATGTTGCCATGCTAACTCACTTAAGATATTTGTGATCACACCTCTATTAAAGCAAATCTGCATCCACTAATGTAGACTATTTAATTATGATTGACTGAATTTCTTTTGCATCAGTCACATATGCCCGTAGTCACGAGACACTCATCAACACTGACAGAAAAAACACCTCAAATTAACAAAACTAAGAGTCTACAGCCAGACTAATGGCTCTGTGAGGCTGTACAGTGGTGCTTTGAGCTAAATACTAGGGTCAGCATGGCAACATTTTGGCCTGATGATTTGCTAAATGAAAGATAAGGGATCACAAACATTATTACAATTCATCTTTAGGGGGACATGGATGCTTTCACCAAATTTGATGGCCATCCATTCAATAGTTTTTGAGACATTTTACTCAAAACCACAAATGTGAACCTCATGGTGGCGCTAGAAGAAAAGTCAAGGGATCACCAAAGTCATTAGGATACATGATCTGGAAACCATGAACGTCTGTACAAGGTTTTGTGCCAATCCATCTGGTAGATGTTGAGATATCGCACAAGATAAGTAGCAAGTTTGACCTGCTGTCGGCGTTGGATGAAAAGCCAGGGGATCACCAAAGTCAGACGGATTCATCATCTGGGGGCTATGAATGTGTGTACCGAATTTCAGGGAAATCCATCAAATAGCTGTTGAGATATTTCAGTCTGGACCAAAGTGATGGGCTGACTGACTGACATTTCCATCCATATAGCCCCTCCACTAGCATGGCTATAAACCAAGACCTACCAGGTACCAGTGAAGCAGACAAAAGGAACAAACCTTACCTTAAGCCCTCTTCCATAGTGAACCCTCCAGCTAACAGCTGGCCTTTTGCTGAATGCTTGTTTACGCTGCTGGTCTTGTATTTCCCTGTACCAGTCTCACCAATTGCTCTCACATGTGGGCTTAATTTGTTTTGCTGATGTGCTTGCTTTTTGGGTAAAAGCATTTTATGTGCTGTGGAATTGCAGCTTGAAAACATTGTAAATGGCAGCACATGATACATGCGTCCGTACATGTGTGTCTCCTGCAGAATTTCATCATGTGCGTGTAACAGGGTTGAGTTTTGGCCGTGTGTACAGAGCTGCCTGTAGTGACCATGGGTCAGGAAACGTTTCATATCCTACAGAAGGGTAGAGCGTTGGAATGAAGAAGAGCCGAGATGTAACAGAAATAGTTCGGTCTGCCTGACCCTAACCTAACTGAAAAGCATCACCTAACATAGCTTGACAGAGCCCACCATTAAAGTGCCTTAGCAATAAATCACCCTGTAATTAGCAATAGCAGCATGTAACTCGGACTGTAGCTGCTATTTACTCACTCTGTATACAGGACTGTAGCCAGAATTTTAGAAATCCCGTGGTCATGAGTCAGACACCACCATCCCTTGTTCAAATATTTTTCTGAAAATTTTATTTAAATGGAGATGTTTTCTTCAAAGAAATTCTTCAAATCAACAACTGCTTATAACCTAGTTATTTTAGTTAAAAGTTTATGTCTCAGAAGTTTTTGAGTTTTCTCTATGATTAATACCAGATTACATACATTTCCAGGAGCTATAGGAACTCCTCTAGGAAATTATTGGCCTGTAAAGTCCTACTGTTTTATTTCCAATGTCTAAATGCTGTTTCTCTTTATGCTGCCAGGAGTAAAAAATTGCTGGAGAAATATAGAGTCCTGGCAAAAATAATCTAAACTTCTACAGTGTTGCAAATGATATGACCTCAGTGTCACCTTTGTCTTTGCTCTCTACCTTTTATATTCCCATAGTGTTTGCACAAAACCAGCAGCATAATGTGACTGTATGGGTCAAAAATCTCCTCTTCATGAAATAACCACCTTGGTGAGGAAACCTTGCAAACATTGAAACGGATACGTATTATATTACAGAAGGCTCCCACTCCGAGCTTTTCATTCCCCCCTCCCAGTTCCAAGCTTACTAGCGGCTCAGAGACAATTGAATTCTTTATTAGATGACATGCAACACATGCTTTTACATGATCATATTGAATTTCAAACTGAGTTTTAGTATCAAGTGCTAATGATGATAAATAATCCTCAGAAGGACTGAAGTTTCTGGTGGGACCTAAATGTTGCTTCCTGATGGTAAAGTTGTCAGTTGTTGCTCTGCCCTCACATGGCCTACTTGTGCTGTGTCACAGTGTACTGGATCAGCGGTCCACACTGTTTACAAAAGACACACACCCAGAGTCCTCTCATGTTTTTGTTGTGGGAGAAAATAACACAGAAAAGAAAACTATTTGCCCCGCCCCCCACTGTGGCTTGAGTCTCTGCTATAATCGACCTTGTCTGACCTGAGCGGCTCAAACCTCCCCCACCTGTTCCTGGCACTGTCTGTCCTGGTTCACAGTTGGTGCTTCCCTCCGATGCCTGTGTGAGTTTTCAGACCACCTAAAGAAGCATAGGGCAGGCTGTGTCTTTGTCTTTTTCTGCATAGATCTCTCCGGAGTTGGAGAGATCTGTAGACAGCAGAGCTGCGATGGGGGTTGGAGGAGGAGGGAGGGGGGAAGTGGGGTTGCGAGGAAGCCGGAGGTGGGGATCGGCAGCTCATCTCCAGCTTGGACACCAGAGCCGCAGTGTGGCGTGCCGGTGCACATTTTAAAACACCACGACTGTCTGCTCCTTGCTAGGTTTTGTTTGTGTGCCCCCCCCCCCCACTCCTCTTACTTCTGTCAGTTCTTCTACCTCTATTTCTATTTCTCTTTCTTTCTAGTGGCTCTTACATCACCTGACTGGAGTTTTTCTCGTCAATGCAGCAGCAGGCAGATGAGTCAGGCTGGGCTGACTCTCTTCTATAGCCATTCTGCCTCGCCTCTCCGCTCCTCCCCTCTACTCTTCTCGCCTCTCTCTCTGCAGACCTAGCCAGCAGACTGCATCGCCCAGAAGGGAGGCGAACAAGAGCAAAAAACTGTCACCCCCACCCCCTTTCAACTTCCCCCCACCAGGGCGTTTCTTTCATTGGTGTTTGAGAGTAGTGCAACACCAACACGTCCTCTGTCAGAAAGGGGGAAATGTTAAGTCAAACATGATTCAATCTGCAATCAGTCAAAGAGTGCGCATTGGGATGCACTGCCTTATAGAGTGTAGTGCTGAGTTTGTAGTTGGACCAAGTGTGTGTGTGTGTGTGTGTGTGTGTGTGTGTGTGTGTGTGTGTGTGTGTGTGTGTGTGTGTGTGTGTGTGTGTGTGTGTGTGTGTGTGTGTGCATTGCTGTGTGAAAATGAGAGGCTGGCTCAATGGATCCTCACATTCAGCTCAAGATGTGTGTGTGTGTGTGTGTGTGTGTGTGTGTGTGTGTGTGTGTGTGTGTGTGTGTGTGTGTGTCCCGTCTGTGTGTGTGTGTGTGTGTGTGTGTGTGTGTGTGTGTGAGTGTGTGTGTTTGTGAGATAGCTCAGCCAGACAGTGCAGGCAGACAAGTGTCTCTGCTGACTGCAGATGAGATGGAGTGTTTACTGACACAGGGAGCATCAGCTACACGTGCTGCTCCACATCTTCGCTCTTTGGTGCACCTAGTCTGAGGCTCCTCAGCTGGACTGTGCCTGGGCGGCCTTCATGTTGAGGCATGGAGGTGCCTCATTTGTCTTATCTCTCACTGTCTAAATAGTAATGGTCTATTTTTGAAGGGTGCAGTTTGGAGTGTTATTGAAAATATACCATCAATAGTGACCAGTTTCTCTTTGATAATTCAGTTTCAGTGTCTAGCAGAAACTGTTTCCTGTGCCACAATACAGTTTTATTATGTTTGCAGTGCACCAGAAAATTTACTGTAAGCGGAAACTTTAAACAACACTCACAAAGGCAGCTACACAAATCATATTAAGCTCAAAACCAGTTAGCGTTATGTGTCAGCTTTAACAGAGGTGTGACAGTCACAATGGGAACTTGCCAAATGACTATTTGTTTGAATTATTAATTACTTATTAAAATTCTTGCTGATAAACTTTTTGGTGATCAATGAATCAATTACTTTACTAATTGTTTCAGCACCAATTTGCATCATAATACCACTACATACACCCTGAAAAATGATCAATGAGTTGATTCAACCCCTCAAACAGTTCAGGTTTCATCAAGGACTGCAAGGATTTTCAAGTATTTCTGTTGTGTTGTCCACCACCAGTACCGTATCTCAGCGGAAGGCTGATTGTCCTACTAACATTTCCATGGAAACCACAGGTGGCTCCCTACGGTCCATTTCTTTTGCTCCACCCTTCAGTCAATCTGTTTATCCATCTATTCATCCATCCTGCCACTCTGTTGATCAATAATAACAAGGCCATTTTGAGTTGTCAGGTTGCCATAGAAACTGATGCTGACCACCTTTAGTGTCCATGCGTTCTTTATATGCCATCCCATCCATCCATCCTCCATCCATTGCCCCTCTCCTGTTGTACAATAAAAATACAACAGGAGATGGTAACAAGCACAATGCACTTCGATTACACAACCACGGTTAGGGAGATTATCTCCGTGAATCCTCTTCATCTCATTTCTGCTCATCAGCGTCAAATGTCACAAGAGATTCAATTTTTGCAGGACATAGAAAATAGTTCTTAAATACATGTGTAGTAAAAGCACAGTAGTTTTGCAATGCAGTCTTTCCTGCATATACATAAAACATGACCTCACACAAAAATACCACATATAGCCGCCTCTTTCACTGCAGTGTGATGTATGTGTATTTTTTTATATTTATTTTTTTCAGCATTTGCTATTTCCATCTCTTTGTCTTCTCACTGAATAAAGTTTTACCCAATCACAGAAATCAGTGTTGGTGAAGTTGCCCTTAATGAAATTTTTATGAACTGAAATCTATTCGTTTTAATTTGACAGAAAGTGGCATCATGGCCATCATGAGACATCTTGTTTGGTCCAAAAAAAGTTTAACTTTATGTAAACTTTCATATTATGGTCTCATTTTCAAGACAGAATAAAGAAACCATTTATATTAAAGATTCCAGGAAAGACCAGTGCTAATTATAACCTAAATATAACTGCTTTTTATCTTTTTGGTAGCTTTTTTTCTGTCTAGGCTACCAACCAAATATCTCTCATAAAAACTCAATTAGGATCTAGTCATCAGACAACGCTATTATTTTCATGCTCCTCAATGAGAGGCTCCAATTTCATTGTTTATAAGAGCATTGTTGTTCTACCAGTCATTGCTTCGATCAAGGAAGAAAAATGCATCATGGGATGATGGTGATCACTCTCTTTAGGTAGAAGATGAGCACTGCTCAGCCCTCTTAAGGGATGACTGGGTGGATTTCGTGCCAGTGAATACGCCTCACCCTCACCACAAATATTCACTTGGATGGAACATTTGTTAATGTGTCCTTCATTTTGATATTATCTTTCTGGTAATGTCTCACATATTTATACTTTTTCAAATCTGGTAAAATATGAATTTCCTAGTTTGAGGCCGGTACTCTCTCAGACTGTGATATGGATTTAACATTATGATTTCTGTCTCCACAGGGAAACGAATTAAGAAAGATTCTCCTCACACGCTACTTTGGAAATCAAAAGCTTCTCTCCAAGTCAGAGCTCGGGAGTGGAAACAGCTCATCTGGAGGCTTTGTCAAGCCTTCATCCGGAGGTACTGAGAACCCCAAATAAGTCCAGTAGACACTGCAATTACTGCTCACTCCAGAGGAAACAACAGCAGCTAACATGACAGCACTCTGCTTCTAAGGAGGAGTGCTGTTTGACAGTCGCTTTAGGAATTGCTTTAGCCAGATTCAAAGCTCCACCTAAATATATATAGTCTTTCTGTCCAAACAGTTGTGGAATATAGTCATTAAATCAAAAAATATCAGTAATGTCTGCAGGTATACCTGTTCAGAGCACAATTATGTTAAATGTTAATATTAAATCTCTGCAGGAGGTTCTCCCATGCTGGACTCTGACAAGCCAGGCAGCAATATGGTAGAGATCCAGTGTCTCCTGGACAACGTTGGTACATCAGAGCTGGTGATTGACCTCATTGTCAACACCAAGAATGACCGGGTGTTTGAGGAGAGCATCCTACTGGGCATTGCCCTTCTCCAGGGTGGGAACACACAGATACAGGTGGGCGACACAGACACCCAAATCTTTTTTTTTCCTCTCCATATTACTGGCTAAACCCAGAACACATACGTGCGTACTCTTTTAGGATATTTATTCTCATCACCGTTCTGCCTCCCACTCAGAACTCCTTCTACACCCAGCTGTACAAGCAGAAGAAGTCTGAAAGGTTCTTCAAGGTCTTCTACGACCGCATGCGTTTGGCCCAGCAAGAGATCCGAGCCACCGTGTCCGTCAACATGTTTGAGCTCAGCTGCAGAAAAAGGGACGATGAAGGGGAAATCAGTAGCATAAGATTCAAAAAAGGTACAGTCGACTCATGATGCATTTTAACATATCTTTACTGAAATTATACCCAACACACCATGGCTGCTTGACCTGAGCCCTGTGTGTGACCAGAAAATTTTTGTCATCTCCTCCACCTGTCTGGAACACGCAGCAAACCACTGTGTCAAACTGAGGGTGAAAATAAATATGTAAGGTTTATTTAAAGTGAACCCACTGGATAATAATGTCAAAGGCACCTACAGGTGATTATTTAGTGACACACTGAGTCATAGAGGTCATGTCCAAAGCAAGGCCAAGCATTTCCATAGAAACAGGGCTGGAGTGAGTGAAAAGCCATAAAGTCAGTTCAAATATAAACCTGAAAATCTTCATGCTTTTACAGTATGTGTGGTCCTGAAGTTCAGCTTGGCCTGGACTTTAAACAATGGTGGCGGATAAATCCAAAATGGTCTTTGTTGCTCTGCTGACCTCTGTGCAGACTGTTGTTCCCGACTCCTGCAGTCACATGTCAGAGGCCATGTGACGGCCCACATCACAAGCATATCAAAAGACCATTGTATCAAGATTGAATGCTTTCACGCTACAAACCCCACTCAATATTTTCCTACTTGTCGAGAGGGGGCTCTGAATATCATTTTTTAATATGTCTAGAATGTCATAGTGCAGGCTGAATTTGATCATTACTTGCAAAATGTTACCTACATGTTTCAGGCAAACTTGTTAACCTCCACCCACTAAGACACATCTTCTGCCAAATGTTACTGTACTGTCCAATAATTAATTCGTTGACTCTTGCTTCTTTATTTCTCCTTGCATGCTGTGCCGTAGGGAAAGACTCAGGGCTTCATATGAGGGAGGACATGCGAGGGCAGCTGAAGGAGGCCTCCTCAGTGACCTCGAAGGCCTTCTGTGCCTTCAGGAAGGAGCTGGATCCTGACCTTGAGGGCCTTGGCCACAACAGTGAGATAGTCGGGGCTGAGGAGCCTTTAGAAGAAACTCAGATGAGCCCAGCCATCACCATCATGAAACCCATCCTACGTTACCTACAGCTGCTCTGTGAGAACCACAATTCAGACCTGCAGGTACTGGCACCCTTTTCTGATTGAGAGTAAGAACCTTAAAGTCCAACTACTGTTAAACCAACTGCTGATTGTCTGTTGTTTTTCTGCCCTGGATCCAGAACTTTCTGCGTAACCAGAACAACAAGACTAACTACAATCTGGTGTGTGAGACTCTGCAGTTCTTGGATTGTATTTGTGGAAGCACCACTGGAGGCCTCGGGCTGCTGGGCCTTTATATAAATGAAAGTAATGTGGATCTGGTTCGTCAAACCCTGGAAACCATCACAGAGTACTGCCAGGGACCCTGCCATGAAAACCAGGTGGGGGAAGACCAGTTATTCTAGGGAAGGCAGTAGGCCTAGTTTAGTGGATAGCTAGCACGGTAATACTGTACATTATGCGTGACTTTTTAGATGAATTATTTGTTTTTGTGCTTTGACTCTAACTATACTCCTGTTAATTTTTCAGACTTGTATAGCCAAGCATGAGTCAAATGGCATTGACATTATAATAGCCCTTATTGTCAACTCCATCAACCCCCTGGGAAAGCATCGCCTTGACCTGGTGCTGGAGCTCAAGGTAAGCAGCTGGTGTCTCGGAGAGCCCTAAGAGGCTGCTCGCTGTGACACACAGCCATTAGCAGCCATTATTATATTGTAGCAATACTAATGTTTTGCCATTTGCCTTATAGTACTTATTGTCTATAGTGCTACAGACTGGGAACACGATAACCGGAAGTATTTTTACCAATTCCCCAATGTTGAAAAGAGCAATACAGCAAAACACATCATTTGTTAATGAATAACTTGAACCTTATTTTACTGTTGCACTTCCTTTTTTCCCTTTGATAACCTGTTTGTTGGCTACACCTGCTACATTTTGCTAAAAACATTCATTCCTGGTGTTGTTGTCGAAGATCATTAGTGAAGCCTTTTGTTGTAGAACAATGCTTCCAAGCTCCTTTTGGCTATCATGGAGAGCCGCCACGACAGCGAGAATGCAGAGAAGATTCTCTACAAAATGAGACCCACTGAACTGGTAAGTGTGTCTGCGTGTGTGTAAGTATGTACTGTATACAGATTACATCCAGATATGTCCCATGTAAAATCCGTTTTCAGGTGAATACACAGTACAGAGCAGTGACTTTTCGCAACTTTAATGCTTCAGGTGGATGTGATGAAGGAAGCCTACACCCAGGGTCTGGAGAGTGAGGAGGATGAGGACAGTGTTGGAGATCAGATCAAGCCCAGAGATGTCGGACACAACATTTACATCCTGGCCCACCAGGTAATAAAAGTGCCTGAGCTTGTTTTTGTCTGTGACTGAGGCATTACTGCATTTCCTCTCTGTCTGTCTGACCTTCTGCTCACCTCAGGGCCTTCTACTGCAGGAGCTGTTGTGTATCTGTGTGTGCCGGTGTATGTTTGTTTGTGTGTGTGTGTGTGTGTGTTTGCTTCTATGAGAGGGTGGTGTCTGTGCTAAATGATGGAAACTGCTTTTCTGTGAATAAACTGCTTTGCCAGTTTGCTTAATTTAGTTTTCAGTAAGTGACGCTGGTTCTGAAGACAAGTAGGCTACAAGTGTTCATTGAGGCAGTTAGTCACTGTACTACTAAACAAATGTGGTTTACCAGGGTACCGACAGTAAAAAAACGAGATGGGTTTGTTGTGCGACTGAAAAAGTGGTTGTATTATGAATGTGTGTGCATTTTGTGTGTTGTCTGTCTTTTTCTGCAGTTTATGTAATATGGAGAAGGTAGGCTGAGTCTTGCAGGTGTTCACTTCTGTTCTCTAGAGCCAAGTGTCAGACAGGGTATTTTCGTCCATACAACCACACTAATTTCATCATGACAAGGAAAGGATTTTTTTTTACCGTTCCACTGTAGATTTCTTTTTCACCTTACAGTAGGAAAATGCGAATACACGTGCGCACACACACACATACACACACACACACACACACACACTTTTGTGTGTTACTTTTGTAACTTTTGGGGAAATTACATAGACAACCATAGGATTTACGGGAGCAGAATTACAAAAAGTCAAAATTTGTTGACCTCTTTTGGCAATTACATATTCAAAAGAAATAAGTACAGTGCTAAAATGAAGGAAAAAAACAAAAAAATTCAACCTCAAAGTACAGTTCCAAAACATTCTACTGTTACATGACGGTAAAAAAACCTTATGGATTTGATCCTACTGGCCATCGATTCGGGGGCCCACCAGGATTTGTCCCAGTATGCTAGATGGCCAGTTTGACTATGGCCCAGGGGAGAGGGCGATCAAAGAGTGCATTTTTCTCTGTTTCTTGCAATTGGGCTGGATAGCCCAACATTCTTGAAATATGCTGCCCCCCATTTATTTGGAGTATGAATTCAACAGTTGCCCAATTCTGACACATTTCCCCTTTGACTTAAGTAGGAGCTTATCTCATTTTACCTGTCAAATGTAAATAAATAAAGGAAACAAAACAAAAAGGAGAAAAAGAGACTAGGATTTAGCAAACATAAAATCAAAGTCCTTCCCAACTGGCCATATTTCTTAGGCATCTATTATTCCCTAAAATAACTATATACCTTATGAACTATGGTTATCAATTAATCAATCAAAAGGGGCTCAGGTTTTCAGCCATTCATGAGTCATGTTTTTTCTTGTGTTGCAAAAGGTTTCGATTAAGCTTGGGAGTCATAAGCAAGATGAAATAAGAATTTCGCCTGAGGGTCAATCAAATTAACATTATTGTTTTCATTAAAAGGCTTTGTGATCTTTTAGTCAATAATAGACAGACTTTTTCCTCTTGATTTCTTGTACGTTCATAGTGAAATAAATGAGGTGTTTTCTTTTTCGATCCTAGCTGGCCCGGCACAACAAGACCTTGCAGCAGAGTCTGAGGCCAGGTTTGGGGTTGGGGCAGGGGTCAGGGGTGGACCCTGACAGTGAGAAGGATGACGCCCTTCATTACTATGCCAACCACACAGCTCAGATAGAGGTAAACTCCATCGTCACTTTGTCTATCTATCCTCTAAATCCCCAAAACTTTTAGAATACAATACAATACACGATAACCTGTAATGAGGATATACTGGATATCTTTTTCCCAGATTGTGCGTCATGACCGCACCATGGAGCAGATAGTGTTCCCTGTCCCTAACATCTGCGAGTACCTCACCGCGGAGTCCAAGGTGCGTGTGTTCACCACCACCGAGAGAGACGACCAGGGCAGCAAGGTTAACGACTTCTTCCAGCAGTTTGACAACCTCTACAATGAGATGAGATGGCAGAAGAAGATCCGCAGTAAGTTTGTACTTTCTCAATCCAGTGCTTGGAAAATAATAATGGTGGCAGCAGAAGCAAGCTGCAGGCTGGTAAATCATGATTATCATCGTGAGCCTCTGGTTATTGTTATTTCCAGAATAGATCGAAGGGCCTACAGTGATTTTGTGTGTATGTGTCTGCTGAGTTTGTGTCCCGGCACTTATTGTAAGCTGCTCTGTTTGTGCAGAAAATAAGGCTCTGTTTTGGTTCTCCCGCCACATCTCTCTTTGGGGGAGCATCTCCTTCTACCTAGCCTGCCTGCTCAACATCGCTGTGGCTGTATTCTACCCATTTGGTGATGACGGAGACGAGGGTGAGAACTGATTTTTTTTATTTATTTATTTATTTTTTTTTATTTGCTGCTACAAATAATCTGCGTAATGTGTTGGCTTGAGTCTGGGTTGTCATTCATGGACAGATGTGAGCACGATCAAGCGTGTCCTGCTCATGTGGTGAGGCTGAAGCTAATCTGGGCTCTGCTAGACAGACAGGTATTGTTCATGCTAGGTAGAGCTGCAGCTTCCACTCAAGAAAGGTCTATTGCTGTCTCAAACCCATGGGTGTGTTTTGTTTTTTTTAACTTCTCAAACTGGTTAGTAAACTAATCAGTTGGCCTGTGAGTGAAATGTAATACGCCACCAAAATTATTTAACTGCCCATTTAAAATTATATTAATTAACCATCTGATAATCATCACATCCATGTGGAGACAATCTAATTAGCACTTTATTCTTCATGTTTTAATTTAAAAAACACTTTATTGTCTATTATCACCTTTAATTTACATGCAAAGTCAAATCAATAGCATTATTTAACCAAAAGAAATTTGAGTGTCACAAACAAAAATGAGGAAGAAATTATTTTATTGTATTGTACATAAGCCCAATTTTCTTGGGACTGGCAAATACGGGTAAGCTAAACGCCCACTTCACAGTCCATTCTTCTTTAAAGTCTCTGTTTTCATTATCCACCATTAATTTACACAGTTTGAGAGACATGTAATGTGTTTTACGAGTCACGAGTCGAAGCTACGCCAGGACTAAGATAATAATGACCAGTTTGATAAATCTTGCCATTTTATATCCAAACAAACTTAAGAAACTTTTCAAACTAATTAAAGAATTAATAATATACAGGCCTGTGTCTCCACTGCAATGAACAGTCCTGAGAGTGGGGTCCTTGGCTGAAACTAATTGCCAGCCTTTAGATTAAATAATTCAAAAAACAATACGCTCATTTTTTTTTTTTTTGGTGTTTTCATTTGAAAATGGCTGTCCTATGTCACCTTAGGCCGTATTTATCTAAAGGCGCTACACACCCATGGTCCATCCACACGGGTGTTTACACTTACTTGTTTGATGAGACTTCTGTTCAGGACGTATCACTGTAGGTGTGAACAAAATCATTGAAATCTCCCCTATTCTCTTGGTGCACCTGTTGAGTGGTGACAGCTTAGACTTTGATCATCTTTTTGGTATTGGTACAGTAGATTGAGACTGGTGACCTCATGTAATTCCCTGTGTAACTCTCCCCATCTTCACCCTGAGGTCTAATCAGTCAGGTTAACTGAAAAACACCTATGTGGGAATGCAGAGCCTTTAAGCAGCATATATGACTTTTTCCTTCTCCCCCTCTTCAATCCTTTACATGACATTTACAAAAATCTTTAGTGTTGAAAGATTGCATTCAGGTTTTGTTAAATTAATCACAATACTTACCATACCATTCATATTTCAGTGGGTTTTAAAGATCTTACTCAGATTTGAGCAAAATGAGTTTTGTTGGTGTGTCGTGGAGTGATCAAATGGTGTAAGCGTCACTAAAATGTGAACATAGTATATGTGGTTCCTTTGCCTCACCGATAAGTGTTGAAGTACTTTCTTGAAAACCTCTTCAACAAATCATCAAAACACTGCAGCTGGCTAAAGAATCGTGAGCCTCGCTTTGGTGGTCTACAATGTGAGCTGAAGGAGAGACAGCTGTTTTGAGTGACGACGTTAACTGTCCCTATAGACCGCCATTTGGCTTTTTAAAGTGTTGCGTCTGATTTTGCTGTGCCAAGTTAAGCTCTTAGCTCGGGTGAATAATTCATTAAGGAGATGCTGCAAAACTTTTCAGAGCATTGACATGTGGTTCCTTGATTGATATTTTACTCTTCTGTCCAGGCACCTTGTCCTCGTTCTGGAATATCTTACTGTGGGTGGCACTGGGGGTGTTCACTGCATTACTTCCTGTCTTACCTAAACCATGGGGCATCCTGTTCTTCCTGGTCTCCCTTATTCTACGTGCGATCTACACAATGGGCCTCGGCCCTGCTCTGTTGTTGCTGGGTACTGTCAATGTAAGTAAAGGATGATTTGATCCAGAGTTATAGAAGGATATGTCCGTTCTTGCCTCTTTTTACATCAAAGCTGTTTACTTCTTTTTTATCCCTTAGCCTTATTTACTTCTCTTTCAGCTGTTCAACAAGCTAGTCTTTCTTGTAAGTTTTGTGGGCAACCAGGGGACGTTCACTCGAGGCTACAAAGCAGTTGTTATGGACATGCTTTTTATCTACCATTTGGGCTATGCTATCATCTGCGTCCTGGGACTCTTTGTGCACGAGTTCTTCTACAGCTTTTTGGTAAGAAATCTCTTACACATTTCACTTCCATTAAATTGAGACTGACTGATCAGCACAGAATGTCAGAGACAAACATGCTGAATATGCAGGAACAGTTATTCTGAATAAATCAATTTGACGGTGTCACTGATGTTGGCCTTCCACAGCTATTTGACCTGGTGATCCGAGAGGAAACGTTGCTCAACGTGATAAAGAGTGTGACGAGGAATGGCCGCTCCATAATTCTGACGGCCGTTCTGGCCATCTTTCTTGTCTACTTCTTCTCTATCATCGGCTTCCTGTTCCTCAAGGATGACTTCCGCATGGAGGTGGACCGCCTTCCTGCACCAGGTCTGAACTCCTTAAACTGCTAATGGACTCTTAATCGTTATTTTGCTGTGCTATGGACAATGAGGGACCGGACCCTCTGTCTCGAAAAGTTTCTACAATGTAAAGTATACTTTACCTGAGGTGTAGGCTGACTCTTATTGTGGCACAATAACAGTTTATTATTCACAGGGCATCCGGGAGTCCTAGTGGTCTTCCATGCTGACCATGTATTGCAATATCCCAGGTTGTGGCTGCTCTGCTCCTGAATTATCCTTGAGTTAATGTAAACATCTCCTGAACCTGTATTCCTTTACATTGATGTCATAAACATCTGTATGTGTTGTTTGTGTGTTGTTGTTTTTTTTCAGCTCTAGACTTATCAATAACTCAGAGATTGTACGTCCTGTCAGTTATTGAGTTTCGAACCTCAAGCAAGAGTAAATGATTCTTTGGCTCAGAATCAATCACTTGCACAACTCAAATTTTTTACCCTTTTGGTTTACAATTTCTTTAAAAAAATGTAAGATCAGTGTTTACATATATACAATCTCTACATAAAAAATTTTAGACTATGTACAGTATACTGTACATGCATTCTCGCACGACACATGTTTTGAAAACAGTGTAGAGAGTGTGGGTGTGTTGATGAGCTCTGGCACGGTGCTCTGACGGTCAGGAACACAATCTGCTAGCACATGTGCACCTGTTGCATAACCTGGTGGCCGCACCATCCTGTGTTTTGCTGAATAGAGCACAGCAGACACAGCAGAGCAGTGGTGGGTTATGTAACCAGCTCGGCTCACGCCTGTCTGTCTGTTAGCTGAGGGGTGAGCTGAGACATAACCGGAGCTCCATCAAAGCTGAGGAGCACCCTATCCACACTGCTGCCGCTTGGGCCTCTGACCCCTGCGCCCCGCCTTAGCCCTCCTGTCCCCTCCACTCTTCTTATTCTTCTTGCTGTGCCTCTTGATCCCCTGCCCTGGCCTCTGTGACGGGCTGGAGGACAGGGGCTGTACACAGGGACTGTACACTCAAGTACAGCCCCTGTGCCGGTGTGCAAATAATTTGCTCAGGTTTTTTCAGCGGCACTTCAACACCCACCCAGCAGCTGGTGCCTCAGTTTACATAATGTCTGCTTATTTCTTTCTTGTTGATTTTGCTGCTGATGAGAATTATCGGAAAGGAGTTTTAATGCTAGAGCACAATTTAATCATATTCTTTCACCTGTATATTCTCATTACTTTTATCGTTGATCAACTATACGTCATTTTCGATTTTTTTCTCTTTTTTTCTTTGTAGGAAAAGGGGATTTATTGAGTAACAATGGAGTTGCTGACACATGTATGAAAGATAACTGCCCTCTTTCAACACCCAAATCTGTTCATGGTAAGATTTATGATTAACTTAAATTAAAATAAATTATAATTTTATTTTAATCTTGTCTTTGTTTGTTTTTTAATTTTTTTCTATTTTACTTTGCTTTGCAACCTACCCATAATGAAAATCATTGTTGAATGGACAAGTTTCAAGATTTTGCAGTCTTTGGGTGTGTATGTGACCTTCCTGGCAGTAGTCAGTTCCCGAAAGGTTACTCACACACAAACACACACGCACTGAGACACGCACACACACTGTCATACACCGTTTCACACACATACACACTGAGAGGTATGAACACAAAGAAACTTGATGAGGCAGAGTGGGTGACTCACACTCCTGTTTGTTCTCTTGTGTCTCCATGGATCACCTGCACTATAGGGGCACACACGTGATCTCATCCACATCTTTCACCTCCTCTCCTCAGCAGTCATGCTGTGCATGCCATTTCCTATTTAAAGCACTGTATATGTACATTTCATATGGGATATGAATAATATATTACATTTCTTCATAGGTTTTAGCACTTTAATTCTTTTCATTTTTTTCTGTTTTGTCCTCACACTTGAAGAGGCAAAGGAGGTGAATATATCCATTTGATCTTTGGTCACACCAGTATCAGCTGTACTCATTTTTTGATTTAGGTCAGACTGTATTTGGATAATAACAAGTTTGTTTTTCCTGAACTTTAACTTGAGTTTTCTTATAATCTTCCATGCACGCTTAGTTTATTCAGATCAATAATATGGGAAATGTAGCAGAAGTTGTGGTTATGGAGAACCATATAAATGTAATTGATTTATATGTCATCAAAGGAGGAGAACAAAGTAATGAAAAAGAGATGCTGCTGAAAAATCAGAGGTCCAGATCTATGGTGTATTCATTTGAGTCAGACCAATCTTGTGTAATTTTTGGCTTATTTGACATTGAGTCATTACCGGACGTCCTTTTGCTGTCACACAAATTTAGATATTAAGCTGCCGCTACTGCCCCTTCAATCTTGTCATCTGATGTTCAGATATTTTTTCTCTCTTTCTCTTTTTTTTTTATCTCAATGACTTTTCTTTTTTATTTTTTGTCTCTTGCCACTCACATGTCGTTCTGTGTGTGTGTCTTGTTTTAGATGAAGATGATGGGATAGAGCGGGTGTGCGACACTCTGCTCATGTGTATAATCACAGTGTTGAACCAGGGACTGCGTAATGGAGGAGGTGTGGGAGACATTCTCAGGAGACCCTCCAAAGAGGTAAGAAAACTTCAAAATTAAGAAATGATTTGGTGTGTTCACTTATTATACCATTTTTTTTTATACGTAATATGTGTTTTTATGGCTTGAAATATACACAAATGGCATTTGTGCTCTGCTAGCTCCTGTTTAAAATGATGCTTTTTCTCCATATTTTACCTGTAACTGGACCATCCAGGAGCCTCTGTTTGCTGCCCGAGTAGTTTACGACCTTCTGTTCTTCTTCGTCGTCATCATCATCGTACTCAACCTCATCTTTGGTGTTATCATTGACACATTTGCGGACTTGAGGAGTGAGAAACAAAGGAAGGAGGAGATTTTGAAAACCACCTGTTTCATCTGTGGTGCGTACAGCTATGTGGTTCCACAGATAATGAATGCAAATGATTTATGAAGTGACAGAGCAGTATATATAAATAGAGTTAATGTTTTGCAGGCTTGGAAAGGGACAAATTTGACAACAAGACAGTGTCCTTTGAGGAGCACATCAAATCTGAGCACAACATGTGGCACTACCTTTACTTCCTGGTTCTGGTGAGGGTGAAGGATCCCACCGAGTACACTGGCCCTGAGAGCTACGTGGCTCAGATGATCGCGGTCAGTAGACTAAACATACATACAGGACACACAGGAAATAGTCACACACTATCATTGTAATGCAGTTTTAATCACCTTAAAGGCTGCATTACACAAGCTGCTTTATCATCAAACTACTGTAGCTACAGTGTAGCGCTCTGATTTTGTTTTTGCAATGTATACAACAGTGTAATAATTTAGGAATTTGAGACTGCACTGTATTTTTTTTTTTAAGATTCCACTCAACCACAAACACACCCAAGCCTGAAGGATTTTATTCATTATTCCATGTGAATCATACGGACAAACAAACACATTCATTTCACATCCTATTTCATATTTTGTTGGCAAGCCATACCAGTCGGCATACAGATGTCTTGATTCTGGAGT
This sequence comes from Xiphias gladius, assembly GCF_016859285.1. Classification (NCBI taxonomy): domain Eukaryota; kingdom Metazoa; phylum Chordata; class Actinopteri; order Istiophoriformes; family Xiphiidae; genus Xiphias; species Xiphias gladius. Next base: position 13,557,704 of record NC_053407.1, on the reverse strand, counting down.
CTTAAAGCTGTGCAGCCTTCCTCAGTGAGCAGACTCGCACAGTGTGCTAGAGAAGCGTGCGCCTCTACAGCAGACAAGCGATCGAAAAATGAGACTGAGCCTCTAGGCCTGTGCCAAGCATCCCAATTTATTCTCCTTCCCCCTCACTGCTGGAGAGAGAGATGGGTCTCTGTGCCTAGGTAATCTTCACTATGCTGAGCTCCTAACCTGCTGGGACACAGTGTGGTTAAATAGTAATTAAACCCAGTCCAGGTCCATTATCATCAATGCGCCAACTTGCTGCACTGACACAGACAAGAAGTTGAAGGATGTAAGGGCAACTAAAGGTGTTGCCGTTAGGCTAATGGATTCATATGAAGCCTAGGAGCACAATGGCACATTTTGTGATTAACATTCGGCCGTGATGGGCATAAGAATGGTAGCATTATAATGAACAATTTGCATAACAAACAGGTGACAGACATTGAATTAATATGCATCAGTATGTCTTCCAACAGGTCGGTTTTCTGATGCCAGGCCAAGGTATTGCTGTGTGATGAGGTAATGATGAGTCAGGAATTTATATTAACACCTCCTAATATGCTGCAGAGCCGAAACACACGCAGGAGGGTAACAGGCTCAAGCTACAACAACTTTTTATGTCCGTTTTGTTCTTTATGTGGTACCTAGTGTATGTGTTTTATAAAAACTATATTCTTTTACCAGTCTCATTAAATGGTACAGCAGTGTTGAAAGTGAGATTAAAGGGGCTGTCATGTAATCAGCTTTACCTACTTCCAAGATGCACAGAGAGGGAAAGCAGTCTTAACAGAGTCATCATTCCAGTAACACTGTAGTATTGGGGACAACTTTAGTGTCAGGCCATTGTGTATTGGCTTGTGGCCTTCATCACAGTCAATACAAAGAACATTGAAATAAGATGAGTATGGAAAAACCTTAAAACGTACATTCACTGTATATGTATAAATACAGTTCACATACACAGCAGCTACTGGGTATTCACACAGTAAGTTTAACATGTGGTCATGTGGTTTTAGACCAATCAAATTCCTACACCGCCTCTCTGACAGTTCAGGTTTCCAACAGTTCAATCCAGGTTTTTTTCTAGCTACTTTACCTTCAACATAGTATCTTATCATCTCTGAGTTTATTGTCATGTCTTGGATTTGGTGACCACAAATTTATAACAGAAAGCCTTTGTGACAACGAGTTTGAAAGGCATGCGGTTACCAGGCAGGGAGGGAATTAACTAAAAGATGTTATTGTTTGAAATTTGGGAAATGTAGGTTTTCTCAAAGTTAAAAGCCCTACTAGTGCTTAAAAGTCAGGATATCTCCGCTTTTGCTGCTTTGATTCCGACCATTCTTTTTCAAATTCAGATTTTTTTAATAGATTTTTAATAATGGTTACATAGTATGGAGTATAAACAACAACATACAATGCAATAACGACAAAACAAATTACTTCAACAGATTCTTAATCTGTCTTTGTCCCAGCTCAGACAAAAAAAAATGGCTCCACTCTTGACAAAAAAGCAGAGAAGGCTCCCCAGATGCAAAAGAATCTTTTTATTCTACAAAAGATGAATAGAGGTGACAAAAAAGTATACATTCAGCAGACTTCACGGTAGAACAATACTAACTTGCTAGAGTCCTCCTTGATGCTCACACACAATAACTTAGTCTGGTTGAGACAGCATAGGTGTAAAAACAGTTGAATTATAAAGGAGAGGAGTACCATGATGTTGATCTCTGCAGTAGCCTGCTCCATCTGTCCTCTCCACACCGCAGACCGGAATGGGGTTTGACTTGGTGTTTAGCTAGCAATACTGTAATCGCCGGTCTGCAGTTTGAGGCTCCACTTGTTTAAGCTCCATCTCCTGCACTACTGCACTACAGTTTTGGGGTAACAATCAAACATGAAGCTCCTGGACTGATTAAGACTCTGCCCTCCCTTTGTTGGAAAAGAGCTGAAACTTGATGACCTCAAACACACACACACACACTCACACACACACACACACACACACACACACAGTTCCTGACTCTCATAATGAGTGCATCTGGTTGGGTAGGATAGAGTGATGTGGTGCCAAGCAAAAGAGTAGGATCGTGTTACATTGAGTGTCTGTTCTGTTGCTGTGTTGTGCATGTGGATGTGAATCAGTGTGCGGGTGTTTGTGTATAAAATTATGACAGCGACTACAGGCCCAGCAGGTACTGCAGCAGCCACAACGCTGTTACATAACCCATCTCAAGTGGTCTGCTAATAGCTCAGCCCTGCCTGGCACGTGCTCTCCTGTCCCTGTCCCTGTCTCTTTCTCTCACATACACACACACACACACACACACACACACAGACTCAGAGTCACTGTCACATCACAAACCCTTCATTTACTTTACAACACACATGTGACATGTCAGTAACAAAAGCAGCATCAGAAATTGCTAAATAGAAAAGGCGCCTGCACTTGTGATGTAAAGTGAGGGCAGAGGTCAGATTTTGTTTTATGAGATGTAGTATGTTTGTGGCCTTTTCTAAAAGAACTTTGTGTGTCTGTGTGTGTGTCTGTGTGTGTGTGTGTGTGTGTGTGTGTGTGTGTGTGTGTGTGTGTGTGTGTGTGTGTGTGTGTGTGTCTAGTAACTGTAGTAAGTAATATCATCTGCAGACTTGTCTGGTACACTCTACTGTATTTATGTGTGCTGTTTCATTGTATCCCTTGACACTCCTCTGTATCTTTGAGGTTGGTAATTACAAGTCTCGTACAGCTATACCATTCAACAGCTGGAACACTGTTTTAGTTTAAAGTGGTGACCAAAGTGCAGCACATATAAGGCAAATAATGTATATTAGTGTTGACACAGTTCAACTAAAAATACAGAGTTACAGTGATGTTTATGTGATCTTAATTAAACGTACAATTTTTCTCGAGGTATGGTAAGAATATCACACCTACCACAACTTATTTCATAATACATTTTTAATAATAAATTCATTTAATGATTATTCTGCCTGTAAAGATATTACAACCCATTGTGACACCTTCAAACATCTTATTTTTTTCTGACCAGTCCAAAAACGCAGAGGAGAATTTAAAATTGTTTTATAGAAAGGAGAAAAGCAAGACAAACCTCAAATTTTAGAAACTGTAACCATCCAAGGTTTTATTTGATAAATGACACAAAACTATTTTCTGTTGATCATCTCATGGATTACCACCACCAGGTTTACTGAATTGCACTGTTAGAGAGGTTTCAAAGAAGACTGACAAGAATAAAGTAGTTATATAAATGTAGATGATTACAGCAGGTTTGAGAGCATACCCGGGAAATAGATTATTGTATTGTCACAGGGAATTTTCAACTCAAAAAATCAAAAAGTGATGGCTGAATATACAGTTAGGTCCATAAGTACTTGGACAGTAACAAAATTTTCCTCTGTACACCACCGCAATGGATTTGAAATGAAGCCATCAAGATGTGACTTAAGTGTAGACTTTCAGCTTTAATACAAGGGGTTTAATGAAAATATCAGGAATTACAGCCATTTTTATACATAGTCCCTCATTTTCAAACCGTCAAACGTAATTGGACAAACCAACATAATTATAAATATAAGGATTATTTTTGATACTTGGATCAAAATTCTTTGGAGTCAATGACTGCCTGAAGCCTGGAACCCATGGACATCACCAAATGCTGAGTTTCCTCCCTTGAGATGCTTTGCTAGGCCTTTGCTACAGCTGCCTTCAGCTCAATTGGGTTGAGATCAGGTGACTGACTTGGCCATTGAAGAATCTTCCATTTCTTTGACTTGAGAAGCTCTTGGGTTGCTTTCACAGTATGTTTTGGATCATTATCCTTCTGTACTGTGAAGCACCCTCCTTTCAGTTTATGAGGATTTGGCTGAATCTGAGCAGGTAGTATAGCCCTATATAGTTCAGAATTCATCCAGCTACTTCTATCAGCAGTCACATAATCAATAAACACCAGTGACCCAGTTCCATTGGCAACCATACATGCCCATGCCATAATACTACCTCCACCATGTTTGGCAAATGACGTGGTATGCTCTGGATCATGAGCCGTTCCTTTCCTTCTCCATACTCTTCTCTTCCCATCATTCTGATACAAGTTAATCTTGGTTTCTTCTGTTCAAAGAATCTAGTTCCAGAGCTGGACAGGTTTTTTTTTTCAATTTTTTCTGGTAAAGTCTAATCTGGCCTTACTGTTCTTGAGTGTTTACAGTGGTCTGCGCCTTGTGGTAAAGCCCCTTTATTTACATTCTTGAAGAGGTCTCTTGATTGTAGACTTTGAGAGCGATAACTCTACCTCATCGAGAGGGTTCTTGACCTGGCTAGATGTTGTGAAGGGTTTTTCTTCACCAAGGAAAGAATTCTGCGATCATCCACTTAGTTGTCCTCCGTGGTCTTCCAGGCCTTTTGGTGTTGCTGAGCTCGCCAGTGCATTCCTTCTTTTTAAGAATGCACCAAATTGTTGTTTTGGCCAAGGCTCAAGTTTCTGCCATCTGTCCGATAGGTTTGTTTTGTTCTTTCAGCCTAATGATGGCCTCCTTCATCTGCATTGACACCTCTTTGGATCGCATATTGAGAGTTCCCAACACTTGGAATCAACTCCAGACCTTTTTTCTGCTCAACTTGTAATGAAATAACAAAAACAGGCCACACCTGGCCGTGAAAATGATTATCACTGACTGCCCCACTTCAATCACTTCTTGATGGCTTCGTTTCAAATCCATTTTGGTGGTGTACAGAGGCAATACTATGAAACTTGAGTCACTGTTCAAATACCTATATACCTAACTGTAATAATTGATAATTAATAATACATTTGGTGCATTTTCAAAATATAGTAGTAGTAGAAGTAGTTAAGACAATTAGATACCACAACGGCAGCACAAAATCTTAGCCTTGCTGCAGTTTGACCGTGGTGTCTGACATGTGAGGTTGATCCCACAGCCTCTTAAAATTCACCAACCTGCCTTTTCTGGTTTGTGTTGTAGCTCTTTCTGCATAGCTGAAGTACAGTATGTAAATTAATTGGTGAAACACACCAGTGGTATGGTGACGGCAGCAGAGCGAGAAGCACATGAATGTCTTTAAATTCACGCTCACTGAAGTGTTTAAATGGATCAGTGAAGCAACACTAGAGCCTGACTCATTCAGACAGTTCAGAACAGTACAAAGTGGACTCCTGTACTGTGTAATGAATTGCAACAAGAAATTGGTAGTAAAATTCAGATTCTGTACTGAATCACTGTTTAGCTTTATCTTATTAATCTAGAGATGATGTATGTTCAAACAGGATTTGTATTAACCCTTAATAACGTGTTTTAGGTCTCTATTGAATCTCTGAGGTTATTTAATCCATTAGATATGGACGACTTGGTAAAACAAGCATCAGATAGTCCTCAGTTTCAGTGATGTTGAAGGTTTTTCTTTGAATTCACAGAGCCTTGCTGTTTTACGAAATTGTGAGAAAGGAAACTATTCTGTTTAACGGCCCCTTGATGCCAGAGGCCAAAATTAGCGCAAGATTTTCAGACAAGCTCTTATAGAATGAAAGGATTCATACTTTGTAGCTTAGAAGTCATAATAAATCTAACTGCTCCCACTATGGTCAAAAAGACCAAAAAAAAAAGAATTCTAGTCAAAAGGAAAATTAGTCAAAATGTTGAAAACAAGTGGTCTACAATAACAGGTATGGTAACTCTTTAATCTCAGACTCAGTAATCTGAGTCTGGTATGCATGAATACATGTACTTGGTTACATATGAAAACTACAAAAGGGCAAATGGAGCACCCGCACTGTAACCAACATAATGTGACCCCAATGACAATCTTTCAGCTCAGTGAGGTTGTTAAAAGTGGCAGCCACTTCTATCTCTGGAAAAATAGGGTCAGAATATGTCATAACAGTCGCAAAGGTGGTAGGGAAGAGCACCTAGGAAATAAAATCTTAAGGAAGAGTGACGTGATTTTAGAATGTTCAAATGCACAGAAAGCTACCCTGTAACTGTAATACATGCACTTGTAATCAGTTAGTTTTCACCCCTTCCTCCAGACCTCACATGCCTGCCTCAGAGGAGTCTTTCCTTCTCCATTTCTAACCTTTAGCTGAACTTTGAGCTAAATGCTAAGTGTTAGCATGATGACACGCTAAGATGTAATGTGTTGATAATTAACATTTAGCAGGGAATGATGCTAAATGTTGCATGCCAAATACACAAATGTTAACTTGTTAACATTAGCATGTTAGCGTGTTAGTATAAAACTCAAAGCACAGCTGAGCCTGACAAAGTGCAGATGAAGCTGATGGATTATTAGCTAAAAAGTCTTAAATGTACAATTTATACTGGTGAAAATTGAGAAAGGGTGGTAAAGTAGAGCCAAACCTGAAAAGCTGAGTTTGATATGTCCTGAAATGGCTGTTGTACAGAGGATTAAAACCTATTGATTTAGTGTGAATGGACATCACAGGGCTGCTATTGTGACAATCAACTTTTCTTCTTGTTTCTTTCCCTCAAATTACTGGTAAGAGCAGCTTTGTAGTGCCTTTCTATTCTTATGTAATTTTAGAATTAAAGCAACGTTTTGGCAATGCTAGTCATTATGTAATAATCAATAATGAATTTTCGGAACAAATAACAAATGCATTTTTTTTTTTTTTTTTTTAAATTTAAAGTAGTTTCTTGGTCCTGTTCATGATTTTGGATTTTGGATTCGGAGTGGGAAATCCCATGATATGTCAGGGCCATTAATGTCTCACACAGCAAAGTGTGATAAACTCATTAATTAAAGAAGCAAAAACAAATAACTTACACAACCCACATTCCTCTCCATCCTCAGACTCCAATCACTTCTTGTCCCCCTTTCTGTCCTCAGCGTCTCACACTCTGATCAGTTTTTCTATCCCCCCAGTCTATTCTTATATAAGAATAGGTGGGAGACTACCTCTCTCCTCCTACTTGACTTAATGTGGTGCCAGTCAAATCCCACTCTCAGCACCTTTTAAGTAATTTTATGAGAAGAACTGGCAAAGGAATATTACATAAGATCAGCTGATGGCAGTCTGTCTCTGTGAAACCTGTCTTGCTTTCAGAGATGCACAAGAGCATGTATGTTGTAAAACACACACTCTAGCTCACAGTCTGCTATGTACATATCCATGCACATGCACACCAACAGTACACACACCCACACATGTACAAACACAGTAAGTCAGTCTTAAGTCCATTACATAATACTATAGGTTAGTTTTGCTCATTGTTTTCTCAGGGCATTACTGTAAAAGATTTGCTTTGTCACTGCATTGTTGGAAAAACATATAATAAACTAAATGTCCCTGTTTTGCATGTGAGCTTGCACACACAATCACATGCATAAATAACACTATACTCCCAGTTGTATTCTTGATAGATGACAGTGACTCATCCCCACATCAACAGTGTGTTTGCCAGCGAGATGCCATTTATTGTTCATTTAATGTATGATTGCTATCCGCAGTATCCAAGAGACAGCAGTCTAGCTAAAAAAATTTTACACTGTCAAGCGCTAAATGGAGAAAAGCTTCCATTCCGATGAAATGATTAATATTAAACCACCGCGTCTGTCTCCAGTTACCAATACCTCTCTGTTTATTCTCCTGCTGCAGTGTGGCTTTAGCACTGTAGTGCTCCCTGCATGTCTATGCAAATCCTCCATGTCGTTGCCCGTGCCAACATGCTGTTCCTGCCGTCTCTCTGACATACTGAGTCAGCTTTATTTCAGCCTTTTATCCCTTTCACCTTTCTCACTATTTCTCTCACATCCCATCTCTCCTTCTCTCCACCCAGGAGAAGAACTTGGAGTGGTTCCCCCGAATGAGAGCCATGTCTCTGGTGAGCAGCGAGGGAGACAGCGAGCAGAATGAGATGCGCTCTCTGCAGGAGAAACTGGACAGCACTGTCACCTTGGTGGCTCAGCTCTCAGGCCAGCTGGCTGAGCTCAAGGAACAGGTAGAGTGCCACTTCAGGCCATTTTTCATGCCGTGGTGGGTTAGGCTCTGGTCTGAGCACTGTGGTAGTCTGAACTGAGTGCAAAAAGCAGAGCAAAAACCTCCTGTTTTAACAAAGTATATGTCATAGTAACATCTTCTTCAGCTGTATGCTGTTCAGTTGACTGGAGCATGTGGACTTTGAAGTCCAGAGGTTACGTCAGCAGTCACATTTGGCTATCCATCTGTGTACTGCATACAGTAATCTAGATGGGTTCTCTCAGAGCCTTGATGCTCCTGAACGCAGCACGACAGGTGACTCTCACGTCATTGCAACTCCGTGCCGCCAGTGAGCCTCTGGCTGTTTGGATGACTAGCTCTGCTGCTGCAGTGTGACTGATCACTCTCATCACCTGCCTCCCCTGCATGTGATTCCAGTCACAGGCCCGTCCTTGTTCCTCTTCTGCCAGATGTGTGAAAACAGCTCCTACTGCAGGATGTTCACACTCCAGTAAACAAAACAACAACCTCTGTCGATCTCAGCGAGCAGTAAAGTCTGTAACATTTCCCTGCTGGCCGGGATCCCTCATGTAACGCCTGTAACAGCCAAGTTTATGTGCCGCTGAAGTGTCCTCGAGCAATACAATGAAGCCTTATCTCTGAAACTGGAGTTTGGGTCAACTTTAGGTCATTTATCGTTCTTATCTAGGTCTACAGTTCTCGGTACTGACTAATATGGAGTCATGGGGTTAGCCAGGATGTCACTCTGCCTTTATGATAAACAAAAGTTTTAGCGTACACCAAAAGTGGTGAGTGTGTTTGTGCAGATCTAGCTGAGGCCCAACCACAGCTTTGCAGTCACAAGGGGAGGGCTGCAGGTCTTACACCGGCTCTGAACTCAGACTGTTTCTGACTGGGAGGAAAGTTCAGCTCCATCTCCTCCCTCAGTTCAACTTCTGCTGACCTTGGCACTTTACACTATCACAGTTTAGCTTGTTTGTGTGTGCGAGTGCTGCTTTTATGTTTGTGTGGGTTTTGGGGTTCTGCACAGCGTGCTCAATTTCCTTTAGTCTGCATGTACAGTTTATGGTTTTTCAAAACCAGTGGCCTTCATTTATGACGTTAACACTGAAACCGCTGCAACTGTTATGGTTGTTAGAAATCTGAAATCCCCCCACACTTATTCAGCACCCAACATGCAGGTCATAGTTCTGCAAAATAACACACCCACACATGACAGTGTCCTCTAATGAAGTTTCCAAGGGACATTTTAGTTTCCAGTCATAACAGCACTGAACAAAGTGATTTGCATACAACTGTGGAAAGGATTTATTTCTTTTATAACATTTCAGTCAAATGTTGAGAAGGGAATTTAGAATAGAAACCACAAGAGAATTAGAGTGTCATTTTACCAGCACTCCCAAGTTCAAATAAAGTACCTACTAAAGCAATAATAGCATATGCAGATGTTTTCATACCGTGTGTATGCTACATGCAAAATTAAAAGCCACTCTAGTTTGACGTTTTTGTTCTCTCTGGATCATCCACAGATGACAGAACAGAGGAAGAACAAGCAGAGGCTCGGATTCTTGGGTCCTCCTCAGCCCAACCATCACATCCCGGCCCACTGAGGGGCTCAGAGTTCATACAGGACACAGCCACAGGCCTCTCGAGTACAGGCTTACAGTAGAAGTCAGAAAGAAATGCACACACACAAACTCCAGGTTTAAGAACAATACACATGCTCAGATGTACATCCACAATTACTGATGTCAAACTGCAAGAGGCCAGCAAGACACAATTTTTTACATAGTGCCTTTTAGATGACTCAAACACTGCCTTATTGGACACAGAATGTGCTTTATGTACTTACTCGGCCACCAGAAGCACACTTTACAGGGCGTCTGTACACAAACATACACACACACGTATACAAAAACCCGTCCCTGTGAATGATTGTCCGGGCACGGCACACTTCTGCCAGTGTAGTGTTAGTTTGCCAGACAGAGATCGAGGGGAATGCCATGGTAAGGTTAATGGTTAAGTGTTGTCAAGTCTGTGGATGGCTGTGTCTTGGCCTTCGTTCCTCAACTGTCTCCGTGCTGATTGACCGGCCGCACAGAGGTCAGAGATGGGCTGTGGACAGAAAAGCTGGGCATTTCTCACACCTCCAATTGGGAAGTTGAGTGTGTGCACTTACATCAAGTATTTTCACTTTTACCTTTCAGATTTCTGATGGTATTTATAAGACAACGTGCGGTTCATAAACTGGAGTATTATTTTTGCATTTTGGAAAACGATTCATGCTGCCTTACTCATTCATTTCTATAAACAGAAATCTGCAATTACTGAAAGTGCACTTTTTCAAAAAAGGGTAAGAAGTGAAGCCTATAACTGGAAAAATTTGTTAGTTTGGGGTATTATTTTTGAAGGGTTCATGTTGTGTTTAAAAGTGCACTCACTGCACCATTTCAGTTGCCTTTTTACAGATTTCTACAGAGTATATAAGTAACACAAATGTGAATAGAAATAATGATTACCTGTTTGGAACTTACTTGAAATTTCTTTTAAGTCTCAATCTTATATTGGTACATAATGTAGTACTGACTGAAGATGGTATGCCTACAGTTTTCTGTTACAATATGAACATCCCCATGTCTATAGAGATGTCAGCTAATACTGTAATATTTACTGTATCTGCTCATATCATCTTCATCTTCTACTGTTTCTTAAAGTTTTGTTTTTAGTGTAAATCATCTCTACTAGTCTCTCTCGGACTGCAATTGATTGTTACGTCCGAAATTGTGTTTTAAACTTGCACAAACCAATGGCAGATTACGAGTGCGTGCACTTGATGTTAACTGTCCTGTGACACTCTGTTGAAACAAAGTGTATAGAAAAATGTATTTTATGTGGTCAGATGTTGTAATAAATTTGTAACAAGACTCATCGGCGGGCTTTGAGTCAGCAGCTTTCAGGCAGAGTTTACCTCAGTCCTTGTTGTTGTTGGGCATGAATGAGTACTCCCCCACACTCATCCTGAACCACCCACCCACGCACCCACACGTACACACACAGTGTTTGGGTGGGCGGGTGGGTGACCTTTCTGCATTCAGACAGGATCACATTTCGGATCATGCAGCAAGGGTACTCAGCTAATGTTGAAAGCAAAGTCAACAGATAATTGTGCATTTCGTCACTGCACTGCTTTTAATTTAGCTCATCGTGTCATTTCATGGTGTCGATGAAGCGGTACTTTAGTTCATCCGAGAGGGCTGCAGGGGTAAGTCATTAAAAAAAAAAAAAAAAAGGGTTGGGAACCACTGCTCGAGAAGATGTGAAAAGGAAGCATCTTTAGTTACTGCCATTGAGTGCTTCTCTCTATTCAAAAGGCTGTGCTTGTCCGTAAAGGAATGAAATTCCTTTATAGGTATGAAGCATTGGTTATATTGACGCCTATCATCCGCACATCCATCCACAGTGATGATAATTTATCACTCAGGATTCTTTATGTATTTATGTCAGTAGTTGTGGAAGTGGAGAATTCAAAGCTGTGCCTGGTTGATTGCCGGCATGTTTGTGCCTGTGTAACATACAGTATTTGAGATGATAAACGAATCACAGAAAGGCCTCTGCTGGTCCTTTATCCCGTCCTGTCATTTACCCTCTACAGAGAAACCCATCCTTCTTGGCTTCAGTTCGCTGTTTACGCTGGCAGGCCTGCATTTGCTCCTGCTGCCTGTGACAGCCATTAAAATTAGCTCACGCAGCGCCATAATGGTGAGCAGCTGTCACTGCGTAGACAAGAAGGGTAAAGAGCAGCATTACTGGAATGTATTGGACGGAAAGGAGCGGAGAGGATAATACCAGGACCATCATTACTGTCTGGCTAAAGTCTTCTTGCCATAGTTTGATACCAAACAAACATACTGTATGCACTGCTTCCTTAACAGACAATTTTATCAACTGGGATTTATGTTCTGACCATTCAAGAGAAAACATTCAACTTTGGTGTCCACTTACCAAAAACTTTCCAAATTACTTGGGGAAAAATCGCTTAGGATATTACACGAGATGGTCCGCTTCATTTCATCCTCTCAGTACACACTGAACCTCTTTTAACACACGTGAGCAGTGTGTTATTTACTTTTTGGGCGAAACCTTAGACACGTTTGGATACACAGTCATTTTTGAATCTCTCTGCAAACCGCAGTCACGAGTCACGTGCTTAGCCTGTGTGTATTCAGTAGTGAGAGAGAAAATAAACCCGAGAAGGTCAATAAATACAAGGCAACAACCACCTCTGTGGCTGGAAGTGGTTTGAGTGAGTCTGGCATTTTGTCTTTAATGCTCTGAACGGACCACACCAAAATGACATCTTGCAGGAAGATTCCTTTAGATTTAAACCATAAATTGAAGCCAAACTATATATTTAAGTGGATATAAATACACAGTGTACATTTACATATAAAATTAACATTGTTAGCTGCCTAATTAAAATACTGAGTGAGAGTTCACTCTGCTGTTTTCAAGTTGCAGTGAAAGTGATTTGTGTCAATATGCACGTTGCTCTTCTGTCTTCTGCGGTCACCTCTCAAGACCCACAGCAGCATCAATGGCCACCATCAGTGCTTCTTTTTCTATAAAGGATCAACTGACTGCACAGAAAGTTTCTACAGACCGAGGAAAAGGGTGGAAGGTCCCTCACTGTCATTCTTATAAATAAACATGCCCCCGTGATAACTGGCATGTGACTTCCTATGTCTGGCTGTGAGATTGAGCCTTTGTAGTCACATGATGCATCAACAACATAACACGAAACAAGTACACGGAAAAACACTGCAAACGGTCCTGCCCTGCCTCACAAGTTGCTGCAGTATGTACAGAGTCATCTTATACAGAATACAGTTTGAAATGTATCATGTAAACAGAATTAATAACTCTTTCGCACAGTAATACAGAGGTGATTTTAATGGTTGTTTAAGAGTTGATTCTCTGTTAATTGTTATCCAGGAGAGCTCCATCATCACTGAGAAAGTGGTGATGATTTTTCTGAAGTTAAAAAAAAAAAAAGTTAAATGACAAGTCACTTGTGGCATGCTCACAAATGTATTGCCACAAGAGGGGGGATCCCTGAGGTAACATATCAGTTCATCACTGCGAGAAGTCACAGTTAACTTGTGTAAATTAACAGTTATGGTCACGGTAAGTCACAACCAGACTCCGACAGAGACGACTTTGTCTCTCGCTGGCATCACAGATTAGTTATAAGTTTGGATTCTGCCTTAACTTTGATAAAACTTTGACAAATTCTGTTATAATGTATATTTTCCTAACAATTCTAATGACATGCTGGCCTATAAATGGTTGTGGCTTGGAGGATATATAGTTAGAGATGCTCACTGATCCTCTTTCTGCTCATTTTCAGTCTTTACTAATGATAATGCAATTAATTGCAAAAGCAATGAGTGACACTACTTTTTGTGTATTAACTGCATATATGTGCTGACAAAACAGGAAAAAGGAAACTTCATATAACTGGAACAAAGGTTTGTATTTGTAACCACAAACAGTTTGACGGTCTTGAAATGCACATACTGGTGTCTTTTTCTATTCAGATAAAAAGCTCCTATCTGAAGCGCCACATTTAAGGCTTCTGTGAGAAATAAATGATATTTTTATATCATCCCCAGCTAATCAACCTTTTTCATCACCGACAAAACAGATTTAACACTGCACACTAAATACACTCTCCCTCTGGGTACGTTTCATCTAATTTGCATCTAATTTGCCTCACGTTTAAGAATCCCTGCTCAGCATGTATAGACCGTGGTGACTGTTCTCGCACCTGAGATGAGAGCATGAATTAAATTGAAGCTGAACGCTGCATAAGGCTGAGCCTTTTAAAAATACAGGCCTAAAGTTTTGTGATTGTTTCATCCCTTTTGTGCTGTCCCTCCTGAAAGAAGACACACACACACACTGAGACGATTTGGACACTTCAGTCCAGCTGCCTGTCTGAGTCCCCCCCCCTACCCCCCACCCCACACCCTCTTGTGGCTGCAGTCCTTTGACTCCTACAGGCTGTTTGAGTCATGCTGGCTACAAGCCTGGCATCCACCTTCACAAGCCACAGCCCAGTTCTGTCTGGATCCGGTCTCATTAAATGTAGTCTGCCCATGTTGTGTTACTGCTGGCTGTATTGTGTGACTGTCAGGATCAATTCTTACTGCATATAACTGGACTGTCTGAGTTTTACAAGGTTTACTTCCACAAGCTGAAAAATACTTTGCAATTGTTTGTCAACAAGGATTTTATGCGCTATTTACAGAGCTGCACAAGCTTTTATGGTAGCAAATATAACAAAACTAGTTATTCGTGGAATTAATCCACCTTGTTGTTTTTTTTCGTGTGACAAACAATATTAAAATTAGTTACCGCAAACAATATAAAGTTTAAAAAAAATTCAATATATGGTTTTCTGATCGTAAAGCAATAAATGAATAAAGAATTGAATATGTTTTAAAAAAAAAAAAGGTTAAAAAAGGATTTCTTATTAATATTTACTGCTTTGTTTAGTCAATATTTGACCTTTTTTACTGAGTGAATACTGTTTTCCAAAGCTTTATGCAATATCAGTTGTACATTTGCAAACCATAATTTGAGAAAACAGTGATTCAGTGTTTCGCCTAAAGCATCACTGAAGTAACTAATCCAGATCATTAAGTCTCAGTAACCCAAACCAAAGGAAATTTTTTCAACACTGTGTACATTTTGGGAGTTAAGCACAAAACAAATATGTTTTGTGCCTATCATTGCCTTGTAATTTCTCTTGTGTAGCAATTGTATATGAGCTGTCACAAGAGCAAATGTCAATATTATTAGAAACGAATGTGAACAATTCATTATCATGGAACAAAAATAACTAGTAAGGTTTAGTTTTTCAAAAATAGACTCGTTTTGCTGCTAATCATCTATATTATTATAACATCAGCAACTGGAAGTACAAAGTTACTTATATGGTATACAAAATCTGTGCAAAAAGCCATTATAGTACAACTGCCACAAAGGGTTAATATAAACGGACATCAAAGAAAACAAACTTAGGCACACGCCACATAGGCAAATGTCCCTGTCCTTCAGAGCGTGATCACACAGTTGGCATCACCCTCCTTCCTGACTTCACTGATCAGAGTCATCTTCATCACATTAAACCTTCTGCCACTGCTGGGTGGAGGGTGAGCTGATCTGAAGACCAGCGAAGAAGACCTGGTAACGGTGCTTCCACAGGATGAAGGCACCGACGGCACAGACGAGGGCTTGGGCCAGGTTCAGCACAATCTGGATCAAGAAGTAGAGTGTGAGCGTCCCAGTGATCAACTCACAGTCACTGGCCCCCTCGTAGGTGAAAGTGCGGGCGATTGGGTCGTCCTGATCCAGTTTGCACACGCAGTCCTCTCCCACCTGCTCACAGCTGAAGCTACTGGTCTGTGAGTAGTGGTGTCCAGCAAAGGCCATGACCAGCACCGAAATGACCAGGCCGATTGTGCACAGGACAAAGTAGAGGAGCTGTGGAGGGCGGAGGACAAGAGCGAGGTCATGCGTTTTTACCTTGAAAGCTTTGATTAAAAAAAAAAAAAAAAACAACAAAAACAACTGGTCTGCATCTTCAATTCAGTGAGATTTTTTGTTCTGCAAATCTGGCTACTGCTTTAGTCTGTTGTCTCATGATTAACCTGGAGTGTAGCTTGGAAACAGACTTGCTGTCTCGTTGCCTATGGCACATTTGATTCAAAGACATTACCCACAATACTACAGGGCAAAGTCTGACCCTCAGTGTAGGAGCACTTGTGAGGCTGCCCTGCAGCTATAGCCACTTCCCACCTTCAGTGCACGTCCTGTGTGAATGTGTTGAACAACCGAGTGTGTCTAAAAATACAGCTGCAAAATGTGACAGAGGCTTTGTGTTGTTTATGCAATTGTACAATCTCAATAACACTAAACCTTCATCTTAATCCACCGCTTATATAACAGGAGCCCTCATTTGCTGGTGTATTTAGCTCTGTGTTACATATGCTGCTTATGGAATTATGCAAGTGATGAGTGGTGCTTGATTTGAAATGGCATTTATGTTAATTTGGGAACAGCTGTGAAAACTGGAGTATAATTGGTCACAGGGAGATGTATGTACAGCAAATGCGTCAGCGAGTTCTTCGGTGAGTGTTATGTGCTCCACTCGATGGAAATGATCTGAAACACCAAAGCAGGAAGAAAGTGAGAGGGGTCAACATTCATATTGTTGTTCTTTACCAGTCCATGGGGCAGCCTGAAACACTTTTTTAGTGAGAACTTACAAACTCATAGAACTCCCGTTTGATAAACCAAGTGTCTTGACACAATAAAGGAAGGCTGAACGGTGATATAAGAGAGCTAGCACCCTTATCTGCCACAACAGTGACACTTAACTTCAGAAATATCTCCAGTTGCATCACATTTTCTGCTCACTCTACTTGTAACTCCCCTTTTAAAAACATTGCACCAAGGGCAATTAAAATAAATAAATGAACCATAAAGCCATAAATTCTTAAGCTTAGAATGAATATAGTAAAGTCATGGGTTCATTGGGCTGTTTGAATTAATGACATTAATAAATTAAAGCACAGCAGTTTTGACGGCCAGAGAGAGAGAGACAGTAGACTAATTGCAGCTATTCTTGGATACGCATTTATTTGGCTTTTCTGTGATACAACAGTACAGAAAGTCAGGGAAAAAAACATAAGGCCACAATCATTGGTAAAAATTTAACCTACAGGATTCAAATGCAGTGCAAGATTTTGTTGAATGACACTGTTATAAATCTGCAAGGGAAAAATATTCATGTTTTATAAGAGCACTTAATATTTTCAAACACTGCTTTGTAAATTTTCTATATTAAAATGTAAATTAAGCTAGTCCCTTTTGGTGATTCAGGCAGTCTGATGGTATTTAAAACTACATAATACAAACACCCTTGGAATTGGCTTTTCATCATTTCCTGTCTGCAAAGTCCATTCTGCAAATTAGCAGCACTTCTTAATGCAAAATGCTATTGTTTTGAAACAGTGTGTGTACATATTTGAACCTGGTATGCACTAAAGAGACAGACAGAAAAAAAAAGAGAGGATGCTGCTTCGAAAGTCCTGCTTCTCAGCAGCAAGCCATGGCGGACTGATTTTAATTGCCTTGAAATTCCAACTGCATATACTGTATGGCTAATTAAGCTGTACAATCCAGTCGCATTAATGAATGCACTCATCCTCTCATAGGAATCCCTGCAGAGCTCTTTCAAACAGGAATGCGGCTAAATGCCTTCCTCTCTATGTCATAGACGGTGGCAGTTTCCTAAAAACAGCCATCTGACACCAACAGCGTTGGTGAGTTAAACAATGTTCTCTGGAAAATATACTGATCCATCTGATGATGTTTGTTCAGTTTCAAAGAGTCCTGTTGTGCATTAATGAGGATCCTGATTTGACCCCATACACGACATATGATCACATATTTCACGTCACTCTGGTTTTTTTGCAGAAAATGTGTCTGGATGTGCGTAGGCTCACCTTGACAATGAATTGCATAGACATCCTGTCATCAGGGACGTAGGTGATGCAGTACAGGATGAAGCCCAGGATGGAAACTAAACACAGCTGCAACATCACAACAGAAAGAATGTGCTATAGTTTGGTTAAATTCACTCATATCGCAACATTTCTCAGCATAATGCTCATTTTATTATCACAAAAAATTGAATCAACCCATTCATTTCTGATGTGAAGCAACCATAATATCCTTTTAATATACTGCACCTTTTTGCTGTATATATAATATACAGTATGCATGTTTGCTATTATACACAATGCAGAAACAAGAATCTTGTTCTGGAAAATCTATTGTGAACCAGGTTTTCAGGGATGTCTCTTAATATTGCATGATTCAGCAGTAAGCTGTCATCTGATTACATTGCCCTCTCTCTCTCTCTTTCTCTTTCACACAGGCACGCTCACACTCTATCTCTTCAGTGCAATTGGAGTCTTGTGACTAACGTTCAGCATCTTATTTAAATGTTTTTCCCAGGTTCTTAAGCACTCAGGGTTCTCTGGAAAGTTCTTGATGACCTCAGTGTTTTTCACTTGGCTGAATCTCGTGAGCATCTAACTCGGGATGCTGGTGTCCAGGGATGTTTTCGAGAGCAGATGGCATCTCTGATAGGCTGAGATAAAACCCAAACAGGAACACCGTGTTTTTTTTCCACCAACAAAATGTGACCTTAAATCTTATTCGGAATTATGATGATAAGTAAAATCTTCCTTTTTGTTGTTTTGTATTGCGAACTTCACAGAGACAGATAATCATTGTTCACTCGTAATCAAAAGAAACTGCAGAGAACCATTTAGCAGTCTCATTAACTTACCCTTAAACTGAAATTTAAAGTCTTTAAACACTGTAAATGACACTTCAGTTGCTTTTAGTGTGTTACATGTCATCTGTCGACACACTTCAACTTTCTGTGGCGCTTCAAATGAAATTTCAAGTGCTTTCATCGTTTAGACTTCAACTGACATTTTAACTTTTCTCTCTGTCTCTTCCAATGAACCTTAAACTGCCCTCATTACACTTCAGCTGCTTTCAGTGCTTACTTTTCAGCTGTTAGTGTAACTACTGGCATCTTATAGTTACATTTGAACAGATTTCAATCAATTTCAGCTCTAAAACTTCAACTGACACTTCCAACACGCCACTTTAATCTTAATGTCAGTTATGAAGTTACACATACAGTTAAAAACATAAAGGTAATTATATAGCCGTATAATATACGGCTTTAAAGTTAAACCTTTTAATAAAATACATGAAATGTGTGGTGTATTTATCTGTGTGTAGGCTGCTGATAAGGCAGATGGTAAGGCTGACAAGGTGTAAGTATGCAAAGCACATTTGCAAATAATTACAAGGTGTTTAGATACCGCTTAGGTGTTCAAAGGTCAAGCTGGAACACAGCATGCTGTGATTGACTGGCCTGTTTCATCTGCCCAGATGCTGAGGATTTGTTGGACATGCAACAAAAACAACAGAAAGTGCAGGCGAGCTTGTGCGACAGAGACGGATTGGAGATTCTGGTGCAGTCAGATGAATGAAACAGATAGATATTTATTTATTTATTTATTTGACATGCCGTGTCGTGACGATGGACAACACATTGAGGGATACAGCTGAGGGTAATGCAGAAGTATAAGAAATGGGAAACTCAGGTTCCATGCAAACATTTGAATTTAGCGGCTGATGTTAGAGCGAATGTATGGAGCTTACAATGATCCCAGCCCAGTGTGGCGTTTCCCTGGTCAGGAGTGAGGGGCTGATGGCCATCATAAGGAAGGCCACGGCTGTGACGGCCACCCCCAACAGCAGCTGGAACAGGGCGACGAGCAGAGGGAAGCGACAGCCTCTGCACTTTTTGCGGTCTTCTGGCTGTGGGCTTTCATCTCTCTTCTTCTTGCCCTCCTTCTTGTCTAAGGAACCTTTCTGCCCCTGCCCCATTTCTTCTCCTGTTTTCACACTCTTTTCCCTCTCTGTCCTCTCGACTTTTACTGTTGCAGTGTTTGGGGCGGATGAGCCTGCCTGCCGTCTGCCTCTCTCCCTTTCCCTCCCCCTCCCTGCTGAGGCCTCCTCTCACCATAAGCCCAGCTCAGTTGCTATTTGGAAACAGAGAACGCTCTGAACTAATATGGAAAACATTTGGACTGGATTCCCAGAGCCGCTCCAGTGCCACATATAGAGCAGGCAGCATAGCCTGTGGAGGAAGAGGAGGGACGGGGGTGGCAGGAAGACACAAAGGGGGATTCCAACACACGACAGTGAGATGTTTTCACTCGTAGTCACATTAAAGACGAGAAAGGGAAAGTACAGAGGTAAATCAGCGGGTATGAGTTAATGAAAAGCCAGCGCAGAGGTCACACTTCATTTGAGATCCGGAGTGATTGGATCATTCTTTGTCAGCACTGTTACACAAGAGAGCCATATGCCGCTGGCCAGCAAAAAGTCACATGACTTACAGGAAGAAGTAATGTGATCATAAGGCATGTGAGGGCATTACAGGGGCTCGGATTTGGATGTTTTTGAACACTTTAATGTTCACAAGAGGGTAGCAGGTGTCACTTCAGAACAGTTTGGCTTCCTGGATACATTTATAATTATTTTGTAATTTGTAGTAACACACATTTTGATGGAAATACCCAAACCTTGCTTACCTTCATCATTGCTGAATAGAGTAAAAACATCACGAATTGAGTGATTTTCAATTATTTTTGGAGAATCCGATCATTCTTTAGATATAAATTGTTTTTGGAGATCACACAGATTAAAAGCCAAAGTCATAAAACTTCAGTTAGCGATTATCCCGCCGGTGTTCGTCACATTATTGTTTTATTCTTAGACAAAAGACCCTCAGATTGAAGGTGGGAGAGCGGCGCCCATGCTGAGATTAATAGAGACCCGAGATGCACGTGTTCGGGCACACAGCTGGGCCGGTGCCATGGTTACTGACAACGCAGCTCCGGACGACTGGAGACGTATGAGCAGGGTTACCCTGCCCTGCTCCGGGGCAACAACGCCGAAAGTGGCGGGCGCGCGCGACCGCGCCCGGCGGGCACGCGCGCACACCTTGAAAGTCTGAGAGAGGTCGCCCCGCGTTCACGCTCCGTGTCAGATTCACGTTATTAGAGATCAGCATGGCTGCTCTTTGGTTTTGGAGAGGTCAGGAAGTTTCGAGTTTCTTTCCTCTAGACGGAATTTGATTTTTTTTTTTTTTTTAATGAGCAGTAAAAAAACTGCTCTATGTTTAAAAGAGGGCGACACTTAGGACCTTTAGGCTCCTTCCCTCACTGAATATGCACAAGACAGTCTGGCCCTTTCTGCCTGATTATTTATTCCCACTAGAACACTCCACTTGTTACCGCTACACAAGCGCGAGCCGCGAAGTTCTGGGGACCGACAATAAGGTCAGATTCAGAAAACACCGCTGTAGCCAACTAATTGCTTTTGTGGATTATCGGTCTGTGTCTCCTCGCGCCCTGTGCCGCCGTTCGCCCTCTTACGTTCTGCGCGTGAATCACGTTTCGGCAACCCGGTCACAAATCGTTTGGACTCCATCGCCATAGGAACGGCGGCGGCGGCGGTAACACAGAGAAGGTCTAATTGCCGGACTTTGTGCTGGTGCAGGCTACACGTGAGTCGGAAGCTGTTCCCCACCAGAGGCGCGCGTGCGCTCTAACCACAACACCGACGGCTTTTTTTTTTTTTTGCAAAGTGGCAGCTCGGGGATCCATAGACCGCCAGTCTGAAGCGCAGCTCCACCGGAGGACACGCACTGTGCATCACTTCCCCTCAGCCGCCCGCGCGTGGACCGTAGAGTCACAAACATTCCCCAGAGAAGCCCCCGGAGCCGGAGAAGCAGCAGCGGAGAAGCGATGGACGAAAGAATACCGCATCTACAGGACAGGCAGTTCATGGAGCACGCAGATTTCCTGGGGTAAGTGTCGCTTCTGGCAAACTCTGTCAAACTATGTCGGGCGAACTGTCCTTACGGCCCGGTGAGTAACCGGACACTTTCCTCTTTACTTCAGGGTGGACTACCCCTCTCTCTACATGTGCAAATCCAAAAGAGGAATAAAACGAGAGGATGGTGGGAAGGTGAGCGCGGTTTCTTCCAGGAATCCGAAAACCTTGTTTATTGTTTGGATTAACCAACATCTGTGTGCTCGGTAGCCTTACACGCAATTCGTATGCTGCACGCTACAACTTTTCACACGCATATTTCTGTTTTAACGCAGTAAACGCTTGTGTTTTTTTTTTTTTTTTTTTGCCGGCAGGACGCATACAAGTTACCGCACCGGTTGATAGAGAAGAAGCGGAGGGACCGAATCAACGAATGTATCGGGCAGCTGAAGGATTTGTTACCCGAACATCTGAAGCTGTCGGTGAGATCACGACACCACAGAAAAGTTTTTACGTGCTTTAAACGACCCTGGTTTTACATGACCGAGATCTCGTAGACAGCCAACCGCACCGTTGTGTTTCTCCATAGACGCTGGGGCATTTGGAGAAAGCGGTTGTCTTGGAGTTGACGCTGAAACATTTAAACGCGCTGACTGCTGTCACCGAGCAGCAGCACCAGAAGATTATCGCTTTGCAGAACGGTAAGATGAAGAACCCATGAGGCTGACAGACGCGTTTCGTAAGTAAGCCGCGCTTCTTGGTGGGCTGCTTTTATTAAACTGCTGGGATTACGTGAAACTTGATCAGTCCCCATGTAGAGAAAGTCGGTTTGCAGTAGCAGAAAATGTACACGGATCGAACAAATACAGTGTAGTTGGAGGATGATTGTGAGAATACCACAGCAGAAAAATAACACTCCTTATTTGACAGATTTACATAGAAGAGGATCCGTTCACTTTGTTCGTCCGCAGACACGCAAACGTGCTGTTGATACGCGTCCGCATGATCTTGCCGTTGATATATAATGAGCTAAACCTTACAGAATAATGCTCTAGTAATCTTTGAACTGCATGTCTCGCAGGGGACCGGTCGATGAAATCCTCCCTTCACGCCGATCTGGACGCCTTCCACTCCGGGTTCCAGGCTTGTGCCAAAGAGGTCCTGCAGTACCTGAGTCAGTTTGAGAACTGGACGACGCGAGAGCAGAGGTGCGCGCAGCTCATCAATCACCTTCACAAGGTGCTGGCGCAGTTCCAGCACCAGCTACCCGCCGGGGACGCGCCGGAGGGGCAGAAAGCCGACGGCCAAGCCAACTGTGTCCCGGTCATCCAGAGGACCCAGGGCGGGGAGCTTAACGAGAATGACACGGACACGGACAGTGGATACGGGGGCGAGGCAGACAAGAGCGACGGCAAAGAGAAAGAATGCGAGCGCAACAAGGCGCAGGGAGCCAAGGCAGTGAAGATCAAACAAGAGTTTGGAGACGAGCGCGCTGCCAAAAAACCAAAGATGAACTGGCCTGGGAGCGTCTTGGGGGGCGCGGACCCCACCAGGCCCGACCTGGCATTAATGAACTCTCTGATGGGAATAAGCAGTGTGGGACAGCAGACGCCAATTTGCATGCCTTTCTACTTCATCAACCCCTCGGCCGCGGCGTCCTATATGCCTCTGTTCGACAAAAGCAACATTGAAAAGTACGTGTACCCGGCGGCGGCGGCGGCCGCTCTTGCGTCCCCCTTCCCCTGGCTCTACCCCGCACACGCGTCAGCGGCGGCCGCCGCCGCCGCGGCCGCGGCCGCTTTCCCCGGCCTGTCTGCGCACTTTGGGGCCTCCCCTCAGGCCAAGGACTCCCACTCTCCAGACAGCGACGGGTCACCCGAGGCCGAGGCGGGCTCACCCGAGGAGCGCGAGGAAAGTCTCGCGAGTGACGACGGGGAGGGTGACGCCGCCGACACGTCCCAGGAGAGCAAGGGCACCCCGCACGATCAGTTTCCCGCTTGTCAAACGAGCTAATTTGTCCGAGTCACTTCTCTGTGCATTCTGCTGAGAAAATTGATGTATTTTCATTTTTTTAAAAATTAGGCTGGTTTTAAAACGAGGTTCCACAGGAGAGTCTCTCGTGTACAAGATCTTTGCGAAACAGGGGACAGTTGTGACGGCGCGTGCCTTTTGCACTTATGCTAGATTAATCAATCTGAATGATTATCGACAATGATTGACACCAGTACACGACCGTGTTGTGCTGGAGTTAGTTTTTTTATCCTCTTTGATAAAGTATTTTGAAAATGGCAGCATTGGTGCCAAAACTTTGAGTACTACAACAGTGCGAAATATCCCAATCAGCGAGTCTCTTTTGGATGTATGAAGTTGCAACTGACCTCTGCCAAGGTTATTAAGAGCTTGGCTGATTCTGACCATAAATATTATTACCTGGAAGACAGTCTGGTTCATTAACATGTAAATGAGCACTAAATGGGCCTATAAAAGAAGTGCGCCTGGAAGTGTGACACCTACAGTACCTCATCCCCAACTTTGCACGGGGTAGGCCTATTGGGAGGCACATCACGGTCCCTCCTGAGAAGAGATGATTGCCCCCCCCCCCAACACACACACACACACACACACACACACACACAACACACAACACACACAAACACACACACACTCGCACCATCTTCATCATTAACAACAAATTCATGACTCAGCTACCTTAACAATCGCACATTGATAATAATGACATAAACGGAGAGGTATGATCCCTCATCTCATATTTACAAATCTGAATCTGCTCTGGTTTCCTTTACTTGTTTGTTAGTGTCAGGAAGGAAAAAAAAAATCTTAAAGAAGAAACCTTTCATTCACAAGGGGCTGCTTGACCAGCATATTGTACATCCCCTGAATGAGGCATTTCTGCATAGAGATGCAGTGACCTCCTGTACCTCCAGGAAACATTGTAGGATAGCACCTTATAGATCTTTGATATTGAATGTACCTGTATTTTCCCAGCTGTTAAAAGTTTGTACGTAGGATGATCTTTACTCTTTGAGGCGTAAAGTGCACTTTTTTCTGCTTTGACCCCCCCCCCCCCCAACTGTCACCTTATTATTTTGAAAGTCAATCACTGTAGTTCTCTTTGAACCATTTTATTGTATTGAGTTGTCTTGTAATTAAAAAAAAAAAAAAAAAGTCATTTCAATTTAAAAGAGGGAGCGGAGATACCAGATGCTTTGTGATGATTTCATGCAGTAAAATGGTGATCAAGTAATTTTAACAAAACACTGCTCATTCGCAGCTCTTTCAAGGCAAAAACCTTCAAATCATAATTAGCAGTGAAAAAACCCCGACACCCCAAAACACGCCAGACTATCTCTGATTCTGTGTTATATGCTATCATTATGTAAAACCTCGCTTTTCAAATATTTTGACAAAGGTGGGAAAGAAACTGTGGTCATGTGACCATCAGTTATGATCATTGCTGTTTTAGGAACTTTAACTTTATCTTGGCCTGTTTTCTAAGAGATTAATTCCTGCAAGTGTAGTGTTGTTCTGCTTTTTTAAATTTCACACGTGACTGAATAAATAAATTATTTTTCATTGTATTTTGCATACATGACATTGCTTTTGTAGTTTTCTTCAGCTGGTTTTGCCTCAAATCTGTTATCAACTGTTATATAAAGTGGCATGTGTGTCTGTAAATATTTTTGTGAATATACCATAAAGTATACATGTCTATGTCTATGTCGTAGAAGTCAATGGATTTTTTTTTTTAAGATTTAACTGAGCAACTGTTGCACATTTCGTTAATGCTTTACACATATGCTGTTCTAAATTATTGCTGATGAGTTGTAAAATAAATATCAAAACCAAAGTCTGCAGGCTTCTTCTTATTTATCACAAATTCTGTACATGTTTATAATCTCAGATGATCAAATGCGTTACAACTTCAGTGTGCATGTGTGAATCCATCATATACCTACATGTATCATTTTTTGATCATGGGAAACAATACACACTGTAAGAAATGCAAGAGACAAATAGTTCAGAATTACAGTATTACTAACAGCGGTTATGAAGAAACAAATCTGGAAGTCCAGTAGATGAACTGTATTGTTACTAACACTTAATCAGCTGACAGGTCACAGCCGAGGAATGTACAGTAAGCCAAGGCTTTAAACAAATGTCATGTGATAAAAGGATGATGAAGTGAGATTACCCTCAGTCTGTACAGGCTGATGAAAAACAACGGGCCTCTTCCCAACTAGTCAAAAGCTTTAAACAGGAGTAAATCCAGTCTTTGTTGTTGACATTAACTGGCTCACTGCAATATTATTTTAATCTTTATGAATAATTACATCACTCCTGATTTTGTGCTTTCTAGAGATCTTGGCAACGTACAGTCCAATTAGTGCCAACTTATGACTTTCAAGGTTTAGGAAAAGTATGCATGTTGCCTTAAGGTGAGTCGTTTTTTTTTGTTTTTTTCGGTAAATTCGCTGTGTAGTGATGAAACACACCCCCCATTTTCACCAAAGGTAACTTCACTTTTTCTTTCTCAGCTCAAATTTCCACAAGGTTCTTCCAGGATCTTCCTCCACCAGAGAGCAACTCTGAAAGCTTAAGCAGATGTATTTTTTGTCTTTATTTTACCAGAAACTTTCCTCTTATGCACCTCATATGAAGAAATGTTGTCAATGAACCGCTTGAATATGCATTTTATATGCTGACAACATTTATCACCTCATTCTTCTGTGGCAAAAAAAAAAAAAAAAAAAAAGTGGTTTTCCCTTCATTCTCTCCCAGCCATGTTGTGGCCACCTCTCTACCATTACTGAGTAAATGTCGCCATCTAATGGTGAAAAACTTGGAAAAACATTTAGAGCCCACACTGCACAACACGGCACAACTTCATTCTGATTTACACCCACAGGCGAACACTTAAGAGTTATCATGAGCACCAGTTGTGACACATTTAATTTTGTCAGATGGTTTATTGAATCATGCAATCCAAGTCATATCAGCAGCCACATACAGCCGTACATCCGTCAACACTTTGCAGTATATTAAGGCAGGAAAAAATAAAAACAGGTTATGTACAGTCAACATCTTAAGAGTTCTCTAGAACATATACAGTTGTAAACAGCAACCACAGCTACGTCTCAGGGTGGAAAAAAATGCACACAAGTGGTTTCTTAAAGGGAAAATCCACCTCAATACATGGACTATCACAGATTAGCTTAAATTGAAGAATTTTAAAACGGGTCTCTGCTTAAACTGAAAAGCAGACACACGCTGTAGCGATGATGTGTTTGTGTGTTTTTGTGTTTTTGTAGACACTGAATGTAACAGGGTGGACTTCCCCTCGGTATCACATCAACTATTTATTCTTGGTTGACAGTGCTGATCCAAACCACGGTATACAGTATGTGTTGCGTGAGAAGAAATAAATCAGATTAAATGTGAATGCACCTTGCAGCACATAGTATCCTGGTGACAATAATACAGTAGC
Organism: Xiphias gladius; assembly: GCF_016859285.1. Classification (NCBI taxonomy): domain Eukaryota; kingdom Metazoa; phylum Chordata; class Actinopteri; order Istiophoriformes; family Xiphiidae; genus Xiphias; species Xiphias gladius. The sequence continues at coordinate 13,530,680 of NC_053407.1, read as the reverse complement.
AAAGCGGAGAGCACTCTCAATAATGTTCTTTCCACTGACATTTCTACAAAATACTGGCAGATAAAAGATAATTATAGGTTCCTCTTTGTTGCCGCTCTATTGCCATTTCTCTCCGTGCAGCAACGTGGCACTAATACATCTACCAACATTTTAACTAAACTGACTATGATCATTGCTTCAATGTCTCTGCTAAAGCTCGACTGTACATTACTTGAATACACCGCCTGTGGAATGAATATAAGGCACTTTGATGGGATTCGCAGCTGAACTACAGCCTAGGAGGGGCTTTTCGGACTCTGCAGCCCCACACAAAGACACATACATACAAGTCTCTTGCATCACTGACTCACACATACATACACAATGTAGCTGTAGCTATCATTGTATTATTTCATGCCACTATTTTTTGATTCAACTCACTCCTTTACTGTACTGTGGGTGCACTGCACATCCTCATATGGCTATATTAACATCACAATCATGCAACAAGAGCTGCTAATCTTTGGCCACCGACTCTTACAGAGAAACAAGCATAATACATTTGGCAAAAATATTTTGTGTAGTCATTTAACACCAAAAAACGGCTTAAGATGATAATTAACACTGTTTCAATATGCAGATATTACTGCGGGAATGAGGGCACTGCATTTTCGTAACTGTGTATTCACCGCTTTGTAATAAAATATAGAAATTTACTAAATAAAGCTGAAAAGTAAGAAAACATTTTACAATAAGCCATCGTTTTGGTACATACAGACAGTAACATTCTTCAGTAACAAAACTATTAACCATTTGTGCATAGTTTCAACATGAACAGACAGTCAGAGCTACAGGAATGGTAATGATATGCAAAATGATAGACTCTATACATAGTTTTCCTACAAACACAAGTGGATCCTTCATAACTCATATAAGAACCAGCCATTACGCCAGGTAAATGTATTCACTGCAGAAATAACATATGATTTCAAAGATATAGAGTTCATAGATTCAAATACCAAGATTCTCAAGAATATTGTTCAAAAGGCAATAGTTTTGAATCATGATGGTTGTGAGAAAATAATACAAATCATTCAGCAGGTACTAAATTGAGAGTAAAAGTACATTAAGTGGATATGTTTGTGAAAGAAGTCCACAACAGCCTGATGTTTAGAAAGTCCTGACATGTTCAGACTGTACTGCTGTGTTTTTTCTTCATGCCATAACTTCTAACTATCTTTCATTACCACCAAGTGCATCCATTACTTCAATTTCAAGATCAACATCCTTCCTTCACTATTTGAGTCTTCACACTCAAGGCTGCCTCCTGGTAATTGAAACAACAGTGCATAGTAGTGTGCGACTGAGGTATCCTGTACTAAGATATCCACATATAAATGGGTTCTGGGGTGAAATGGGCTCTGGAAGGGAGACAAGATGTGTTCCTTCCATTCAGAACTGTCTCACACATAGATCCCCTCTGGGTTCAGGCCAGAACTGAGAGGGCTGTGGAGGACCCGGAGGTGACTGGACATCGGGTGCGAGGACACAGGGCGCTTCAATGAGCCAGAGAGGGGAACTAAATCTGAGAAGAAAGCATGTGAAAAGAAAAAACATTGGAAACAATACTCTGAATCTAAAAAAAACTAAACAAACTTTAATAATTTTTGGCATGTAGCAGCTGAGTAAACTCCGTTCACTGATGAACACACTAACATTTGGTAGAAATCTGTGGAAAAAGCCAAACTACTGTTTCAAAAGATCAAGAATAAACTTTTGTGCTTAAATGTATTTGAGATGTTTGGTGCAAAGGATTTAGAGTAAAAAGTGAATTTACCTTGTTTTAAATGTGCTTTTTTATTTCTTTAAACCAATAAATTCCCTGATTAAAAACTACTGAGTCCTGTGTATGCTACATGATATCGCTCTGCTATAGTGCCACCAGGGGGCACTACTGAGCGGTGCAGCAAATCAGCAGATGCAGTGATCTTAAAGCCCGGCACAACAGTTCTTGCTGATTTTACACACGGGAACTGGAAGGTTACTAGAAGGACATGAACACTCGAATCGTTACTTTTCATAATTGAAAACCATTACCATGTCGTTTAATAAAGAGTCCCACTACTCTAAACTATGCATTGATGAAGTCCATGTCATACAGTAAAAAAAAAAAATCTTTTGGGAATGGTCATATATCTAAGTTTGATTGAGATTGTGTTCACTGTTGTGTTACAGATTTGAACCAAAATCAAATCCAGTAGGTGTAACCTTAACGATCACTGTTAGCACTCCACATGCTTCTCCCTGTTTCACACAACCATGCAATTCATTTAGGAGTAGACTGGATTTAAATTTTGTTTTTCTCAAATTCAAGTCATTATACAGCATTTGCACACTAACAATGCTATTTTTTCAATTAACATGAGTTTTAAAAGCATTAGACATGTGTAATACTAAATTATTCACAGGTGTGCTAACAAATAGAGCATTAACTTAATGTTTATGTTTGTACATTTGGATTTAGACATTAATTTCTGTGCTTGCAGGTTTATCTTATAAGTTTTTACATTTCTGTTTAGGCCTATAAACTTTGTTTTGCGAGCTTGGGTATCCAGCTCTTTGCTTCTAAGCTTAATTTTACGAGCTGGTGGTTATGTCCCAAGTTACAACACATGCCGGTCTCCTGAGGATGCCAGAGCTTTGGTCCGATGAGCCCATCACAGAAACTGCTGAGCATGTGATAGTGTGTGATTGAAGGAGTGACGAAGAAACAGAGAAAGTACAGTGAATGAATGACGCCAGGTCTGCCTGTATCCAGGCAGCTGTTGGCATGGAGACTATAACTGCCACAGGAGTGGGTAAAAACTAATATTACACTCTCCACTACCCCTGCCCCCTCCCCATTTTCTCTATCGCACACGCACAGACACACGCACAGACACACGCACACATACACACACACACAAACCCTGAGCTGAGTCATTTTCTCTCAGTAGGCTGTCAAGGCATGAGGTAGAAAAGTAATAAGTGCCTCGATTGAACAGAATGACTACCAAGGCGCAGGCAAACTGCACTTCATACACTTTAACAAAAATAAACCACTCGTGGCCTCTGTGAACAGCAACCAAAGAGCAACGTTTGTCCACAGATAGCTGGCACTTTGACATAGGATTAAGTTGTGCTTCCTGTCTCTGGTCATACCGGTTCAGCTCCGTTAGACTTAACTGACCCCTATATGTCCCTGACTACATACTGTACCTACAAGGTCAGTTCCCTGTTTATCATTTATGTCAACAACGGCAGTTACCTTGGGAAATGTAGCAATGTCTGTTGCTGTACTCTTATATATGAAGCATGTCTTGTGGCATGAGTTAAATCTTTAACACCATAGGATATTCCTCAAGAGAGAAAACAATCCACCCATTTAAAGCCTGTGTAACAAAATGACATTACCTATATCATGACTGTTGTGGCTACTTTCCTCCTCCGTCGGTTCAGCCGGCAGCACTGTGACTTTGGTGCCAGTCTGCTTAATGAACTGCTGCAGGTTAACTTGCCTCAGCTCCTTGGTCAGCTGCTCCAGCTCGTGCTGCATGTCCTTTAACGAAACAGCACCAACAGAGAGTGAGCCTTCAGTAAACTGTATAGCATTACCAGCAGCTCGAATCCGACTTCTACAGGCACTGATTATATGAAACTGTGTTTTGAGTATTTTGATGTCCAGGCAGTAGCATTATTACTTTAACTCTTCAAGTCCTTTGTCAGTCTCGGTTATTATTCAACAGCATCAAAAGATATCAGGTGTCTAGTGCTGGCATGAACATACTCATACTGTGTTAATTATCATTTTGTTTACCCATACTTAAAAAAAGTCCTCCACCGATTTAGCTTTACACTCCTATGACAGTGTGGGATTCACAACAGCTAAAAAAAAAAAAAAAAAAAAAAATAAAAAAGGATTAGAACGACCTACACCTACATTAGCCACAATTTCAACTGACCGACTCACTGACAGTTCGGTTGAAGGTTCGGGTGTGTTGTGCTAGCAGCAGCTACTGTAGCCTCTATCTGCTAGCATCAAGCAGAGATGAGGAGCAGGCTACAGAGGTCTGATAAACTTATTTCTAACTTCATACCCTTCACACACTCCACAAACTTGTATACTTCAGACCCAACCAATGTTCATTCAAGTGGCATCACTTAGGCAATATGTCAGACAATTTATCAGACACAAAGGGAAAGACCTGTACATTTTTATGTATATTTAAAAAATCAGTTCCCCTTTAAACTGGCAGTGATCTAGCACCATGGTGACGGACATTTCAGGTGGACAGATTCTTAAATGCATTCTTGCTGAAGGATGGTCTCCGTCATCTCTCACCCTGCAGCACTGTTTTAAAAAAAAAAAAAAACTCAGGTTAGTGAAAAAATAGGTGTTTGAATGCATCTCACCTGCAGTTTTTTGCTGCTTTGTCCAAGTGACCTGTCCACAGCTCTGCAGCTGCTTTCCAGCTGGACAGCCTGTCTCTCCTGGGCTTTCAGCTCTGCTTTAACCCTGAGGACCTGAGCCCGAGCCTCTGCCTCACTGACCCACTGGGTCTCCTGCCGCTCTCTCTGCAGCCGCTCCTCTTCCAGGCCTGCCTCCACACCCTGATGGAACAATGAGACAAACATCTATGGAAAAAGAAGAAAACCACCTACTACAATATACAAACATCAATCGAACCTCTGGTAAAATCAAACTACTATGATGAAAAAGAAACATCTATTCTTAGATTCTTAGCTGGTTATATATACAAAACTTGCTAGAAAAATAATTTTCTTTTTATCCTGAAACTCTTCCAGAGATAGCACACCTGTACCATTGTCAGCTTTTCTTCAATCTCCAGTTCACAGCCCTGCAGCCGTCCTCGTAGCTCCTGTAGTCTTTCTTCAAGCTGTCTCTCACTCTCTAGCTCAATCTGTAGCTCAGTGGCCCAAAATTCCTCCTCCTCCATCTCCACGTCATTCTTCCTCAGGTGCTTCTCCAGCCTCAGGATCTCCTCTATCAGCCCTCCTCCTGCACCTGGGTCCCCAATGCACCTTCCTCCTCGCCCCCCTCTCCCCTCAGCCCAGGGCTGCAGCTCAGCCTCATAGGCCTCGAGCTTCTTCTCCAGCACGCTGAGAGTCTCTCTCTGTAAACCGACCAGTCTGACCAGATCTTCCATGCGACAGGCCCACAGGCCAGGAGATGTGGTCCCCATGGCCAGTCCTCCATGGTGGTGAATCCCATCGTTTCCCAAGAGAAGTCTTCGTTTAGCCTCAGCCTCACCGATCCGCCCTCCGCTCAGTATCTCCCTAAGGCCTCTGGGTGCTCCAGTGAATGTGAGAGACTTGCGCCGCGGTTCACGGCGGCGGAGAGAGCGATCGTTCGGATGACGAAGCTTTGCGAGGGGTGGGAGGCTCTGCCGATGCAGCCCACGCTCAGGTCCCCTCAGGGTGGGTCCTTCTGAGGGGGCTCGTTCAGTCAGGGAGGGGCCTGTGCGATGCAGGATCAGCTGGACATCACCAGCATACTGGCCCCAGGTGTTCAAAGAAGCCACAGGGCTCTCGTGAGGGGCTAGGTGGCGCTCGGTGTCCCGCCATTTTTCTACCAGAGTGTATCTCCCAGTGCGACCTGTAAATATCACAACAGAATAACACACTTTTAAATTTGATTTTGACATTTATTTAAAAAAGCTTTAAGCAAATTTGACCACTAGACGGTAGAAAGACTCCAAAACACAGAAACACAGCATTGATATACCACCAACGTATGGAACTGTTAGGATAGCATGTCTGCAAACAACTGTCTTCTTAAATATTCAGCATACACAGAGCAAGAATATCATCCCATTGGTGTCGAGTTTAATCATTTTTCCACCTAAAAGTTGAAAAGTAAAAATTTCAACAAGCTGTGGTTTCTGAAAACAGCTTACAGTCTCAACCATACAGAAAAAATGCCGGCTGGAAAACAGAAGAATAAGCTAAATGAGTATGAGAGCTGCGTAGATCTACAGTTTTGAGGTGTTATTTCTCAGTGGGTTGACTACTACGAGAAACCCTTTCACAATGCATGTGATTCAACGTTTATAACAAATAAATTGCTTAATGATGTTTAGAGAAACTTAGACACAAGCTTGTTGTAGTTTGTTAACAGAAACACTTGTAAAATGCCAGAGTACCAAATCAATGTTGAATTAACACAGTGTATATGTTTTTAAATATAAAAAAGGTAGAGGAGGGGGCTCAGAAGTTTTGTGTTCTAAGTTTGGCAGGAGACAGAGAGATGAGTCAGACTTTCCCTCCCCCTACCCTGCGCTTTGTGGGAAGTGATGTAAATACAGTCTGCTCAAGCGCCCCCGTTCCTGACGGAGCCATATGGGAAAGGGGGAGTGTTTAGATCCAAGAAAGTACCAATAAAGCCTCTGATTATCACCCACTGCATCTCAGCGGGAGCTTAACATGTAGGCAGGAGACTCAAATACTTGTTTGCTTCATGAGGACTTCATCTCTCTTTGGAGATCCTTGTACCCAGATTACCGATATGGGTTGATGAATCATACGGTTCTGTATTTTAAAATTTTGCAAGTGTGAGGAAAACTGGGAAAGTCTACTTTACAGGAATGCAATGAAAGTGAATACCATATTAACCAACAGATATGCTAAAAGTCAGATTTAATTATAAAAAAGCTCAAAAAGAACTTTGAAAGTGTTACATAAATTAGATATTTTAGATTAGCACCTTTGTAAATTACTTTACGATGGATGTGAAGCCAAAATGGAAGCGTTAAACAGTGCGCTTATCCTGTAACTACAGTGAAGCAAAATTTGAGAGAGCCACACTCAACTGACATTTCATTGGTTTAAAATGTAGTGGCAGAATAGAGAGGCTGTAGGTCATCTGCTGCTTTACCTGAAATATCAGCATCTCTCCATCAGTGTGACACGGAGGAGTAACTAAATAACAACAGGAATAACTAGGTGAAAAAAGTGGCACCTGATCAAGAATTCAGCACAGCAAATGGGGAAACTGCCGTCTACTCTCTGTTCCCTGTGAAACGACGACAACACCAGAGTAATCTAATATCTGTGGTATAACCTAACCATCAGATCAGAACTATACTGTACAATCACTGGACCCATATGTTCATGACACTGTTTGCTAACTCAAAGTATCTAGCAATAACCAAGTATCATAATAACTTAGTTATTGGAGAAAGTTCTTAAAGGTGTGATGACAGCTCTTATCTGAAGTTTGCTTGTTGTAGCTTTTTTTTTTTTTTTACCTATGGCCTGGGCCAGGGCAATCACCACTTCCTGGCAGGTGGTCGCCTCAGTGACACCACAGACGACCCTCTGGACTCCATCCACCCAGACCTTTAGCTCCATGTTGGGTCAGAAGCGAAGGGGCCGGTTGTGGTGTGTTGGCCCCGACATTACTGAAGGCTCCAGCGGCGCAGGGCAGTTGAAGCCCCTCTGGCTACTTCACTGAGGTGGAAACAAGAGCGAAAACAGGAAACAGTTAGTTAGGATGTGCTCAAGGCCAGGGTTGTAATGCTCAGCTGCCTTTAAGGATAAAGTCCTAACATATGTACAAACATACAAACAGTTCCGCCTGTGCTAATACCTACTAACACAATTAGTCAAATAATCTGAAAATACAAGGTACAGTCAGGCTATTTTAGTAGTAGCTTAAGGTAAGGATTGCCCAGTTGAGAATGGACAGCCAGGCATGCCAGGACTGGCTGGCCATAACACTGCTGTTTTGTTCTTCTCTGTGAATACGTACATGTCTGATGGGGGTGCAAGAAGAGTGTGCCAGCAGACATTACCAAGCCCAGTTCCTGCTTTTGTTCAAACAATTACATGGAAGCAGAGAAGTCAGAGCAGGAAGACGGGCTCATTGACACAGAGAGGACCGGAACAGATAGTGCAACAGAGAAGGCAGAAAATATCAATTAAAAAAAGAAGAAAAAAGGAGAGCCAGAATCACAACATGATAGAGTGGAGCAGGCACAAACAGATCGCACTATTGCCTACTGGGTTATTAGAGCAGTCAATACTATGAAAGTAAAAATACTGCAAAACATTAAAGATGGAGTGTCGTCATGAAGCTTGTTTCCACAGAAATGACCACTGACCAATTTATAGATGCTATTTAAAGTGTAAAAAAAGCATCTACGCAGATATCAAAAGGTTAACCGGTTACTCACATTATCAAAAAGCACATTTTAAAATTGTGAAGGTTAACGACCAACAGTGTATGAAAACCCCATTTAAAGGAACAGATCCTTGAAAACGTTCTTCAAGGACAGTGTACATGGAGAGAATGAATGGCATCTCTCCAGATCTGTATCACTCTCCATGGATCTAACCTTCACTGCACCTACACTACCGAGTCAAAAGGTCCTTTTGTTCGCCAACCCCCCAGCAATTACAACTCCCCCGGCCCACGTATTCTCTATCCACTTTCACAAAGTCACCAGCCAGTCCTACCCACAACCCACTGCTTTTCTAAATATGGTAGACATTAAACAGTGCTGCAAGGTAACATTTATGGAGAAAGACCACCAAAGCTGCAACTAATGATTATTTTCATTATTGATATTCAATTGATTTTTTCATTGATCAATTAATTGTTTACATAATAAAATGGTCCAAAATACCCATAACAGGGTCCTAAAGCCCAAGGGGACATCTTCAAATTGCTTGCTTTGCATGATTAATAGTCCAAAAAACACAAAAGTGTAACATAAAAAAAGAGATGAATAACAAATCCTCACATTTGAAAAAAAAAGAAAAAAAAAGAAAAAAATACAGCAAATGTTGGCATTTCTTCAAATATTCAAGTGTGTATTGAGTGCACAAATTTTGTATTACTCCAATACATACAGTCTGTGAATGTGTGTCACTTTTGTCATTGGCATGGGTCTTGATCACTCTATTCTTGGCGTTTTCACAGCCGGTTGGAAAGTGCTTTTGTCCTTCATTCAGACTGCCCTTAAATGGCATTAAAGGCTGAGGGATAGAGAGGAACAGGAAAACAGTCACACACACATGCACAGCACACTGCAAGATTTTTCTGCAGTGACCCAAGGCGCTGTCACCATTTTGTTTAATAGAAATAGGGACTGAGTAGTTCTTGCTGCAAAGCAGCCACAGTGAATCAGCCAGGGAAAACGTTTGGATACACTGGAGGGAAGTTCCTAAAAAAAATACTACCTATAACAACACTTTAAGACTAATAGCATCTGAGTCAGAGGGATTAACAAAGACCACTGAATGAATTGCTGTACATTGCAGTCTCATAAGGAATAGTCACAAATCTTTATTTTAATTCAAAGCACGCATAGAAAAAACAAAAAAATTTGCACTAAAGACAAAGCAAACAGGCTGATTCAATGCCTCTTCCTTGCACAAGCTCAAGAGGACTCAGCGGGGCATTTACAAATGTCACTCGCTCTGGTCCAGACTCGTAACATTTATATTCATTAACATTAACCCAGAAAACCCAACTGATGATGAGGGCACAGCAGTGTGGGGAAGAGTGCTATCCTGAGCACTGCAAGCTCCATTCCTCTGAGCTATCAAAGCCACAGCCTGGGGAGATGCCCGCTCCCTGATTTGTGCCGCTCGTCTTATGCCAGAGAGGTTTTTCATGAGGCAGAGGAGGGCTTAAATTCCTGTGAATTCTATTGGAGCTCAGTTGAGAGATGATCAACTGCAGCAAAACCTCAAACCCAGATGACTTTATTGCATGCATTCGTTTGTTTCAGTCTTGTATCGGTTGAGTAGTGTTGACTCAAGATGCATTCCTCTCTGAGCAGTGAGGTGTGTGAGCAGCACTGAGTAGCCTTCCTGCCCGCCTGCTGGTGACATCTCTCCAGGCCTACAGGAGCACACTGAGCTGGCAGGGGAAAGACTTCAACTGGCTGCTGGTGTAAACAACCTACCATATGCTCCTGTGAGGGCTCCAACATGACCAACACATTGCAGTAACATACACCATGAAGAAATACTGTTTTTACTGTAGAAGTTTAAAAAAAAAGGTGCTGCATCTTTTGGGGATTTATAGTGTGTCAAGCATCAAAAACTGGCCTGCGTATCATGCAGTTGAGCAATATGCTGAACAAGGGGGTGTCTGAGGAAAACAAAATGGGCATTCATTACATCAAAACAAATCCAAGACTGAGCTCCACTCAGGAGAAAACCTGTAGGGCAGAAACTGTACCAAGCTGAGAAGAATGATCTCACAGGAAACACTAATGTTCCTCAAGTACTACTTCAATGAATAGATGCTATTACACTCTGGTTCCTGTCTGAATTTCTGACAATTGTTCACTAAGGTGGAAAACAATGCAGCCATGTCACGAAGCAGAGACATTTGGGCATTGTTAGTTTGGAGGAATATATATCCAAGTAGCTAATGAAAACTAGTAACAAATTTATTATAGAAGGATTCTGACAAGCAAAACTCCCCCACACTGCTGTTAATTAAAGACAATGGGATACTTCTTACAGACTGAGCAATAGCGGTCTGTTCTAGTTCTTAAACATCCTTGCCTATTGCTAACCAAACTTTAATTCAAATTGCACTCCCTGTAGAGTAACATGTAATTACTAGCAATTTATACTGTGCTGTAATTGGTAACAGATCTGTTGTGAAACAGACCTCTGTGAGCAGCCAGAGACAGGCGCTGGTTTGTTGTGGAGGCACTGGTGGTAACTTGGTTCGAACAAACTGGAGGAATCTTTTTCCTCCCTTTCAGTTCTTCCAGATTGTCATCGAGATCTACAGCCCAGAATAATCCTTGAGCCTCAAGCATATCTGGGTGGCAACAGTATACCATTTTGTAAGACACACTATCGGGAACGGACCCCTGCAGCTAAAAAATAAGGGTCTTGCAGCGGGAGCAAGATGAAGAAGTTCCTGATCAAAAATCCATCAGCCTGGCCTGTATACAATACTCTCTGCAAATGTAAACATTACAGGATACGGCAAAGACTGTTGCCAGAGACAGGCCTTGATCCTGAGGAGTGGAAACTGATAACATCCAGGGTATGCATTCCTGGGCTGTGAGAATTCAACAGGCCATGACAAAGATAAGAAAGCTGTGGGTCAGTCCGCTCTGTGATCTTGATGGCTATGCAGCATGCAACAGCTATGCAATGACACTTCAATGAAATGCACCCAAGCTAAAGTGTATTTAATATGGGTAATCATTACAACATCAGCACACTTGTGTTCCCAACATTCTGAATTAATGAAATGGGCAATCCTTAAGATGATATTTCTGAAAAACTAAAATGATGAACAAAAGTTTATGGTGGTTTTCTATTTGTATTAATTTTTGTATTTTTCAGTGTCAGCATCCCTCAGGTAATTTAGTGTCTCGGCAGCATTAGTCTCTACGCATCGACATGACTTAATGCCTGCAATAAAGATAATTAATTTATATGTAATTAAAGGTGACATTGTTCATTAAGGAGAACCTAAAAGACAGTTGCAAAATCACTTTTTTGTGTGTGATACTGTTTGAAAACGGTGTGTTGTAGCCCAACTGCTTAAAGAACCAAAGTAACACTAAAATACACACAAAAAAAGGAACAAGCATTGGCCAACAGAATTTTACTTCCAACTCCAAATTTTTACTCTTGCTGTGTTTTGGAGATTGGGGTGTTTGGGATTAAACCCACATCCAGTCAGGCTACACACAACACCCACAGCTCCTGTGAGTTCTCCATTGGCCCCTGCCCTGGGGCAAGCATCCCTCTTTCTCTCTCTCTCTCTCTCTGCCTGGCTGATATTAAACTATTAGGCACTGGAGCAGCCTCCCCTATTTGGGAGGTCAGTGCTGGCAGGATCTCGAACATCTGGACGGCACGTTCAACCAGCAATAATGCCGCCTTTGTTCCCTTGCCATATTCACTGCTCACTAGCCAGCTTTGAAGAGCCAGCAGGGCAGGCAGCAGGCTCCTGCACTGGGGCAGAGGCACAGCGGGGCAACAAGAGGCCGCTGGCCAAGGTTTACATGTTACAGCGGTTTGTAAAACATCATCTGGTGCTGAATCACACTCTTGCATGTAAGCATTTATAGAACTGAAATGGTTTTACAGCAGCAACAGCTGGGATGGCAGACACACAAGAAAAGTGGCAAAACGTATTTATTTTCCCCATCTGTAGGTAGTTCTTTTCAGCCTGGGTCTTCATGGTGCCATGACACCGTTAAACACAGCTAAGACTGCTGAATTACATGATTCTATTTTTTAAAACTAAAGCAATCCTCGAAGATCACAAAGCATCAGGCGGTACGACAGGCAACCATGGATGAGTGCAGCAACGCTACAGGTTGGTCCTGCAACACCTGGTGAATGTTTCTGAGTAGAGAAGACTGGGAGCTATAGACAGAATGAACTGTATATGATTTTTTCCCTCGACATAGCTTATGTTATGATTACTGGTATTAAAAGACTTTTGAGACCATGGGAGATCCTTATGTTTACAGAAGATGCTCAACTTGATGAGAGACAGTTTTGTGGAAAAAAAAAAAAAAAAAAAGGGCAGAGGAACATTTTAAGTGAGCGTTCTTCTAAACATCTTGGCCTGTTAAGATAATACTGCAAGATGATAAAGTCACAATCAACCCGGAACACATTACACTGCTTATAAGTGGTCTTGCTTCGCCAACTGACAGATATGGACGCAATTAAAAGCAGCATTAGCTTGATATTTCGGCACTAAACGTCCTTTAAAGACATATTACATTACTGCCATTTAGCATGAAATGGCAACTCTACCTCATACAGTTGGTGTCGAGTGGGACGGGGCTGAAGAAATGGCGATAATGGGCTGTAGCGGGCTCAACAGAGTAGCCGAACTATTCTACTACAGAAATGTTTCCGTTATCTCAGCCGCACAACTACAACGGGCACATTCTTCTATAATTAGGTCCGTGTAATGGTCTTACCTTTGTGGCGCAAACGGGATTCAACTCAGTGCTCCTTCCCTATAGGAATGAAGTTTAGGGGGAGAACACAGGTAAAGACGTGAATTCCGCAAAATTTGTTCCGCTTCACCATTGCCCAGTAAATCACTTCCAGCCAACTGCGACAAAATAAGCTCAGCTGCTGAAAAACAAACAAACACACAAACCAAAAAAAAAAAAAATTAAAAAATAAAACCCCCCAAAAACCCGAATACAAGGCTACGGACGCCTCCGGAAACAGATAACGGACGTTTCGGTCCTCTGTCCGAAAGTTTGCGTCTGTCCACCCCGTGCGCTAGTCTTCTGCGGTCTCACCGACAGGCTGCGGAAATTGCCCCTCTCCCCGTTTGGTTACTTCTGCTGGTAAATACATCGCATTGGAACTGGGACACCGCAAGGCATTGTGGACTGTTTAAAGCTGCAACACACTCTGAGGAGGGGGGGCTACCTACGGCCAACTTTTACACGTCCAGGGCATCTCGACAGGAGGATAACAGCGTAGACTCCTCTCTCGATAAGATACCGACATAAGGAGCCTCATCTACAGCACTTAGATACGATATTATCAGTAGTGGCTATGGGTGAGCAAGGCAGGGCCAATCCTATTATCAAAAGTCTAATATATCATGAAACGGAACTAATAGAAATTTAGAGTTTACTTGATTGCTTTCTGCATGTTTTTTTTTGTGGAAAATTTGTAAATGGATCAGTGGTGTTGGGAGTCCAGTGTAACAGTGCAGTAGTGAAAGTTGCTCGTAACGGATCTGTTTTCAGAGCAAATGGAGTTGTGCATTGCATTCATTCAAAGATGCTGCATTAAAACTAATCTTCCGGAAAAAAAAACAAAAACACTATTTTTATTACACATTATGAAAGAAATTCATAATCATATTCATTTATTCATAAACAGTCATTTAGGACTAAACAGTGGATTTACACGGGTTATACTGTAAAAAGACTAATATTTATCCTTCACTTGACACATTGTTTATGCCTGCATAAGGACAAGATGTAGCGGAATTAAAACATATATCGAACTGGAGCAGCTGTGAAGCTTTAGCTTTGGGACCATGTATAAATGGAGGCTTACCGCCCTCTTGTGACTGAGGAGAACTTCCCGTTGTAATAAAATGTCAGCTGTAACTGTCCCTACTCTAAATGTGGTCTTTTTCTCAGCACTCTGCTGTGTTTCCAGCACCTGGGGGTGGTGTTATCAGCAGGTTTAAGTGCTCTTACTCGTCAAGTCTGGTTAAACCAGGGTTACAGTTTCATTCTGTAACCCTGATTACAGAGTTTAAGTTTCTTCTAAGGCCAGAAAGATGAGCATTTTATATAAGTGAAATAATTATTTTCATAACTGCCATTTCAATTTTTGGCAAAACAAACTTTCCTGCAATGACATGCCAGAATGTCTACTGTAAAAGAAAATAAATAAATAACCCCCCCCCCCCCCACACACACACACACACACTTTTTAAAAATCCATTATTTTTCATGTATATTATGGCATCTCTCTATGCAAAATGAGGCAGCTGTATTCTCTGGCGTTTTTAGTCATTTTATACCAATGTCAATGTTCTAAGGTTGAAATTTTGTACCTGATCTATACATTTTGCTATTGGCTATTTTAAATTATTATATTCATTGTATCTACAGGTTAACATACAGAAGGAACAGGTTCATCACACTAAATTCACATTTGCAAACTATAACTAACAGTAAATTATGTTTGTGACAGATAACTGCATATTCATACTGATATAAATACAGAGTGAAGCATGGCCTATGTAATGTGGCTGTAAATAGGGATGAATTCTTGTTCAAGTGACCTTTCTTCCGGTTAAGACTTTGTGAAGAATATTTCTATTCTGAATGTGAAATTGTTGACGCTTTGATGTAAAAATATTTATGGCGCATCCTATTTTATATACTTCTGCTTTTTGTTGGGAAGGTTAATCTGCATCATCTTTTTTATTTTTATTTTGAATATAACCACAACTAAATGCAGCTGGGCAATGACACAGTGCATTTCTTTGAGATGTAAATAAAAGAACCGGGTGCCTTCTCACAAAACACTACCAGAACACTAATGTTAAATTCCAGTCTCAAAAATGGTACACTAACTACTAAATTTCTGCACACAATACAGTAGGTGTTCATTCAATACGTTTGATTAATTCATTATAGCCTAAATGGGAGGCCTCTCCAGATTCCGTTGTCATGTACCAAAGAGTGCGTTTCAATGACACTGAACATAATTTTGGCCTAAAATTGGCCTTCACTTTTTTTTTTTTTTTTTAATTCGCTAACATAGCTATGGCCTCAGGGCCGTGCAGTTTGGAGAACTGCCAGACAAGTCAACAGTGACCTCTACCGTGTCTGCCGTACGGAGTGAAAATGATGCATTGTCTTTTAGTATGTCATGCTCCTTTATAGCCCTTGTATTTCCTGTTTTATTGCCACTGGCCTGTCGGATTTGTGGGACGGCGTCACTTTAATATTTATAGCATGGCTTCTACAGGTCATTTTTTTTGACATACATTTTACTTCCTAAACATACATTTTTAGTGTTACGTCTGTGCTTCGTTACATACCCCGCATGCACTTATGCACATAAGGTGCGCAGGAGGCAGCCTAGTGAACACTTAGGAAAACTGACAGAGGATTGCCAAATCATTTCCTTGCTTGGGAATGACGTCCCTCCAGCACATTCCAGTTATATTTAGAGCCTATATATAGTGGAGTCGCCCCCTAGGCTTTGTTGACTCTGCAGCAAGGCAGCAGCAGGGGATCATGGTACCGAAAGGAGACGTCCTGAAACTGACACCATGTGACCTACATAGCTACAATACTATTTGTGATCATTAAAGCGTTAATGTGAACCACTCTACGGTTTCCGATTACATTTAATAAATAAAATAAAATAAAAAATCGAGTAATATGTGCACATAAACAACTTGTACATGACTGACAGAGGCAATTAGGGGTTGTTTGAATGTATACATTATAAATTTATCCTGTCTTAAACATCAATAGTATATAAAGACAGGACAAAGGGAAGCGTATTGCTGCTCATATTGCGACATAGAGTCGAGAGATATGCCCCAAACCGGTTGAAATCCCCAGCTATGCTTTCTGGGTAAAGTGCGCCCCGTATCCGCCCATATTCGCGTAAAGGAGGCCAACCTGAGCAGCTAGGCCGGACGCTGGATCAAATGGAAAGTTCAATCGATTAATTTGTCCACTTTTCCCGCATGTTCCCGCTTGCTTCTGAAACGAGGTAGACCGACTTAAATGCGGGCGTTTCGGTGTGAAATAGGAAATGCAGAGATCGTGTGAAACGAGAGGATTATCAGCTTGACTTGTTTGGTCGCTACTTCGGACGCGGAACTCCACTCGCTAAAAGGTAAAACAAATGGATAAGATTCATACATGTGTGTCCCTTTACGGTTTGGTGCAACATTGTTCTTCCTAATTTAGCAGGTCGGTCAGCGCGTCCTTTGTGCGACCACTAAAAAATATCATTCTATTGGAAATATTAAATTTTCGCTGTTAGTGCAAACTACTACGCCCAATTGTTAACCTAACGTCTGGCCCTGCAATGCAGACCTTTGGGCTAACCTATCAATGGCGGCATCAAAATCTGCACCCTTCCCCTTTGAATGAATGATACTGAGTTTGTCCGGACACACGGTGCAGACAATGCTGCATTAATGAATTACTCATGTAAATCGTATTAAGTTAGCACACAGGGGGTAGTTAGCTTACTTTTTGAGGCTGTGAGCGAGCTCCAGTGCTAAGCTAGCTAACAGCACAGCATACTGGTTATTGAACACAGTGGCTCTGAGGTTTTCGCACAACCAATCTGGCAACCCCGAGGGCACAGACCAGCGGATTTAAATCAAACTCCTTTCGATTTTTAAGCCTGCTGTAAGTGTTATTGCCTGCTTCAACAAAGCGCAGGGGCTTTCATTGAAAAGTGGAGGAGGAGGGAGGGGGGCCCTTGTAACCTCTGCTATTTCACATAGGAGGCAAACTGTTAGAAAGTAGCCTAATATTCACATGGCAGCAGCAGATTCGTCGCCCATTTCTCAATTAGTCCCCTTCACCATTTTGCTGACTTTTCTGGCGTGATATTGTTTGTAAAATGTAGTTCTCCGTTGGGCATAACCTTGTTGTCAGTCGTGTAGTAAATAAAAATAAATAAATAAATAAATAAAAAAAGGTGGGAACACTATGCCATTCACATGGTGTCAGCGTAAGGCAAGCAACAACCATGACTGGCATAGTCATATTTTCAGGAAATTATTTTCCTGTTTAAATACCACAGCATCATAACTTTAGCACAGTTTGAGGTAACAGACTGTAATGTACACTGTGGATATGTGAACCCTAAAATGTGATGTACCTCCTCCACTCCACAAATGAGGGTGAGAAAACTGAGTTTACTTGAATATTGAACCATATAATAAGCAGTATACCTCCATTACATCCCTGTTTGTTGCTGAATAGACTTGACAGCTAACCATACATGCACTACATTCAGCCATTCAAAGGCACTTTCACTCCCTAATACAATGAAAAGAGTATTTTTACAGGCATGGCAAGCATGTGGCAGAAAACTTTCAAGTGTTACTGGAATGGTCTGTGACACTGTCAGTAGTCTTATCTGCTCAGTTAAAAGTAAGACTGTTTCCTAATGGGCAGAACAGCCTCTCTGTAATATGTGTAAATCTCAGACCCTGTTGGGTGTAATAAATGACATGTGACCGATCATTTCAGGAAAAATGTTGAAGTGTTGAGAAAACTAGCAAGTGTAGTAAAAGTATACCTTGGTTGGCCAAATACCTATCAAACCACATTCTCGTTTTTGTTTGTCTAGACAAGGCAATCATATCCAGCAGAACTCCTCCCCGACTGCAGGCTGTGCAGAGCTGTGAGCAGTATGTACTGTAACTTCTGAAAAGGCCAGCTGCCTCTATTGATGAGTGGTCAGACAGCAGAGAGCCTCCCATTTGCTTGTCAGTTTTGGAGCCTTAATGTAATGTCATAGATTTCTGCCTGGGGCTGGTTTCTGTTGTGTGGCTGCTACTCAGAAAATACCACTCAATGTGTTGCTGGATTTAGGCATTTGATTACATACAGGGCATTCCTATCTACCTGTGTTTCTTTTACTTCACTAGCTGAGTATTTGTGCAATGAAGTCTGTTACTTTTCTGTCACAGAAATAGTTTTAATAAGAAACAATTTTAGTTCCTTTTTAGACCTGGATTCGTCAACATTTGATTTACTTTTTAGGGCTGGTAATGATATAACATGACAGCGTCACCTGAATTCAGCGGCAGTTCTTAAGTGTTTATTTTCCCTCATTTGGACATAATCTCTTGTAGATGAAACATCATATTCTGTTTGTGGTGATTCTAGTTTCTTCTGCATGGTTCTTGTTGAATTCCGAAATGGGCATTTTCTAAATAAAAAGCAAAATTGACGTGATAGTATGAAATTAAAGTTTCCAAGGAATCAGCAGTGTTGTTAAAAGAATACTGACTTTTTTGTTTTTTGATATGAGGCAGTATATGTTATTCATTTGAAGTGATGTCGATACACTGACATTTTCTGATTTTTGCCCATCCTGAGCATGTAAATTTCCCAGCGAGCTGACAGCTTGTCAGACAGAAATAAAGAGTAGCAAATGGAACGAGATGGCAAAATGTTTCAAGCGATAATTTGGTGCTCAAGAGTTTTAACCATCCACAACAGAATGGAACATCTTAAGTGCAGGGAGGCTTAACCATCTGAGTAATAGACTTATAAACTATTCCCTTTCAGCCAGATGACTGTAAAAATATCTGAGTTTAATGTACTTTTTTTTTTGGTCCCGCAGGTGAATCATGACAGAATATAAGCTGGTAGTGGTGGGAGCAGGTGGCGTTGGCAAGAGCGCACTTACCATTCAGCTCATCCAGAATCACTTTGTGGATGAATATGACCCCACCATTGAGGTAAACAAATTTTGAGAATGCCTGCATTTAAACTGTATGTGTGAATGTTTGTGCATGTAAGTCCATGACTGTCTACATGATTTTTGTGTGTATTTTGGTATGGGAGCAGAACAAGGAGAAACTCTTCTTAAGAAAAGGGGGGTAAAAAAGAAAAGAAAAAAGGATGCAGCAGGTTCTTCTGGTTTCAGTGTTAAAAAGACACCAAACAGGTTTTAATGGCTTTCCATGCATGTCTGCCTGCCTGCTTTCTCAGGGGGCCAACCTGTGCTGAGTGAATGGTCTCATTACGATTGCAATCAATTATTGATATGCTGTTGCAGGTTAGAGCTTCACTATAGATTATTTGAATACAAGATAAGAACAGAAACAATGGATGCTTACTGGATCACACAGGGATTATTTTTGGTGGATCACATTTAGTGTAGCCATCAGTCTGATGAAAAGCTGAAGTGCTTTGACAAAGTGGAAAATAGGACCCTACTATAGCTAGGGTAGGGCAATAATTAAATACAGTCCTGTTGCATCTTTCAGCAAAATCATGTCAATAAAACGATGTCATGATGAAACAATGTAAACAATTGTTTGAATTAATATAAAAAAAAAATGCTCATCATGTTACATACTTTTGTATCACTTTTTACCACAGTTGACTATGTTGAACATGTACGTTTTGCTCCTGTGTTATGTTTAAATATTTACATTTCTTGGTATTGTAATCACCTAGCCATTAATACAACTAAGGAATACTAAAAATGATATATGTTGAAATCTCGTTAAATCATGCACAGTTTCAAAAACTGTTACATTCTATTATACCATAGATTTTTAAAACACACTTATAATAACCTTAAGTATAATTAAAATTAATATTTCTCAAACTATGTCATCCACAACGACCTCTTATTATTTTTATTAAGTTGCAATTTGGAAATTTAACCCACAGCCCCAGAGTCCTAATCCCTTTCTCACCTCTTCCTGTTCCAGGACTCCTACAGAAAGCAGGTAGTGATTGATGGAGAGACTTGTCTGCTGGACATCCTGGACACTGCAGGTCAGGAGGAGTACAGCGCCATGAGGGACCAGTACATGAGGACAGGGGAGGGCTTCCTCTGTGTCTTTGCCATCAACAACACCAAGTCCTTCGAGGACATTCACCACTATAGGTGAGCTAAGGGACCAAAGGGCCGGAGTCTTTGCAACCAGCGTGAACTAACTGTTTTAATTGGAGCTAAAAGGGACAACACTTCAGGCTGTCCTAGTGGCTTAAGGTTGTAAGGTGCTGATCATGTAATCGCAATGTATCTAGTTTGGGTCTGGTCAGGAAACTTTGTTGCAGGTCATTCCCTTCCGCTCTAACTGTTTATTTCCAGTCGGCTCTCTACTGTCCAGGGCAAAAATGTAAAAAAAATGTATTCATTAAAAAAGTGATTTTTAGTAAATCTCTTGCTACATCACTGTGTATGTATGTATACATGTCCTAATAGGCTGCATCATTGAGCAAAAGCCAGTAATTACCTTATTGTCACTCTGATTGTGACTTTATTTTAGTTACTCTGACCAGATAAAACCTTTTTAAAATCACATTAAATAGCCATCAGTTTATAAAATGAGCTGGGTTAAAATCAAATGATATTTCTGTTGTGTCTGTCATTGTCCAGAGAACAGATTAAGCGGGTGAAGGACTCTGAGGACGTCCCCATGGTGTTGGTGGGGAACAAGTGTGACCTCCCGTCCCGGACAGTGGACACCAAGCAGGCTCAGGACTTAGCACGTAGCTACGGCATTCCCTTTATCGAGACCTCAGCCAAAACCAGACAGGTGAGAGTCCAGCCAGGGGCGGCCACACCCTCAAGACTTAAACAGTCTAACTTTCAAATCTATTCACTAAACTGCTGTAGTATTCCACTGCAGATCTGTAGAGCATGTTGAATGTTGAGAAGATGCATGTGGTCTCAGGGGTATTGGCTTGATGGACACAGCAGTCCCTCTATAAATTTCACTTTGAAATCAAGTTTTATTATTCCAGACAGATAAACTCATAGTAATTTTGACAGGACTCCTTGCAAAGGCTTGATAATCTTGGCGCTGGGATCACATGAAATGTTAACGTCTTAAGTAATGTGGTGCTGTTGATTTGTGTCACATTCAGTGGCTCTGATGGTCTTTTTATAATAATGTTGCTTGGAAATGTCCTGGGCAATGTGCTGTGCATCGTTAAATCCTCTTTGGTTAATTGAATTTTTTATTTATGGGTGATAATGTAATCATTGCATGCTACTTTGTCATGGATATGTGAAATTACATCATCATTAGGGCCATCTGGAAAGGATCCTGCATTATAAATATTCAGCAAATCACTAAATGTGTGTCAGGGAGTCTGCATGAAAGGACAAGCTGTCTGTAATTACTGAGGGGGGTTAATGATTCTGCTTACTGGTTACTGTGACTGGGTGTTGGAAGATTAGCTGTTGCGTAGTTGGATCAAATGGTGTGTGTTGTGAGCATTGCCTTAGGTGGCTGACTGGCTGACGCAGTGATCTGTAAACACACGTCTCTCTGACCTGGGGTGAATCACGGCTCCTTCTGGTGCTGGGAAATTAATGACACAATGATTCATTTCTTACAGCTGTATTCCTACCTGCGTGTGCCAATAATTCAGTATCTACACTGTGCACTGCTGCACTGGACCAGCAACTGTCTCTTTCATTCAAAGCCACCAAGTTTTTCCCAAATCTCAGTGATTTCGTCTGACTTCTCTGGGCAATCTCCCACATATAAATGCATCATAAAATGCTTGCACTTCTCCTTTTATATAAGGCTAGACAGTTAAAGTAATACTCCACTCTAATCTTTTTTCAGCATCACTCACCCACTGTAGACTTCGAAAGTGAATGTTTAAAGTTTATAGTTTGTTTTTTAGTTCATTTAAAGTGGCTTCTGATTGTGACATTTTTGAAAATTTACTATCAACATTTGTCCATGTGTATGCTCAGAATGTTCCAGTATGTTTTGACAAGTTTTCAAGGCAGAAGAAAGTATCAGAGCATCCATTAAAAAAACACCTCTCCACTCAGTATGTTCCAAACAAACATTGTTTTGCCAAAATACAGCTGCAGATACTTTTTTCTGCCTTGAAAACTTGTCACTATTTAAATGCAAGCTTACCACAGGCCCTCTTCTTTGAGAAGAAGGAAACTACAAACCTTTTCAAGCCAACAGGAGGTTAGTGTTTGGTATTCACAAGATAGTTTTAGGGTGGAGTATCAGTTTACATAAATGATAAGGGATGAACAACATTGCAGGTAGACCCACACCAGATGGATCGGTCTGCTTCACTCCTTTCTATCTGTAGGCTGTAAAACATGCATCAATATAGTATGTCCCCCCCTGTATTCCTCAACATTGAGGAAAGTTGTGTCTCATACTGCAGAGAGTGGAAGATGCCTTTTACACTCTGGTACGGGAGATCAGGCTGTACCGGCTCAATAAGCTCAGCAAGGAAGAAAAGACTCCTCGCTGTGTCAAGCTTAAAAAGTGTGTTGTGATGTGAAAGGGGTAAGTGTATGCAGCCGCGCGCCTGCCAGCTCTGTGTGTCTGTGTCTGTGTTGTTAGTTGGGATTGTGGAGAAGGCAATGGGATAAGACGCAGTGAGAGCTGGTGCTTCATGGGCTCTCAAAGCTAACCTGCTGGTTCCACTGGGGCTGTGGTGAGGATCTAACAGGAGGCTGAACCGGCTGATGATTTCTTCCCTTTTCAGTGTCTCTTTGCATCATGACTGATTATTGTCTAAGACCGTTTTCACACTGGGTTCATTTACTTTAGTCTGAACGGATCCTGAGGTACGTTTGTGTTATTCTTTCCAGTACAAGTGTTTATCCTCATTTCCACACGGAAATGATGACGGTGCACATTTAGATGTATGCAAGAAGAGTGATATACAATCAGGCAGAGCCACATGAGCATGCTTAAAGTAACACAACCATCTGAATGGGCTGAAAAACTGAGGACTCCCCCTCTCCGAAAAAAAAAGCACCACTTCGATGGAAACTTAAAAAAAAAAAAAAAAAAAACATGGCAGAAAGTTGTGGTTGTTCTCTGCTCGTACACCAATAATGTATTTTCTGTCCCGTTTTATTGCTAAAAATACAAAAAAATACAATTGAAACGTGTGTGTCTTCCTGTGAGAAAAGAATTACACACACAAGCCATGTTACAGTTGGCTCAGTGCCAATCAGACCACCTCCATCAGGTTGGCTTGGTAAAGGCTTCTTGGTCTGCACTCAGGCTCAGGAAAAGTCTTCATATTATCAAAATTCCCAGCGACTTGTTCCCAAATTCGGACTAAACTACCAGTGTGAAAGCGTCCTAATCTGCTGAAATCAACATGAAGAAAAGGGTTTGGGCTGGTGAGCCAACATGCGTGATTAAAAGAGATTATGGTGAATCTGGGGCCAAATCATGTGCTGAAATATGTCCAAGGAGGATGTGTGTTAGGAAATTAGCAGATATGTTGTGAACAAAAAATTATGTTTGTGTTTGTGGGTAACGCAGTTTTTCTTGCAGACACAAATCCCTTCATCTTTATTCTTTCATTTCTTTCTGTGTTTGTCACAACCTGAAGTGGCCTCAGTCTCTTTACTCTGCAGCTCCTTGCAGATTCAGCGTCACATTTACTGCACTGTCCAAACTGTTCTAGTGCTCACGTACTCGCCTCAGTGTGGCATCAACAGACACTGGCTGCATTTACATGGAGCCTATTATTCACAAGTAATCTAGCTGAGAGCTCAGCGAGAATAGGAAAGCCTTGTTTAAACACCTCAGGCACAATAAATTGGCTCCTTTTCAAAAAAGAAAAAATCATTCAGTTTGAAAGTGGTGGTTTAAACCTTTTTTTATAAACTGTTTCACATTACTTTTTTGTCTTGGAATATCACCACTTGCCTACTTTACTTAATTCAAACCTGTTCACCTGAGGAAGACGTACCACTCTCTTCTTTTATTTACAGCCTCTACGAGTTTTCTACCATTTTTCCAAATGGTGCGTCTTTCCCAGGGGAAGCATCTTTGGATAGTTATGTTTATTAGTTTTGGGGTGATAAACAGAAGGCGAGCCTTCTGTTCAATAACTCTAACTGTTTGTAGAATATTTTTATAAAACTGTTGCTTCAGTTCAAACCCACAGCAGTAAATCGGTATTGGTGCCAAGCGGTCAATGGAGATTTTTTTTTTTTTTAATAAATGAGACAGTTTGCTTGTGTTGGCGGACTACACATAGACTGTTGGAAATATAAACAGGACAACTTGTTCTGTCATTTTATTTAGCAGTCATTTAAACACATAGTGGGAGTATCTTGGATGCTTTAAATTCAGGAGGAAAGAAACTGGCCCATGTAACTGCAGCTACTGTTTGTGTAGTTGTCAGTGAGAACACTGCTGACTTGTCTCACATAGCCTGAACTGGAATGATGACTTTACCTGCACCTTGATGTGTGTCTTGCTTACGTACACTTGACAGATAATCAGTTCAAACTTAAACGGACATTATCCAAGATGATTTTTTTTGACATTTAAGTTTAATTTCCTGTCTTGACTTGACAAAATACAAAATTACACAATTAAACTGACATGGATATAAAAGCTGTTTGGAAAAATACTTAATTTAGTTTGCCTTTGGCAGTCAAGGCTACACATCAGTTTGATATTAAAGATTGGAGCGTGGTTGTCTGATTTCTAGTTTTGGGCACAGCTGTCAAAAAAAAGTTTAATCTGTCCAAATGACTCTTTTAATATAAAGGAATTACTGTTTAAATTCAGCAGCTTTTGAAATTTAAACCTCAGAATCAAAGATCCTTGTCAATCCTTTAAATGTTTTCAGGTTCTAAATCATTTGTTTATTTATTTCATTTATTTTTATGTTGGTGTTTATTGGTAGTCTTGTATAAAAATACTAACTTGTAACTATAATGATGTATTTTTTCTTTTTTTTCTTTTTTTTTTTTTTTTCCCAGGGCGTTGATGACGCCTTTTACACATTAGTGCGAGAAATCCGGAAGCATAAGGAGAAGATGAGCAAGGAGGGTAAAAAGAAGAAAAAGAAGTCCAAGACAAAGTGTACACTTATGTGAATAATCACCCCTTTTCAAGATAGACTAAAAAAGAGAAACTATGTTGAACAGTTAAAGTAATACATTTTGTACATTACACTAAATTATTAGCTCCTTCTCAATACCCACCAAACTGAATACTAAACCTGACCTGATATTTCTGCCTTTGTTATTTGCTACTTTGACACCAATAAGCTTTATTTTGAGTTTAGTGCCAGTTGCCCACATATGTTGGTCCAACAGCCTGTTTGATTTTATAGGATGATGATGTTGATTTGGATAATTTTATATAACTGCAGAGCTATGAGCTAATTGCATCACAGCTCATGTTTGACAAATTACTCATTAATAACTTAGGTATTTTTTATTTCCTTTGCTTAAAAGGTCATGACCTGCAAAGGTTCTGTAATGCCCTTTTTAAGTATGGGATGCCAAAGAAAGAATTTCCATCCCAAGTCCCGTAGACAAAACAGACATGAAGAAAGGACCAACATTCAGCCAGATGAGATCCAAATGTCCCAGCCACTGTGTAATATCCCCATCTCAAATGACCTCTAGGTATGACTTAGTTATGTCACTGATATACGTATGCATGCAAACTCCTACTCTTCTCCGAATGTTTTAATACCCTAATTAGCTATTCATTAATTTGCAGTTTGTCAATACTTTGTACTGTGTGGGGAGTGATTTCTTGCCTACATGAGAAGTTTTTTGGTTTTTTTTTTTTTTCTTTCTTTTTTTTTTTTTTTTTTTTTTTTTTTTTTTTTTTTTTGCATGCGTTGTTTCCTACGTGACATGGATATTGCAAACTGCCTCTGGTTGATACATTTAATGGAGCCAGCAATGAGGAACACTGACCCAAGTCTAGCTTTTCAGGTTTATAAACAGTAATCAATATTTGCTTTTGTGAGAAATGACAGATTCAAAAATCCATGATGATCTGAATTTTTACCCATTTTGTGATAACGAAATGGGACTAGGAGCCAGGTTTTACATTGGTCAGAGTAATTTTTTGTTGCAGGGATTGATGCCACGTCACAAGCTAATGTTGAACCTTACTGGTTACATATTTCCTGCTTTTCTTTACTCACATGCTTGACTGCAGGATTGTTTTTATTCATCCTGACAATAATCATTTTATTCCAAATTTGTTACACAAGGTTGTCAGTTAAATTAATTAACAATTCAAGAGTTCTCCTTTCAATATTCTCCCAGTAGAGGACATATTTAAATAGAATGTTAGGTTTAAATACTAAATTTGAGGATTTTTTATTCTCCAGTAGCTGGTGTCACGCCTTGCACTTTTTCCTAAGCTGTTGACTCGTTCGCTTGTGACTGGCTAGAAAGCAGGATGCATCTTTTAAGCAGCTTTCAGGAATATTTCTCTTGGTGTGGTGTCACAGAGGTTATTCACAATGTTGTCCAAATGGATTTTCAGATTCTTATGTGGAGCTTTTGAAAGAGTTTTTGGATTCATTTCCTAAAGTGTTGAAATTTTTTGGTGGGTTGCCTTCAACAGAAATGATTGTCCAGCAGAATAACTTGTCAATTTCTCTCACAAAGCTCGTGTATCGTGGTGATGTAACTGGAACTGATGTTTGTAAATGAGGCAATAATTGCCATAAAATTGGTTTTTAGAGAAAATTGTCTCAATTTATTAAAAAAAAAAAAGTCCTAATTTCTTTCCCGGGTCAACCCATATTTCACCTTTTCCATTGTATTCCATATTGCTGTTCCCTGGGGAATTTTTATTTGCCTTTTATTGTTTGCATTAGGTGCTACATTTAGACGGTAGAAAGAGCCGAGACATTTACTTTGTCCTGTGTGTGCTCATGAAATACACAAAATGCTGTTTTAGGGGAGTGACGGTAATGACACAGAAAATCCATACATTATACATTTTGTTTTCAGGATTAATGAATTTTGACCCAGTTTATTATTACCTCTTTTTTCATGAAGTAGATAATAACTGTTAATGCAATTTTAATTTAGCAACCCTCTTGTTAACAATACTGTTTCAAAAGTAGTTTTACTGAAATGTTTGAAATGTTCCTCTTCCTTTATTGCGTGCCAACAGCTGATTTCTGAAATGTATCATTTATACCTGGATCGTATTTTAACAACCTTTGTATAGTTGTGATACTGAAAGGTGCATATTTTGTAAATTGTGCTTCATTTCGTTGGTGTGTCTAAATGAATGTTGCTTTAATGGAGTTTCACTCCGCTCTGTGTATGTGACTAGAGTGTGACTGGGTCCAGGTCTAGGGAAGTGAATGAATGACCACTTTACAACACACCTGGTGTGTAGAGTGGTGATCTGATCTCAAATGAGTCTATTTTTTGCCATGAATCTCACCACTCCTATTTAATGTGTAATAAAGAACAAAGTAAAGAGGAATTCAACTGTCTTCTGATTCTTATTCTCTTCTAAACACTGGTTTATTAAACTTGATTGCAGTAATTGCACATGTTTGCTCCATCACAGAACACCAAACTGCTGGAGAACTTGGGAACACAATCATTAGACAGTAATTGTTCTGGATCATAAATGTCTGAATGTATATTTTCTAAGGATGGCATGTATTTTGGTAGTTTCTGCATCTGATACCTGAAGACCACATCAATGTTCCCCAGCAGGTGGCACTGTTCAATCACTTTGGCAGATCTGTTTCTTTTAGGCCACAAAATCTATGAAAGGGATATTCTCACAGCTGCTCACACTCCAAGACAGAGTGGAGCCTACGTTTAGCTTTCACAAGTCGTGTACATTTTCCAGAATAAACAAGGACTAGATATGTTAATTTGAGAGAAAAAAAAAAGTATGAGCAGTCATATTTGGTGGGGAGAAATCATTTCATGCATTGTCAAGTTGATTATCTTTTCAAAATTAAAGAAATAAAAGTAATGGTTTATAATACCAGTGGTCAGAGGAGATATTTAAAGTGACATTTTTTTGGGGGGGCTTATTGTAAACAAATCATTCTTCCTGTCTTTCATAAAAAAAAGACTGGCAACAAAACGTAATGTAATTATTGAGCCATTCAAATCCTTTAATTACTCTTTTAATTTTATAAGAGCTTATATTCCATAAAAATTATAAACTTGATTTAAAAAGTACGTCTAATATAACTGTTTTATATTGGATTAAATGTGTCAAAAGATGACTCATTAAGTGACTCATTCCAAATAAGTAAATCACAAAAACAGATATAATTCAGGAGTCAGTCCGGTGCCCTGATGCAGTAGAGTGAGAAGAACAAAAATCCTCTCAGTAAGTGGATGTAGCAAATTATTAGGTCAAATAGATAAATTTAATCAAATTCATTACCCTTAAAGAACAGTAATCTCAATGTTTAAATATGAAAAGTCTTCCACTGTGTTCAGATATTTGTTAAATGTAGTCATTTTGTTTGCATGTGAAAGCCCCTCTTGAAGCGTGCAGCTGTGTATCAAGAGGAATACAAATTCTGAAATTTGTATGGAAAATTTGAGATTTGCCACAAATCAAAATAAAGCAAAAATACCTCGAGGAGTAGCCAATTCAAACCTCCCTTCAAATGCAGCACAATTAAGATGATGTAATAAATTAGGCTACAGCTCTTGTAGTAAATAGAAAATATGTGACTTTCAAAATAAAAGTCGAGTAGCAGTGACTGTAGTGATGACTGCAAAACTAGCCTCACTAAAGGGACGTTTTGTGTTATGAAGCTTTCTCTCAAGAAACGTGCAGCTGGAATTCTACACATTCTTGTTTGTATCATCATGTGTACATGTATCTAACAGGTTCAGAACTGCTAAGATCAGCTGACATCAATTAGCCATAAAATGCCAAAAGGCTGAATATTATCCAATTCATCTTAGCCAGAGAACAACCAACTCAAAGGAAACAGACATAAAATAGTACATACTGATCCAGTGAGCAGAGATAAACCTGTATTTGCTGTTGTTCTGAATGGGCCAACATACATTATCTGACTTGGCTTCATGGCCTTGCCTCTGAACCAGGACTAACACAGGTCTGAAACTACTCCAATGTGGTATGAAAAGCTAAATATGTGTCTGTAGTTATAAGAATATACTATAGGCTTAATGTTGGATTATTACTGTATAAGGTTACTATTTCCTCCAGCATCTGGTCCTGTGAGCCCTAAATTCCACTCTTCTCAACCGACCTGCATGAAGACTGGTGAATGTTTAAGTTGCATTTCCGAATGATGTTAAGATTACAACCTAAAACAAATGGTTTTATTCAAGATCTGGTCTAATAAGGTTGAATAGTGATGTAGGATGTTATTACAGTTGTTCACCTGGGTTTCAGGTGAACATCAATGACCAGTGATTTACCCATCACAGCAGTCTTGTATAAAACGTAAAGCACATGTTCAACATGTGTCAAGCTCTGGGTTTGCATGTGAAAGTAGTATATGCGAGGACATTTAAATGTTTGGTCTCTTTGGAATAAAAATCATGACAAGAATTACATTTTGTCAGGACAGGATGCTTTTATAAATGAATCTAATTTTTAACGGGCTCCATCCATCTGATTCCACCCTTTTTTGACTGGGACTGACATGGTTTAAATCTATTTTGCAAAACATCTCAGCTTCATTAACTCATGTTCAGCATTATACAGCACGGAGAGCAACTCCAGAGATGTTTGATTCACCCAGCAATGGTAATCCATAAGTTTGAATGAAAAGCCAAGAGTGTTTTGCAAAGTAGCATTAGAATACTAATATCAGGCTATGAACAATTTCCATTCACTTTCATGGTAATCTGTAAATTCTTGCTTCTATTTTCTGCATTTCTATGGAACTTCCTCAGGGGCATGTTTTGTTCAATTTCTATAGCTTTCTCTCTAAAATAAAATGCTCAACTGCTTGCTGTGGTCACATTATGACCCTTCTGTCAAGAAAAGGAAGACAAAAGTCAACAAAGTTAATCTTTACTGGGAACAACTTTTAATAATCCATTATTGTAATGCAACAATTACAGTACAATGAAAATAATGTACTTGTGGGAGATAAAGATGATGATAACATTGCTGAAAACCGTCCAAAATAATGTGAAACAGTAATAAATTACAGAGATTTAGTAAAACATCGACTAATGCTGGAAATGTCCATTATGATACTATTTTGGGACTGTGAAAATCTTTCTTATTGCTCCTTTAAATTCAGGCTGAGCGCTACTCTTTCCATTTTTCCCTACTCATTACATGCTCTTGTTCTTTTAGTTCTGTATGTATTTGCCCCTCCTGTGAGCTCTAACTCTGTTGAGAATTCGTAACAGGGGCATCTTTGAGGGATCGGAATATAGTTGTATAGTTTTAAGTCTTTTGGTTATTAATATGTTGATATATTAAACACTTTATATAAACATACATACAATTAAAAGCAGGTAAACAACCTTTGTTTCATTACACAGTTTAATCAAATCAACTCAACAGTTACCTAGTGTAGAAAGTGTTACCTTTTATTTTTCCAGTACACTAAAGATTGTGATTGTAATCACAAACTGAAGCTGCCTGCATTTAAACTTTCCAGTCACTTTATCATTCGGTATAGAAAATCCAACTATGAACACAACATAAAATATTTGAAAACAGCCCCAGTGTCAACATATTTTTGCCCTTTATGACTTATGCCGGATGTTTTAGAGGTCAACATGATCTGTATTGGCATGGCTTCATAAAAGTCCCTCCTTAACAGCCGTTATTTACTGCCACAGTGACAGAGGCTGTCCTCTGGCTTCATCATACGAGATAGTTTGTTGGAAGATGTGCTTGTTTAGTCATATTCTTTGAAGGGGAATGTCATGTAGCATCAAAGATGAGATATTTTCCCTTGCAGATTTCCGAGGAAATAAATTCCAACTAGATCATGGCCAGAGACAGTATACAAGCTTCAAAAGGACAGGCCTGTGTATGTGTCATATGCAGACAATAGTGTGGTAATTGGCTGCAGAACAATGTCTGGTGTAGAGACAACCTGTATAGCTGTATCCTCTTTAGGATTAGAGTCTTATAGCCAAAGCTGTTTATTGACATGGCAGTTATGACGATCATTAATTAATCCTTTTTATGCTGTTGGCCAATTATGAATTGAAAATGGCAAGTGTTATTAGCTGTTTTGTCCTAATAGCCCATTTGAATTCCCTGTTTCTGTCATAATTATTCTGCACTAGATGTGCAAATAACTTGTCTCAGAAGAAGTTAAGTTTTTTCCAAACTGTTGCTGTGAACAATAAAATATGTTAACATATTGTGACAAGCTCCATTACTCTTTCTTCTTAAACAATGGGGCTATGGTGCCTGCCACGTAGCAGCCAAGAGTGAAAAAGAGAGGAGATCTAATGAATTATGCAGAGAGAGCTTTCTCTCAGCCTGACAGTCTGAAACCAGCCTGGAGAAAATTGTAAAAGAAGTACGAGTCAGTGCAGCCATCACAAATCCCCCTACCCTTCCCCCCAGGGACCACTGAGGCCAATGCCTGTCAGTCAAGTGCCCCCTCCCTAAACTGTAATCTGGGGACAGCTCTGAGAAGCCTGCAGGTCTGATGAAGTGCTGAAAAGATGCCACAGAAACTCTGGGCTCCTGTCAGGGAGAAGGCCGTCGGAGGAAAAGACACAGTAAATGTTCCTGAAATGCTAACAACAAGCCTCAGACCGGTTCCACACACAAACCACACAACCCAGGCGGGCAAATCCATCTACCTGCTTGCCCTGTGCCCACTATATGGAGCAAGCTCAATCACAATCACCAGCTCTGACCCATGTGAATGTGTGCAGAGGGGGGAAATCACAATCATCTGACTGTCTGACCCTTGTCTTGTTGGTGCACGGAGTGAGAGAATTTCCTTTTTATTTTAATGAGGCGTGGCTTCCCTCCCTGGCAGGCAGCTGAGTGTGGGGCAGCGAGAGTGCAGTCTGGTAATGAGAGGCCAGAAGGTTCAGGTGTCTTCGAATTGCAACACAGAGAAGAGACTTAATTCAGACGTGTTTTCACCAGCCCTGGAGGAAACAGAGAGCTGGATGAATATTCATGGAGAGGTGATGAATTGTGTTGCCTACAGCAGCGTGCCACTTTGAAAGCCCTCATGCTGCTTCTTTTATCACAGGAGGTCCTTGCCACTGAACCTCACGGGCCACAACACAGCGCCCCAGCATCCAACTACCAATTATCATCTGAGATCATTAACTTGTTATGTTGACACAAACACTGCAATTTCAGATGCCCTTCTTTATTCAAATGGCCCTATTCAGAAGGAGTGGCTGACTGAGTTGATTGGATTTTTTTTCCCGCATGCATTGTAATCACTCAACAAGTGATGTATGGACACAAAATTAATGAACAGACTGCAATGCTTTGAACTGTGTGCGTGCTATGTTTTGAGATGGATAAACAAGCTTCATAATATCTTTCAAAGTATGCATCAGCAAAGATTGATACAGTAATGGCACACTGTTGAATGTTCATATTTGGCTCTATTCACGCAGCAATCTCCTCATAATGATGGTAAGTCACAAAGCAGAGAGATAAAGGGATGGAGGGACAGAGGTGGAGTGGGGTGGCAGGGTGGAAGGCCTGGGGATTGAGCAGCGTCATGTTCAGCAGCCCCAGACGGGTGATTCATACCAGCCTCATCACTGGCAACAGACAGGACATCCAGGCCTTTATTACCTTCATCCATCACCATCACTTCATCAATCTGAGCTCCTGTGAGCCAGCTCTCCAACCAGTCCCCAAACACCCATCCCAACGTGCTGCTGGACATAGAGTTACACCCACCCACTAACATCCTCCCCCTCTCTTACTTTA
Organism: Xiphias gladius; assembly: GCF_016859285.1. Taxonomy (NCBI): domain Eukaryota; kingdom Metazoa; phylum Chordata; class Actinopteri; order Istiophoriformes; family Xiphiidae; genus Xiphias; species Xiphias gladius. The sequence continues at coordinate 13,497,769 of NC_053407.1, read as the reverse complement.
AACCACACATACAAAACAAGAGAGATGAGCTTTTGTGTCGACTTCAGACACACACGGAGAATGAGACAGAAGAAGAGGGAGTGTGTAAAGGCCATTCTGCAGCCAGACATGGTGTGAAGCTGCTCCCCTAAGGGCCTCTGGCTGACAGGCTATCCTGCATTCTGAAAGCCACTTCCACTTCAGCCACATCATACCACCTGCTGCTGCTGACCAATGTGTCAGAGAGGCATATCATGATGGATGCACTAAGCTGTGGGAGAAATCATTAAATCATTCCCACTGCTCTCCCAATTATGAAAACCCTACAAACTCTACCATACACGCAAAAAAAAGGGCTTTTCTTTTAGCTCGACACAATATCATGAATGATTTTACAGTCTAATGCAATCAATTACAACAGTCCTGCAATATATCCCCCCGTCTTGTTGTTGTGTCAGAGAGGTGTTGAGTGAGCTCTGGTAATACTGTAATTTGTGGAGGTGTTGCATTGGATTGCATTATATTTTAAAAGACAAGGCTGGCATTATTCTACATTCTATTGTCAACTAATCACATGAGAAGACCAAAACCAACAACATTTTTATCCATTTCCCCAACTTCCCTACTCTGTCCAACCCCCCAGCCCATTACAAGCCTGAAACAAAACACTGATGCATCATTACCTTATAAAGTTGATATGATGAACATGTAATCAAAGATTTACAGTACTGACACATCCAAAAACTACAAAACAACGTGAGCATTCACCTGAAGTCATGTTTGTCTCAACCTAATGAATGTGGGCCCAATGTTCACTCTCCTTTTAGCTCTGGTTTGGTCTCCACCAATTGCCAAGGGAAATGTCTGGTTCTTTAGCAGCCAAATTCTTCACTATATTCATCATCTAACCAGCAGCTAATTGTGTCATACAGTGGTGGCATACAGTGAGGTTAGAGGTTTATTCACTGAAAGCAGCTGCCAATGAGAATCGTGAAACTGAACCAAACATTAAAGTTGCAGGGCTGAGAGACACTAAATTGCTCTGTAGGGCTGAGGAGTAGAGCAGAGCTGGGTGTTAGTTCTCTGAACGCATTGATTATAGACACTTTAAAAAATGGTTTACAAATAATATGATATAGTTTCTTAGGACAGCTGGACACTGTAATTTTAAAAAAAATATTGGTGCATTTGTTTGGAACTATTTTCACATGTGGACTGATACACCTTTGATGCCAGTGAGTATTTTTGGCAGCAGGATAGTGCATGTGGATCAACTCAAAATAAACTCCAATGCCAGTATTTATGGTAATAAAGGAACATGACATCCAGTGCAACAGTGTGGCTCATAGATCTGTTATTAATAGTTTTCAGAAAACAATGGAGGTCAATGGCACAAGGTAATAAGCTATATCATACTTTGGCTACATAGGCGACATTTTTCAGTAGGATCAATTTATATATCACATAAAAACATACGTAGACACATAACATGAAACATACAGAATATATTTAAATGCAGTCATAGCATTTTGCCTTTCTAAGTATGTATTTAGGAGAGCAAACATAAGGAAAGGGGCAAAATATTATAAACTTGCATGAATCCATTCTAATACAATCCAAAGCAACAGCACCACAAACTGCAGATTTCCCAAAGAGTTGGATCAACACCTCTCTGACAGCCTCAGCATACAGTGAATTTAAATTTAGAAGTTTCAGTATTAATTGCGGGGGTATAAATTGTACATGTGCCCACGATAATACTGTATACACAGACATAATGTATACAGAGAAAGCACAGTACCAGTATATAAATTAGCTGTTTGTAAAAAGATACCGCTCAAAATTATCAAAAAAATGTTTTGCTCTCAGTTTATATTATTAAATTGGTTCATGATTAATGATTTGCTCTTATTTTTTCACAGATATTTTCCCAATCTGCACTTTTTATGCTTACAGACATCATTGTTTTGCATTACAAATTTTGTGTAGAGAAATATGTACATACTTCATGAGGCCATGTACAGGTTGTGAAGGGGATTTAAAGGACAAAAAGAAAACCAATCACTTTTGGACATTATGTCATATTGATATATGGCTGCTATTATAAACTCTTCTACCTACTCCGTACACCCATGTACACAGACCTTTGTCATAGTATATGCTGGGAAACAGGGTGTCATTTGAGAGTATGAATATAGCCAACTTGGGGGAGATAAATCGATGTTCTGTTTGCAGAAACATTTCACTCTGAGCCTTGTAACATTATTGATTCAGGCACTACATAGTGTGCCACCAGTGGCTTTAATTTATTTAAAAAACATGTGGACTAAAGTGAGACTTTCTTTTTTTTTTTTGGCCTTTTGATCCAGAGCTTTATTTTCTGGTATAAGATCCGGTGCTTAGAACAAAAACACAGGTTGTGAGAGTGGCACAGTTTCTCAGATAGGCTTACTTGCTTGACCAAATTATGGTAAGTGATGACAGTGGTTTAACAGAGGGAGAGAGGGGAAGACACTTTTAATGTAAGTGTCCATCAGTGTGGGGATGTTTGGGTAATGGTGGTTTCCGTGGTGACAAAGCGAACAGCAAATACACTAAGAGAGAGACATTTTGTGCTGTTGGGGGCACAATCTGGTGGTCAATCTGGTTTTACAAATACCTCCTTGAGTGCTTTATTGCGGTGTATTCACAATGCTTTGTTCAGATTCTTTTAACATGCTTGTGTGTATGGGATCCTTGTATGCTTGTGTGTGGGTTTATATGCATCAGGATGTACTGTAGGATATGACTTTACCACCCTCACACGCAGATATAAAGAGGCGAGCCAGATTACAGAGGGAACTGAATAATAATTTGTTCACTGGCAGCTATTCAAAGTTACAGTCTGTCACACTAGCGTTATGCAGAGCAAGCAGAATGCAGAATTTGATATCAAATATTTGGTCTGCACTGGGAATAAATTCAATCAGCAAGCTATTTTTTGCATATACAGATGAGATTTATTGTAGGCCAGATTTGAGATCATCATACAAAAAATATCAATATCATTACATCTCGTCTGGTTCTTCTTTGTGACAAATAAGTAAGTGGGTGTGTAGGTTTTGTGCCTTTTTGCATGTCTGTGTCTTACGCACCTACTGTATATGTGTATGGGTGTGTATGTGTGTCTGTGTGGCAGCATGTGGCAGAGTTATCTCCTCCTCATTCAAGTCATGTCACAGGCCAGACGCTCCATTGTCAGGAGAGGCTTTCATCTGCTGACTTCAGATGTGCCTGTCATCCAGTCCAATTATACAGAGAGAAATAGGTATTGTTACACTCCGGGAATTGATTCAAGACAAGATAGAAAAGTGAAGAGAAGGCTACACAGTCATCTATGGCCATGCACCACTTGCTTGGAGTCACACACACTTGCTTGCACACATAGATTTGAAATCACATGGACGACCAACTTCGATATCTTGGTGATAACAAATCCTTACAATGTAACGCGGCCTCCCTTCTGTCTACAGTGGAGAGTGTGTCCGTCAGAAAGGTTACAGTAATTTGAAATGGGGAAAGGATTGAGTGCGACACCTACTCCTCAGTCTCACTGTCAGGGTGATAGACCGGCTTTTTATGAATATAATTTTGGGCTGATGGAGCAGTTTAGCGATACTGGGCTTAAGACAACTTCAACCTGCTGCTGAGAGCAGTTCAGAGCCACTCAAGCATCTGTCAACATCACAACATGAACATTCTCGTTTCACCACCTTCTGCATTTTCCTTAATGCTCTTTTGGCTCTTCCTCTCTCTCTCTCTCTCTCTCTCTACCCCTCTCTCTCTCTCTCATACAAATCCAGAAAGGATGTCAAGAACCACCACTTACCTCCAACCACTCACGGGGAACAGCTCCGATTTATAATACCACCCTGCCATTGCCACTCAGATCATGTTTTGCTGCCATGTTACTCATTGTTAGGGATTCAGAAACTGTAGAGAGCAGTTGTTGTATTTGAAACAGTTGAGAGTTTTTGTAAACACGGTGTGGTTTGCAGGGACTTTCTCAGGCCTTGTCTTAAATTCGCTGCATTATCAGGATTGTGAATGAAAGGAAGGAAACAAAATTCAGCCTTGCTTCGAAGCTCCATTTACCTCATCCGTCATTTCATTAAGTTTGTCAGGTGTATCCTTGTTTATGCACGAGAGTTGTGACAGCTCAAGATGGCAGATGTCTCAGTTTAGACAATCCCCTTATGTGTAGTCAACCCTGTGTCTCAGCCGAGCCTCCAGTGTCCTTGCTCCTGATACTGGTTCACTGATGTGGAACACAGTTGGCTGGAGGGCATGGGGAGAAGGGATTTGCTCCTTGGCTAAGTCTTCTGTCTGTGCCGATTCCTACTGGGCTGTGAGAGGAGATATAAGCTCTTATATATACACTCTCAACGCACATGCACGCACGCACACACAAGCACACACACACACACACACACACACACACACACACACACACACACACACACACACACACACACACACACACACATACACGCACACAACACACACACAGCACAAACATCTGTTTTCCTGCCATCTATCTCCTAAATCCACCCAGGTTGTTTGAAATTGATAAATTCAGCCATTTAATATCTATAATTAATAATTTATTACACACAGCGTGCCACAGATTTAGATTAGGTAGTATTTCATCTTGGTAATAGCAATAGTTGTACCCTTGGAAGGTCATTCTGAGTGTTTTTCATTATTGCTTCCTGAGTTTACATTCAATACAGCTATGCAATTATGTACAGATAATGTGAATGAATTTTGAATGGATTACACGAGGAGCCTTAATAGACTTATGTTCTCTTAGACAACCGCTAACTATATTTTTGTCCAGTTAGGTAACCTGTTTGGACTGCACAGATGGATAGATGCCTGCACAACAGCGTCAAATATTTCCTCACAATGGATGAAAATCCATATCGCAGTAGAATAAATATATTTTTTAATAGGTGCTTCAGTTTGTGAGGAAATAACATCATACAGTTGATAAATTCAGCATGAGTGTATTAATTAAGGATTGTGTGTATTTCCACAGTCTATTTTTAAACTGTGAAATTTTTTCAAAATGTGTGAGGTATATATTCAGTTGAACTGGCAGCCCCCAAAGTGTTTACTTAGCACAGTGCGTAATCAATTAAAAACTCTCAAGAAAAACAGTACTGTGAGGAAAGGACACAGACACAGACACAGAATCAACACGTACTATTGTTGGTATCAGAATTGAAGTAACAACTAGTTTATTTTTGGCGAGCTGTTGTAGAGCCATCGGTCTAAAGTTGAGCAACCTACTACTGATGGCCAGAAAAAGTGAACAGAGGAGGCTTTCCCTGATGTATAAAACTGGCTGTGTGGATTTTTTTCCTTTTCTCTTTTTGTAGTGAATAAATGTAAGTGAACCAAGTTATCTTGCTGTCATCCCCCTCCTCTCTCCCTCCCCACGCTGTCTTTCTCCTCTCTGTGTGTCTCTGAAATACACACATACTCTCTCGCACAAAGGATGGAAAGTGTCACTATGGAAACAAGGAGGAGAGATTCTAAAAGCTACCTCTTGAGACGAGAGTTAAGGCAACAAAAGGAGTCCACAGTGTGAGTGGCAGAAAAGCAGCAATATACACAGCATCTATACTTCTCCCTCCTGTTCTGCTGCACTGGATGTCATCATCAAGCCACTTTGTCAGTCCTTTTAGCTTTTTCCCTCTGCTATGTGCCTTTACCAGACTGTGTACATCTGTGACTGTTTTCTCACATGTATGTGCATATGATATACTCTGCTGCATTTGTGTTTAAAGAGTGAGTCTAGTGCTGTGTTTACAGTTAAATGCACATGGTTCTTTAGAGAACTCTGTGTGCGTGTGAGTGTGTGTATGTGTGTGTGTGTGTGTGTGTGTGTGTGTGTGTGTATGTGTGTGTCTGTGTGTGTGTGTGTGTGTGTGTGTGGGTCTGGTTGTAATATGCACCACACATTTCTTTAATAGGGCTAATCCATTTTAATCCCACCTGCCACTGTTACCTTACAATGATGAATGTAAGCCTAAATGAGTTGAGACGCAGAGAAATGCCCGTGGGAGACAGGGGAGGAGGCTGGGAGGTAGATGTAAGTCCATCTATGTGTGTGCTTGTGTTTGTCGGAGTGTGCGCTTATGTGCCAGTGTGTGTGCGTGCATGTGTGTGTGCGAGCCCGTGCGTGTATATTCATTAAGGTTTCTGCAGCAGCTGAAACGGGTTTTCCTCCCTACTCTGTTCAAGGCTATTTTCTGTGGGTCTGCAGGGTCACTGCTGTCCTTAGTGATGTCTCCTTCAGCTGTAATCAGCACCATGGACAGCAACACCGAGCTCCACCACCGCAGGCACCACAGCAGGCATCCATCTCAATAGACTCAGAGTCTCCCTTTGCTTCGCTCCTTTCCTTTTTCATTTCTTGCTGATCTAAAAGAATTGGATAGGTGAATGCAGGCTGCCCATTAGGCTTCACTCTTGATGTAGTCTTCCAATCCTTGATCTTTAACAGGGATGGAAAGGAGATGCAGGGAAAAAGAGGAAGAGGGGAAGCTAATTGTGAATGACCTGCAGGCAACCACATCTATTAATAAACCTCTAATGGAAAACTCCTAGTGGATAAGTTTCCTTGTGATGGGAAATTCATATGCTTGATTACGAGGGTAAAATACAGTACAATTCCATACTGCTGTGAATAGTGTAGTCCTAGTTTAGCACTTGTTACTCTGTATAGAGTGATAGTTTTAGTGCCAGTGTCTCTCAAATGCGACATCTTTGAAAAATAGTAGCAATATGTGGATGCAAATGAGAGAAGACAAGGAGAGATAAAAAAAAAAGAGAAGCAGGGGAGGGAGAGAAAGGAAGAGTACACTACTGTACAGAGTGAGTGAGTGGCTGAGTTAGGGTGAGAGAGAGGGAGAGATAGGGAGAGCGAGACAGAGAGAGAGAGAGAGAGAGAGAGAGAGGGTGCAGATAGCGGGAGGGGAAAACCTCCTCTCTGAAAGGGATGATGTCAGTCTCTGCAGCTGAGCCCCGGTCCCTGACTCGATAGGGTGAAGACTTTCTCCTCCAGAAACAGCCAGGCAGGCTGGCAGGCACAACCGTATCCACAAAGAGGGAGGCAGGGGTGAGAGACAAACAGAGGGGAGAAGCAGTGAGAGTCGGGTGAATGAAATCCTGCAGGTACGTATGCCACATTATCATCCATCTCTGAGTTCATTCATTAGTGCATTTTGTTGCGTGCTGCCTGCCATTATGCTTTCAATTGCTGCTAGCATCTCATTTGTTCAAAGTAATTATCATGTTTTTTGGATGTGTCACTGCAAATCTCGGGAGTGTGCGAGTGTATGTGTGCGCGTGTTGAAGTGTGTACACTTCTATATCCAAGCTTGTCTGTGCAAATTTGTGTGGGTGTGTATATTTTAGCGGGGGTGTGGAAGCAGAGTGCTCACTGTAAAATGAGGGGGCACACACACACACACACACACACACACACACACACACACACACACACACACACACACACACACACACACACACACACACAGACATTAGTGGAAAGTTTTTAATGAAAAGGAAACTGCTGTATCCAGTCCTCTAGGGAGGAAAACAGCTTCAATTATTCAAATCCAAATCAGATGCAGGGTCCCCAGAGCTGAGGGCATGACAGAGCTTTGAGATTAGAGTGTAGGGATTTGGTGCTAAGATAACCTATCGACATGGCAAAACAAAAAACCTTTTTTGTCTGTTGCGTCATTCTTATATAGCTCTTCCTCTGTCTGCATAAGGGATTTGCCAGTTTAAAGCAATGCCTCCTGGGATACTGGTGGTCAGACAGGTGACATAGCTGTGGTGAGTCATCCTGTAAAATCTGTCAGTGACACCTCTGTTTCCCACTTTAGATTTCAGGTTTGCCTATGTACAAGGGCTAATGTCATGGTCGAATCTGGTAATTCATGAGCCCAATCACACAAGTTTGCCAGTCTATAGGATACGTCGTGTATTATACAAGGAAAATTGATTTTCTTATTCTGATTAGTTATGAATGTCACAGGTGACCTGACAGCAGCGCATGCAGGGTCACATTCAAAGGGCAACAACAAGAGATGACACTGACAGAGGATAAACTGTGTTGTTATATTGGGGAACGTGTGTGTGTGTGTGTGTGTGTGTGTGTCCTTTCCTTTTGCTGTCTAATGAACTCAAAGGCAATCAGACAAAAAATAACAACCAACCGACCAACCAACCAACCAACAAACCAACCAACCAACCAACAAACAAACAAACAAAACAAAACAAGACAACGCAACGCAACACAAAGCAACGCAACACAACGCAAAAAAACAACAGGTCACAGATACATTTCACCAGCCATCATCCATTTACACACTCAGGCTATTGGCATGCCACTCAATTAGTCACAGCATGGATTACACTTCACGAGGGGCTGGGGGAGAGAATCACACTGGAAATCCAATTTTGTGCCACATCAAATGTCAGTGTAGAGCCCTCAGATTTTCTGTGATACCCAAAGAGACAGCGGGAGAAGAAGCTGAGGGAGCGCACTGTGGAGGTGGAGGAGAGGGAGAGGATGAAGGTTATAGTGGAGAAGCAATAAGGAAAAAGAGGTAGGGGGGACAGAGAGTGTCTCAGAAATACGAGAGGCATCCCTACTGGCCAGCAGGTTCAGCTTTGTATATGAAGGGTCAATTTTATTTAATGCTTTTCTATGCATGATATGGGGATTTCAGTCTCTTACATGCAGGATAGCAGTTTGGTTGATTTCAAAATGTCATGCCAGGAGGTGCAAGTTGCCATCAAGAGATAAGGCTTTTTTCCTTTTTGCCTGTCTTAGATCTCCCAGTTACTACCTGATGATTTTCTCTATAGTCTGTGGAGTAAGAATGAAGAGGTAGGTGGAATGGATCTGTAAGAAAGAGGTATAAATAGAACTTATTGTGGATACCTTATATATATAATTACAAAACTCTACGTGCTACCAATTCAGCTAGAAAACTAATTAGAAAATGTGTTTAACAAACTTTCTTTAAAATTAGCTGTGTCTTTTTGAGACCAGCAGCTCTGAAGACACCTGCTGTTGGGTGCAGTGTTCCAGTCACTGCAGACACACACCAACAGGCTTTCATTTGTTTGCAGAGCCCCTGCAGAGCAACCCCATTTACTTCTGTAAACCTGGGACATCAAATAGGTACTTTTAGGTATTGTGCACAGCCTGTTCCCTCTGTGCTGCTGACTGGAATGGCAAACAGTTAAGTAGATAAAGGATCCGTGGGCAGTATGGGACCACAACTTCCTGCCGAGAGGCCATTAATTAGGAAATCCAAAGTGTGCCTGATTTTACTTTAATGTTTCATCTTCCATATTATCTTTTCCTCACCGGTAATTCAATTTAGTAATTCATTTTTATGTTACAATTGCCCCAGTTCTTTGACTCCTATTTCAGGTGCCAGCGTTGTGTGAGTGTAGTTTCCTTGTGTAGGTTTCTTAATTCCAGTGCTCCCATTTGAGGATTTTAAGAGGGTGGGTAGTGTTTAATACTTTTCAGGCAAAATGGGTTTGATGTCTTGATTTCAAAGATTTCTTTGTCCCCTTTCTTCACACCAGGAGAGCGTTTTTATATTGAGTTATTCATACACATTCTCACTGTCGAACACAAATGATTTCAGATATCATTACAGTGGAAATTCATCACAACATCCCCCCTATGTGTGTAGAGAGGGATGTTCAGTCATTCATTCCATTTTGTTCGAGGAATCCATCCCCATCCATCTATCTATTTATCTCTCTGCGATGGCTGAAGCCTCTGGTTCCCAGCAGAGGTGACCCGAGTGGCCCCTCAGCCTGTGTGTCATTACTGATGACCAGTAGCTCATCTCTATCTGCCCCTGATCTCCCGACCTCCCTAAGAGGCAGCAAACAGCACGCTCCACAGTGGGGGGGGGGGGCTTAGAAAGGGAAGGAAAACAAGGGAGAGGGTGTGTGTAAAGATGAGGAGGCAACAGGGAGGGATGGAAGAAGAAAAAGGGAGAAGGGAGAAACCAGGTGAGGCAGAGGTGAACAATTAGGGGAGGAAGAGAACAGAAAAAAAGCTAGTGAAGGGGTAAAGAAGAAAATGGGGAGAGGCAGAAAACTAAAATGGTAAGACAGGGTGCGCTGCTGAGAAGGAAATTGATGGAGAACAGAGACGAAAAGCAGGAAAAATGGAAGAGCAGGAGAATGAAGGTGGCGGCAGAGGAAAATAGACGGAGGGAAGAAAGTCAGAGATCAGATGAGACAAGGAGGGAGACTCACAAATGGAGTGAGAGGGAGAGAGAAGAGATGCTATTTCAAGACCATACTTACTGATAATGTCACTCTACTTCAAAGTGCAAAGCGTTCCTGTCATGCTCCTGCATGACTGTGCCCCTGGAGAATTTCCTTAGAGATCAGATGATAAAAGGATGCCTGACAGTAGGGTGTGTGGGGCTCCTACTCGCTCTGTATGGCACATTCTGGGCTAAACTGTGACAAGATATACTCAGGTCTCTGCTTTAATTTTGTCTTAACCAACACACAGCTGCTGACCGGAGAACCTGGGGGATATTCACGGGAGAAACAAGTCCAAGCACACCACGTGGAGCAGGTAAAATTTTGCATACTGTGCAAAGTTAAATGTGAGCTATAATTTCTGTAATAAAGTGCGACACGACTCAAATCAGGCCAGCTGAGGAGGAAAAAAAGATTAGAATAGGAAAATGGCAAATTATCAAATACGTAAACAGCACATGTCACTGTTATTTGGCTTCTACTTAAATTGTTCAGTGTGACATGTTAATCATAGGCATTTAATTTAAATGCCTCGATGGCTCAGACGTCACTAAAGTCATCAATCATTAAGCCTTCAGGCATCACACTCATCACTGAATCTCTGACTGGCTAGGATTCCTGCAGTGTGATGAATTCAATCTCAGCTTGTAGAATTAAACATGCGAGCTCTGTTTAATTGAATATTTAACTAGAATTAAATTTGCAATATACATATAGAAACTCTGATAACATTATATAGTCTTTTGGATACTTGACTCTTGATTAACTACATACAGTACACTGATCAAGATTTTTCATATTTTTTTAATATTTTTAAATGATTATTGTGCATAGCTTAACTAAAGCACACTGTAATTCTGAGTAGGTTTCCTTCTTTTTCTAATTAATGCTGATACAACTGTCATTGGATCAATGGTACCCATTTACACTAGGATGACATACACACATACACAACAACAGATGCTCATCTATCCTCCCACTGTGAACCTTTTCATGTAGTTTATGCTGTGTGAGTCTACAAATTCACAAGCGATTCAATACATTCGTGTGGTATGGAAGTGAAAAGAAGGCACGCCACCAAAATCATAAAACATTTTAAAATTAAGTGAACCACTTTGATATTCCCCTGTTGACTCTCAACAATACATCAGTAGATATTTAAAAGCATGTCAGCTAAGGGCAACAAGCAAATTAGCTCAGCAAATTATTATTATTATTATTACTATTACTATGCAATTTATACAAAGCTGATCAAAGTTTTTTTTACACATAATTAGTCACCTGTGGCAGAGTACATACTATAGAAACTAATGCTACATGATGTATTTCTTTTTTTGAATGGAAGCTGTATGTATAAGCTTCCATTGCATTTGCTAAACCAGTGCTCTCCTGTTCAGATTTGAAAGCATTTTTCCTTTAATTGGTCCATAAACACAAAGATTTAAGCCTTTAGTGGAACTCAAGACAAAGACATCTCAAAGGAGGCAGATGTCAGTGTATGAAAATGTAAACTAGTATTACGCTAAGAAATAGCCAAAAACAGCAGTCAGCCTTTTGCCTTTGTATAAAATATTATAAAACCTTCTGAACATCAAGGTGATTTCTGCAAACAAATGATAAAGGATGGAGAGAGTTATTAGCTTGGCAATATGCCTTCATGACAGCTCCTTTCTGCATCAAGAAAAAAGTGAAGCTGAATTTAAATCTTCAACATGCTGTTCATTTTTACTGTACTGTAACAAGGGTCCAACCGTACCGTTACCTTTATGAATTTTAGTTCTATCCTGCTGATGAAACTTTGATACAGTGAGTAGAGTGGAACAGAGAAGGTCCATAATTCAATGACAGTTATGCTTGTTGTGTTTTCAGTTGTCATCAATGAGTTCAGAAGTATAGTCTATGCAGATCCTGCCAAACCAGTGTTCCCACTAAATTAATTAGAGAGGTTATTTCAACAAAAGTATTGTGGTTTTCCACACTTCAACTGAATGGCTGCCATGGTTTCTCGATATGGTATTAAAATCAACACATGGCTTGATGGTAATTTATTATGTTTACAGAAAGCACCAATATGTCCAGAACACCTTATAAACTTTTATGAAAGATGGGGAGAGTCAATATGACCTTGTGACGTATTCTGGACATACTTATGAGGCCTTAAAAGTGTAGTTACAAGACATCACAGTGCATTATGAAGGCCTATAGCAACGTATGAAACATCATGCATATTATAATGTGTTTTGTAGGTGTATACAGTACAATAGATATGTGATTCGAAGAAAAAGTAGCCACATTTCCATAAGTAAGAATATGTTTATAATCAACTCAGACTGATAAGTTTGTTGATTAGTCTGCTGGTGTTTTGTGTTACTTGTCTTTTTGTACAAATCTCATTTGAGTCGGTCCACAGTTAACTACTGGGATGAAATGTGTTATTTTATTTCACAGTAGCTGGATGCTTGAGCTTCAGTCCTTAACAAAGAAAATAATCTCCTTTCTGTCTTCCCTCTTTTCTTGCTGCCCCTTTTCGCAGGTCTCATTGTAATTCAGTGGATGATGTGAGAACACTGCTCTTCATATTCACCCCGTGTGGTTCTACATGTAAGCCACTGTGTACTATGGCTTTTTATTCCTATGTGATGATGAAAAAGGTTCGTGTAGGAATAGAAGCCATTTTACACGTGGTGAGAGAGCAACATGAAAGAGGCGTTATGGAAGTGAGAGCTCCTTGCTGCCTGCTTGGCATTGCTCGTGGAGGCTAACATATGGTTGGATAAATGTAACTGTCCTCTGTTGAATGTTTCCCTGTAGTAAAGATACATTTGTGCTCATCTTGCAAATGATGAGTGATCTCAGTGAAGTGCTGATCTAAAGACAAAAAAAAAAAAAAAAAAAATGAAGTCAGACTTTGTTGTGTATGCACCTGTTTTTGCCTCCAGGCACAAGCAGCTTCCACTGCTTCCAGTGTTTGATGCATGTGGTGACAGCTGCAGTCCACAGGGATGGAAGTGGGAACATGTGCAAAACATGTCATGAACAAAGGAAGAAAAGAGCAAGGAGAGACCAATACAGATCTTTAATAACCAACTAAAAAAGAGGCACTTAGTGAACCACTTTACAACTTGCAATAGGCACTGCATTTCTTTCTTCTCTTATTCTTTTGCACATTATTAAAATAAAACTTTGACATGAAGCATTACACCAAACAATAATCTACCTACAATATTATACAATATAAGATACATACAGTATAAACAAGATAAAGCACCTTTGTTGTCCTAGTAATATTCATAATTAAACAGCTGGAGTTACAGACACAGATGATTGAGTTTGTGATTTGTGTGTGGTATTATCAGTGCATGGGAAGAACTCTGAATACAGGTCTTGGGACTGTGATGTCCTCGTATGCACCTGAGTTTATACATTGGAAGCTTTCCTAATTTTGCGTTCTATTAGCATACATATAAAGTACTTGGATGGTTTACACAGTATCTTTAATAAACAACACAGAACCAGTAAAATCAGTTGGCTGAATGTACTGTAACTGCTACAGATCTCACGTTCCCTTCCGAGGACACTGGCATTCACATTACAATATCACACAATGTAGCACCAGGTAATGTTTATAAAAAAGGCTAAAATGATCAATGTCAATGCAGTACAGTAAAGTTAAAAAATAATACAAAATGAATATGTTGGAAGCATGTACGAAAGGTGCACAGACAATAGTCCAGGTCAGTTATCACGTCATTTGCAAAAAGACTTAAACTGATAAAATCATGTTATGAATGCAAAATGAACATGCATTTCTTAGAAGAACATATTTTACTGTATTTTCAAGTATTCTTTTTTTCTTTCCTTTAGGTAAATGAAATATAATCTCTAAAATGGATAATATCCAACAAAGGAAAAGCAGAAAAAAAGTTCAATGACTTTCCCCAATAGCATATTCATTTTTGACCCAAAATTCATATCTGCCATTCGTCCTCACATTTGTGTAATAAAAACACATGTACAAAGAAGACATAAAGTGACTATGTAGGTATTTAAAGATAGCATTTCACAGAAAAGAGCTGTGCAATCTCATTCACCATAATGAATTGTCTTAAACATTTACAGTCTCTTATTCACAGATCCCTCAATCCCCGCTCAGTTAATAGATTCTGATGTGTCCTTCCTTAAAGGAATCTTAAAGCTAGTGAGTTTTTGGCCAAACAGCTGGCTTAAGAGGTGGTTCTGGGACTCTGCTGTCCGGTAGGAATGGCTCTCCATTGACCTAACCCCCATTTTTGGCCTAGATTTATTCAAAGAATTGTTCATGGTAACTGAAGATACTTTAGAAATAGGGGGATGCAAAGGCCGCCCCAGAGGTCCCTTTTTGGCTTTATAATCCCCATTTAGAGGGTTAACAATCTCAGCTTTCTTTGGAGTACAGCTATCAAGCAGACTTCTTTTTGACTGCAAACCCATGTTTGAAGTCTTGCACTTGGAAACTATTTTGTTGCTTACAACGTCGTCCCGTACTGAGGACAGTACAGGGTAGTCGCTGGGTCCGTCTGACTTTCTTTGCAGAGAGGAATTTGCACCCTTGCTGGGGCGAAATTTCTTTTTGGTCCTAGATTCAACTCCAAAGTTCTCTTGTGTGGCTGGAAAGGAAACCCTTTGCAGGCTGTGGGGGGATTTCATGTCCTTCCTCTTCTTCTGTGGTCTCAGAGATTCTTTGTCCTCATTTGAGACAGAAGTGTTGATTGAAACCTTGGAGTGGAGGACTGGTGTTGATTCTGGAGTCTTCATGCTGCCAGTTGTAGTGCTGCTTTTAGTGTTGTCAATTGTTTTGGCAGCTTTGTCTTTCATCTGACTGCTACCTTCTTGCTCAGCACCTTGAGATAAAGTTTGCTGTTTGCTGTCATTATTAGAAGCTTTCGACGTATGCTGCCACTGCTCATCATCCCTCTGCTGGTCCATCACATCAGCAGCTAATTCATGTTTTGCTGACTCAGGTGTCTTTGAAATGATTTGATTTTCTCTTAAGCTGGCAAAAGGTTCCTCACTAGGTGGAAGTAAATCTGTTTTTTCTTCAGTCTGAGCTCTGTCACCTTCAGATGAATCTTCCTTAACTTTAATAATTTCCTCTTCCACACTACTGTTCTCTTTAGATGCTGACCATAAGGTTGTCTCTGCTCTAATGCAGACTGATTCATTCTCCTCCTTCACATCACATGGTTCAGTGATTGATTTTCCATTACCCTCCTTATAAGGGTCAGGTGAGGGAGTTGGGTCAATTTCCTCTTTCTTGGGTGTAGCAGACTCTGACGAGCCCATGTGAATACATTTCTCGAGCTCTACAAGTAGTTCAGAGTAGTCCTCAACCATGTCCTCAGTCTTCACATTTGCATTGTTTGTGTCATTGTGGTATTCATTTGCAATGGTCTGTGTAGAGTCGTCTGCTGTTGACACAGAGGCTTTTGAAGACTGTGTTTCAGAGTTTTGATTTAAGTGCAGTGAGCGTACACTAGCAATGCCGCTGTCAGAGCTACTTTCTTGCAGACTGTCTGACAGACTGCAGATTCTCCTCTTCTTACTTGCAGGCAAATCACATTCATCTTCTTTGGACGCAGTTGCTTTGACAGGTCTGAGAACACCTCGGAATTTGAAAATTTTGTTCCCCCCAGACAGGTGCTTTTCCATGTGCCGATCAAACTGTTCCTTCTTAGAGAAAGTATAGTTACAGGTGCTACAGATGAAGGATTTTTTAATCACATGCATGACATCAGCACAGAGTTCGCAGGTGTAAAGGGTGGTGTGTTTTGAATCCAGCTCGTCCACCTCCTCATGCGCTCTCTTCAGGTGGTCTTTAAGCGCCTGGGCCTCCTGATATGAGACAGGGCATTTGTTACACAGGAAAATCTTTTCCAAATTGTGAACCACTAAATGTCTCTGGAGTTTGAATGGCTTGGGAAATTGTTTCCCACAGTGGTGGCAGTCTCTTGAAGGGTCTTTGCAGTTGGGATGCATCTCCACACTTTTAGGTGTCTCTGTGTTGTGGAGGACCTCAAGTGGAGTTAATGTGCTCTGCTTCCCGCCTGCTCCACTGCTGCTTTTAGTTTTGTGAACTTTTGGCTCTGCCCCCTCGGAGGATTTTCCCTCTCCCACAGTGCTGTCTGCAGAAACAGCTTTTTCCTGTTCTTTAGTGGTTTTGCTGGACTCTCTGATGGCTTTGCTTGGGCGGTGCTGCATGATTGAAGTGATAAAGTTCTTCACGGCTGTCTCCTGCATGAAGCAGCCTGGAATGTCTAATATGGAACCTTGAGTCTGACCCCTCCGGGCAAACTGAGTGGCATGCTCTCGTAAATGTTCATTGTACATCCACACATCTGATATCTCCTTCAAGCACATTCCACAGGTCCAGATACCGGTCTTGTTCTTGGCATGTTTCTCCCTCAGATGGTCTCTCAGTTGCTCCCTTGAGCTGAATTTGCGCTGGACACACATGTAACAAGTTGGAGGTGGAGAGGGGTTGTGTGATAACTTGTGAAAGTTCAGCTCACCTAGGGTGAGGAACCACGTGAAGCACACTTTACACTTGTACTGCTTATCTTTGACCTTTATTCCACCATCTTGCCGTTTTCTGCCTCGCCGCTCTGTTACTTTCTTAGACTGTTCGTCCTCTCTGTTCTCCACGTCAACAGCTGCAATACTAGGAGCGACTGAGATATCGTTGTTAGAGTCAAAGAACTGAATCTCAGGAAGTTGAAATGTGGTGTTGATGTTTTGGATGTCAATATTGTGGAAGGTTTGGACACTCTCTGTGACACATGGCTCCACAGGATATGGGACAGCAGGCAGGGGAAGCGGGCAAGGTGTGGTTGGCGCCTCTGGTTTACAGATACTGGGGTCAGAGTTCACTGTTGAGTCTGCTTCGAAGCCAGCGAAGTCAGGGGAGCCGCACCATTCAATTGATGATTTATCAATGGTGCTCTTAAGTGGATTCAAGAGATTGTTGCCAAGCTCTTTGATATCCTCAAGAACATCCTCCTGGTCACTTTGTTTAACATCCGACAGTGGCTCGGCATCAGCCTTCAATGTGCTGTTGTGGCACATATTCAACATAATGGCATCATCAATAGATATTGTCTCGTATTCACAGCGTTTAGTTTGATCGCCAGTGAATGTCTGCTCTGCTTGGTTTTCCATGTACTGATCTTTATTTTGCATAAAGGTTTCTGAAGGAGGGTAATCCTGAGTCACATTTGAGTCAGGCAGTAGCTTCTGTCTTTTGTTTCTTTTGCTGTACACCCTTGGGCACTTTTTCCTTTTTGCCTCCTGATCTCTGGGGAACAGCTGTGAGAATGTGGTGTCGTCGTCAAGTAAGGCCTTCAGATCGGAACTTATACCGTGAGGACTGAGAGGGGAAGAATTCAAACAGGAGAGAGAATGTAACTCATCTGAAGGGCCACTGTTTTTCTCACATTTTATCTCGACTGTCACTTTTTTAAGAATCTCCTGGGCAAGGCTCTCTTCTGATCCTTTCTGTTCACACATCTCTTCCAAAGCAGAAAGAGTCTTTCTGGAATCGTTGCATTCTCTGATTATATCCTTGTCTACACATACAGGACTTTCCACATTATTATCTGTAGATATTTCCCCATTTTCCATCGCTGTAATGCTTGTACATTTTATTTTCTCTGTATCAGTGATTTGATTTAGCTCCACAGTTTCATTGCGTGAACTTGTCTCTTTTGTTAGGGGTCGGGACGCATTTTCAAAGCCAGAGTCGGAAGTAACAGGGTGAGGGAATTCCTCTTTTCCAGTAGCAGTGCTGTCACTGACTTTCACCTGGTCCTCAGGAGATTTGTGGTGTCCTTGTAGTCCACTGCTTTTGAATTCAGGAGTTATAGCTTGAAGTATGTCTGTTTTTAATATATTCAGAATCTCATCAGAGAAAGGGTCGGGCTTTATGTGTACCTCGCTGTTTTTGTTCTTTCTAGCTTTGTTGTTCTTCTTTGCTTTTGTTGGCACCAGAGGGCTTTGATGGCCTATTTCATCCACTGCCACTGCACTTGTTTCAGTTGCCATTTCCTTTGGGACTGACTGAGTCTCTACTGCTTTAGATATGAGAGTGCTACTTGTCTCATGCAGCCCATCTATTTTTGCTGGGTAACAGGTCTGTGAATCATCTTTACGTTCTTTCTCTGTAGTTTGTGACGCTTCATAAATAAGCATAGTCCCTTGATGGTTTGATGTTGTGTTCTGTGGGATGATGTGTTTTTCAGCTCTGACCAAATGTTTCATGGCCTTATGTCTCTTTAACCCTGGCACAGTCCTGAAACACATGAAGCAGATTTCACAGAGAACTTTTCCCTGTTGATTGTTGCTCTGTGTCTTTTTTTGTGATATTTCTTTGTGTACTTGGTGCACTACTGAACACTGGCCAGTGTCTGTTGTTGGTTGCTTCTCAGATAGGTCTGGTGGAAGAGGCATTTGTTCATTTTCACAGATGATGAGTGGCTTAGGAGTGGGCGGACCATCTGAAATGTCTTTTCTGAGAAGTGTACTGTCCTCAGCAGAAGCCTTGTGAGAATCAAAATTCACGGATTCAACCATTCCCAGCATGTCAGCACGAATATGCAATTGCTCAATAGGTTCATCTGGATCATGGCTAATCTCCAAGTCTTTCCTTACATTACCAGCTGAGGAATTTGTGCTTTTGATTTCAGCTGGGAGACCCAATGAAAAACATGTGAATTTTATACTCTGCTGAAGGACCAGTGGTTCATCTGATAAATTTATTTTATCTGTAGGGTCTGTGTTCAGCGATACCACTGTGTCTGCTTCAGTTTTGTTAAAAATCAGGGCAGGGGTAATGCTCAGATCACATGGTTCGCAGTCATCTCGGGGACTCTGCTTGATGCCTGCATTTTCCTCAGGTTTACTGGCTGGTGAAATTGGTATGTAGTCGTATTGATTCAGGTGTGGAGGTTCATCTGAGATACTGTTGTAGTTGAGAGGGCTGAGCTTGAAATCATACATTTGATCTCTCTTTTCAAGGCTCTCTGGAGGTTCTGCTGTGCTGGTCACAGGAAGTGGAGAGGGGTTGGTGGTTTCAGAGCTGGGGATTTTACACTCTATGATTCCCAAGTCCAGTTGAGGTGGGCTTATCAAAGAATACTCCATCTCAGCTGTTGTGTTCAATTGTTCATTGCTGTTTAGAGCCTCTTTGATGCTTTGGTTATCATCTTTGTTTGAGGGGGATTTCACATTTTGACTTGAGCGTTCATCAACAGACTTATTATTACTTTTGCTTTGTGACTGACATGAATCATCTACTAGGTCCAATTTCTGCATGGGTGTTTGAAGAGTGGTTGATAAAAGAGGACTGGTTAATGGGGCAGTGTGTAGAAAAAGACAGTGACTTTCTTCAACCTCCTCTCTGCACGGTGAGTTCTGGTGACTTGCCATGAAATTAATAGGAAGATGTTCTTTGATGTCCTGAACATGTAAAATCTCTTCTTGTTTCTGAATGGTGTCAAAGGCAAGACCTGCTTCAGGTTTCAAAGAGTCATTAAATGGAGTAACTTTGCAGGAATCACTCTCAATGATGCCATCGGACCGTGAAAGAATCAACAGATCGCTTTGTCCCTCTATGGACTGAGTGTCTTGGAAGGGTGAGCAGTGACTAGAGCTCTCTGTATTGGTGTCCAATAGTATTGGACTGTAGGGCTTTTCTGTGGTGACTATCTCCACTGACAAACCAGTTGCTGGACTTGCACCATAAGCCTTAGCAGGGTTACAATTTTTAGAGGGAGAAAGTCCAATCAAATGATTTTGTTTTGTTGTTTTAACTGCCTCGATCAAATTGTCTGAATGCTCCACTTTCAATTCACCAGCATGTGATGGACTAATGTCTCCAGGATTACCATGGTTATCAGCGGTTTGCTCTTGCATTGCTATTTTCACCACATCTGCCATTTTCATGCCAACGTCTAGACTGGGGTCAGGTAGAGCTGGAGATGAAGGATGTCTCCCACATTGGCCGAGGATTCCCTTCACTGCCTCTGCTTCCTCATAGCCATCTGTAGTCGAATGTTCTTGGCTATCACTATCGTTTTTAAACAAGTGATTCACACTGTCTTCTGCATTACTGTTCCCGCAGGACACCTCAATCACCTTTTGGTCATGTGTCACCACACTTGAGCAGTGAGCAGACTCAATCAAAGTCCTATTCTCAGTGATATCCTCCTCTGATGTAACTTTAGTCTCACCCTCGCTATCGTTGTTTTCTGAGGGCTCACTTGGCTGCGATGAAATTGGCTGGCTTCCATCGACTGTGGGGTCAGTGCTGTTGGAGAGAGACGACTGTGACTCATTCAGAATGAATTCAATATCATCTTTCCGCTCATTGATATTTGGAGGTGATAATATATTCTTCTTCCTGGTAATTGCTTCCTTTTCACTGTGATCCTCTCTCTCAACTGCATCAGCTGTCTGACATTCAATTTCTTGATGTTGTTGACTGGTGAGAGAGGTGACATTTGGTTCCTTGTGTTCTGATATAATGGGTTCTTTTTTGAATATAGAGTCTGAAATAACCTCCAGGCTTTTCATGAGGTTTTCTGTATATCTCTTTTGTTCTAAAATATCTTCCTTTGTTTCTACAGGAGTCTCTTTTTCAGCCCTTCCCTCTTCTGATTTTTGGTCATGGTGGAGCTGTGAACGTTCAATATGTGAGGCTGTGGTGATCATATTTGGAGCATTATTCTCTTTTTCAGTAAAATGTTCAAGTGTCCTTGATTCATTGTTAATTGGAGTGTGGGGACTCTGGTGTCCACCCATTAGCTCAAACTGGAATGGACTGGACCATGGGAGTCCTGGTTCAGTGAAAGGCTCTGAAGGCATTCTGGTCACTGGCACATCTATCGTTCGCACAGGGCACCTCATATCCAGACCGGTGCCTTCACTCTCTGACTCATCACCCAGCTGTAAAGGTGAAAATTTGCTCATTTGCAGCTGCTTGGGAACATCCTGAGCCAGTAATGGTGGGCTTTCCAATTTAGTTGTCTGCAGCTGGTTTTCAAGCTCATTCACTATTCTCTTTATCTCTAGCTCATCCTCTGATGCACAGCTGTTGAGATTTGCACTATAGTCAATTATTTTTTCTGGCAGAGACAGAGGGACGTGATTGTAATCTTGTTTCTTTTCATGTGATTTCTCAGAGTTGTCTTTGTATTGAGATATCTCATCTGGTAGTACTGGGCTAACTATAAGGTTCCAGTCTCTTTGTTCCAGAAAGGGAGAGAAGGACGACACAAATTCTTCCTTTTTATCAGCAGTGTTCTCTATTGAATGGAACCCCACTTTCTGAATCGGCATATCTGAGTAAAGGCCACTATCGAATCCTGTGAGGTCTCCGAACATTGACGAGGTGTCAAATGAAAGTGGGGATTTCATGAGCCCCTGTTCCTGATCCAAAGGGTAGGGCATGAGGTGGAGCGTATCTTTTTGTATCAATGGGCCCTGGCTTTCAGTTGGAGCTAGGCACACCTCATCCATCAAAGAGGCGCAAAGAGATGCAGGCTTGTGTGTGTCTAGATTGTTGCCTAAAGTAATAGCCTCTTTCACCATGGAGACACTGTCACTCTGTTTTTCAAATGTGGTACTGTCTGATAGCCCTGGCTGTGTGGCTTGAGGCCCCTCTCTGCTTTTGCCCTTTGTGTTTCTGTCAATATTGAAATCTGTTTCTTTGTTGATGGTGGGAGAGTGTGAATCAAACTGTAGTGGCTTGTTATCTGTACTGCTACTCTGTGTTGGGTCTTTTTTGGGGCACAGATTCTCAGCTCTCTGTAGGGTGTTTCTGTCTGAGCATACTGTTGTGCCAGTTTCTTTTCTGTGAGACACCAGCTTCTCTCTTGATTTTGTATGAGAGCCTCTGCTTTTTTCAAAGATTTTCATTGTGTCTTTTGCTTTTTGTGAAGATGACACTGGATCAGGAACTTCTGGATTTGCATGATACTTCTTAGGATCCTCTGTACTGTCTTTGTTATCAAAAAGAATGGCTTTGTCAGTATTATACTTCCTGACAGATTTAGTGAATGTCAGTGCTAGTGTGCTGGACTCTTTACATAACTTCTGTGGGGAGGATCTTTCATAGGTTTTCTGCTCCGGAGACTCTTTCTTTTTGATGTCGGTCTTCTTCTCACAGTCTGAGTCAGTGCGGTCAGTACTTTTGGGGCTGTTGATACTATCACTTGAAACACTCACAGATGTGCTGAGTTCACTGCTTGTGGATGACCTGCTACCCCTCCTCCTGAGTCTCTGGTGAGAACCATGTTTCTCAGGCGAGAGAGAAACTTCGTCACTTTTTTTCACCTCAAAACATTCCTTTGACTCATGTCTCCATGCTGCCTGGTCCCTCTCACTTCTTGCTCGCCATTTGCACTCTTTAGTGTATGTGTATTTACAGCGGCTGCTTTGATTTAGTCGGCCTTGGCTTGCTATCTTTACAGGCTCACTTTCATCATCTGAGTCCGAGACATAGTCGTATTCTCCGAATGCAGGGTTCTGTACAGTGGGAGTCAGTCTCTCCATCACCAAGGAAAACTGGAGGTTTTTGGTGCCTTTAACATGAAGCTTATGGAGCTTATTTTTCTGTTGAACTATTTTGTGAATAAGTTCTTTGCTCCAGGTGCCCCCTCCAGAGCTTTTCCTCTTGCTCTCTTTCATTGCAGTTTTTGAGGTTGGAGATGTTGAGGCCTGTGAAGGTGTTGACCCTTGAAGTGCAGAGCTGTCCTGAAGGCTTTTAACACCACAACGCTCAGAAAACTTGCTGGATAAGAGAAATCTTTGTGTACTTGTGTTTTCGTCCTCAATTTTGCACAGTTTTCTTGCCTCTTTCACTTTACTGTCTTGTTCCCTCATCTTCTCCCTTGAGGCAATTCTTGAATTTTTATGAGAGACTTCTTTTTTTATGTTAATTTTCTCATTTTCCTCCAAATTCAGAGATAATTTCTCAAGTTTTCTTTCTGTGTACTGTTTATCTGTTCCGGGGCTCTCAACATCAGAGTCATAAAAATACTTTCCCTGTGTGAAAGACCTGTCATCATCTGTTGCTTGTTTATTTTTGCTCTCAAAGACCTGGGATTCTTTGGTTTTCAGACATTGTTTGTTTGATGTTGCTTTGACAGTGGTGAGGTCATCATCAGCAAATGCATCGATGAAGCTGCTGTCTATCTCTGCATTGTCTGACTGATAGCCCAGTCCATTCAAGGCTTCTGTGATTAGGCTGTCTAATTTGGCATCCTCAATTTCCAACTCAGGGAGAGGGACAGGGAGGTTACCAGGGCCAGAGAACAAGTTGAGTTTCATGGGATCATCTTTATTGTCTCCTTTTGTTTCACTGTCAGATATCAGTTCTCCATTTTTATTGAGGCCCAACAGAGATAGGTGAAGGTCAGACGGGCACCTGGACATTGAAACATTTGACGCAGATGGCACTACTTTTGGTGGTTCTGCATGAAACTTTCTGTTATCCTCCATCTTTGATATGTCTTTGAGGTCATTTTGTGCAAATGTGTGTTGAGCACAGTATTGCTTATGGCCTAGAAATGAAGCAAGGTTATTGAAATTCTGATCACACTGCTTGCAAGTCAGAAGCACATCTAACTGGTCAAGATTGGCTGTGGCTAATGAGGTGGCTAACAGCTGATGTGCAGAGTATGGTGGTGGAGGCTGATGATGCTCCACCCCAAAACTGTCCATGTAACCTTTGTTTCCATCCAGAGGTGTCTTTGGATGTGTGCCGTTTTGCAGGTAGCTCATCATGTCATCTTTGGCTCTCTCTGGTGCATAAGGAAGGTTTCGTGAAGCATCAGAATGAAACTGGTTGTTGTGAGAGCTCAGGTGATCTGACGGTAACTGAGTTTTGGCTTGGGGCTGGTGGTAAAATGTGTGGGGGGGTGCCGACTTTGACATTTGACTGTCCTCTGAACTGATGTTAACAGGGCTGGTGGATGCTGGGGAGAGGGAAGAGCAGGTACTACTAGATGCAGGGTTGTGAACTGGGGAGGGCAAAGGGGATTCATAAGGTGACACCATCATAAGTCCCATGGGTGGGACCTGTAATGGTGGATAGCTGTAGTTTCTTGATGCCACTGGAAGAGACTGATTGAGTCCGAAGTATACCGCCTTATTTTTGGACTCACATAATTGTGCGTGGCTCATCTCTACTTTAAAAGTTGAGACTGTATTACTGCTATGTTTTACAGTCTCCTGTCTTTGGTTTGAAAACCCATCACTAGTTCTGCTGTTCTGAAATGAGCTGGAGTTTTTCAGTGAGCTATGTTTATGTGATTTACTATCATCCTGCCAGTCAGAGGGGGAAACAATGTAAGCCAATTTTTGATTGCTTATTTGCCTAGATAATTCAATTCTGTTTTGGTTCGGCATGGCAGAGGTTGGCCGTATCTGCTGCCAGGGCATTCTGCTATTTTTAGATGAATTTTGCCTTGGGTCAAGTGCTGGCTGGTTCTGAAACTGAAACTTATCATTCATGTCAGAATACTGAATTGTGTTTTGTTCAGCTGGTGAATATGTCTTATTAGGACTTTCCCAGGAGTGTGGTAACCTATTTATAACCTTATTATTAATATTTTTATCAAAAGGCATTGAGCTTGTGTGAATGTTACTGACTGGAGGGCTGTTAAATGTTTTGCTGGAAAAGTGCATTTGGGAGCCTGGACCTTGTGAAATATTTCTTGCATGTTGCAGACTTCCTTGTATGAATGTTCTTTGGTTTGCAGTTGTGTCTTTGGGGTGACAGTTCCTCTTACTCCCAGAGGTGATGGTTGCATCCCTACTGTCTGCCTGCCCAGTAGTGTCTGTGCTCTCAGGCAGGGCAGTCTTCCCCTGCTCCGACTGCTGTGAGCTGGAGCCAGAGCTGTCACTGCTGGCTGAGTCCTCACTCAGATTCCTTGGACACTGGATGGAGGATGCTACCCCCTGAATAAACTGTGACTGTGGGGAGTGAGAATAAGAGCTTCCATCCTCTGACTGCTGTTCATTACTGAACTGAGTGCTGTTTTGAGCAATGTTTTGTCCTTCTCCAGGTGTAAAGGAAAATGAGTTGTGTGTCACATGAACAGAAGTTAGGGAGGAGTCTGTAAAGTCTTGGGGGTTCTGTTCACAGGGAAAAGAGTCAGACGTTGATTCTTCCAGAAAATGATATCCATATTGAAACGGACCAGGCACAAAGGCACTTGCCTTATTGGATTCTGTAAGGGCGTTGGATTTTTGTGACGAAACCCCATAGTTAGCACCATTAAAAGTCTTTTCAGGAGACTGCCATGCATTAGAGCCACTCATCTGAAAGTCAGCCAGGATTATCTGGCTGCCAGGCTGAGTACTGTTGTTCTCCATTGAAGAAGGCTGCTGCTGCTGTGACAGGGGTGGATGTGGGTGGGATGACGTTCCACTTGAGGAACCCAGTGCCTGTGAGGTATAGCTTGGGGAGGTAAGGTTAGAGGAAGCCTCCTGGAAGCAGCGGCTATAGTTGAGCTCTTCTTGCTGTAGTTCAGCCTCTCTCTCTGGTATACTGGGAACGTGGAATCTGTAGCTGCCCGAGACTGGGCCACGACTGGTCTCCAACTTCTTGGGTGGTGAAACCTTCTGCTGTGGGTAGGCAATGCCAATGGTGGGGTTGTTGGAACGTGGATTTGTAATACTAAGTCTGTACAGCTGCTGCGGGTTGCCACGCTCTGCCTTTCCTGATCGCTTCCCTTTCTCCCGGCTGCGACCCTTTCCACTCGGGGACTGGGGGCTGCCTTTGCCACTCAACCAAGTGCTATCAGTGGCAAATTTTGATCTGTTCTGCAGTGATCTGAAGTCAATCTTCCCTGCCTGCTGTGGCCGTATGACAGCCTCACGCTGCTGAGGACAGTCCCTTTCCTTCTCTAGTTTTTCAACTTTGGCCCCTCTGCTGCTGACTCTTGCCTCAGTGCCTGTGCTTGAAAAGTGCTCTGAAGACTCCTTTGTGGTTTTGTCACTCTGCTGTTCCAGCGCTGTCCCCTCATCCTGCAGTTTGGACTCAGCGTCCAGCTCTTTGACAGCGTGCATTCGCTGAGTCTCTCCTGCCATGGTGCACAATGCGTGCTGTGAAGGCCTGGTCCTCAGAAGTGCTATCTGGGAGACAGGGACATCGTTTTCTGGGTTGTATGAATCAGTAAATGTCCAGTGGCAGGAACTTCAGGGACAGGGCTGCTTGCTGCAGATTCATCTCTTCACCCTCATTATGAACCGCTGATTTGGCACCAGAGCAAAGCACACCTGGAAGGAAAAGAGAACAGAGAGTATCAGAGGACAAGCTTTTATTTTCCAATTAAAAAATTATATTATATTTTGTGTCTTTCAAATGAAATCTGGAAATACTATTTAAACATGCAAACAAAGCATGAAACGCCATTCATAAAAGAATAATTTATCTTTAAAAACAAGTAAAAAAAAACATTAATTCTAGTCCAGGTATTAGTATGAAAAACAGAAATGTGAGAAATATCAACATGAAACAATGTTATTAAAAGGCGTGTTCTTACAATGAAGTCACAATGCAGTTTAAATAAACAATTCATCTTCAACTTTTATTTGAAAGATGTACAATTACTATATTCGTAGTTTCTACCAGCAGAGAGCACTATTGCAGCATTACACAGTGGTGCTGTAATTGCAAAAAGAACCAGTGTAATCAACAGGGAATTTCAAAATACTGCCAAATTCATTCTCAAAGTCTTGGAGATACTACTTACACTTAAATTCCTGACAACAATAAAAAGACATTTCAAAAAAGTAAATACAGTTTAATCTGACTGTTGGATTCCTGCTTTACAACAGTGAATTGATGGTTCTGCATGTATCACTGTCAAAATCCTCTATATAAACAATCACACAAAGAAACCAGTTTGGGCTTGAAATGATGAAGCTTACTACAGTACTGAGGATGAGAAAAATACAGTGCATGGATCCAAAAAGCACTGCCAGTAAATGAATCACTGACTCCTTAAGAACTGGGACACAATGCCACAGTGTTCTATTGCTACAGAGTGCTGCAGGTTTAGATCATGGAGGAATATCAGGGATTAGTCAGTCAGCCATTAGACAGTGAGAACTATGGGCACACTGACGTTTGTTGCCTTTCCTCAGGCATCCCAGACACCGCTTCTCAGGTCCCAGTTTACTTTGGCCCTCCACTGCCTCTGCTTCTTTTGAGGTCAGACCAGATGAAACTTGGAGTTAGCACCAAAATGTAATTTCTAGGCTTGGTAACCAAACTTCCATCCCACCTTCTTGTCTGTTTCCCTTAACTATTAACAATGCCAATGTTTGGGGTGGGCTATGGTTGGAGAGACCACCATTTAGACAGAGGAATTGGGTTCAAGCCTTTTGGCTCTAGTGTCCTTGAGCAAGACACAATCCTGACAGTTTTAGCAGTGCTCTTTGATTTCATTAGGAGGGTCTTAACCTGAGAGGAGTGAGTAAAAACTGTACATTAAATTCCAATACTGCATGAAAATGTAACACATGAGCCTGTATTGCACTGGGCCTCTCCCTCAAGTGATGACTGTGACTGTCCAGGAGATTATCAACAGACTTTCTCCTCTGCAACGTACATTTTCAGACCAGTTGGGGACTGGCCAAATGGGCAAAGATGAAAACATGCTGTAAATATGTCCAATAACACTTCATCCTCATTAATCTCTCAGGAGATTTTGTTGTTTGGCCCTCTCCGGGTCATTTTAAGATCAGCACCTGATTTTGTTTCCATCCATAATCGCTGAATGCCTCTCTATCAGCCTGGGGGCTTACCCAGCTTATCAACTAGCTTCTTGCATTGACTTAATTACATAAAGGGCTCTGTTTTATACAACCAAGTACTGCTAATGCTTTTCTTCTTTTTTTAACCTTGGTTTGGAAGCAAAGTGGCTGCAGAAGTATTCTATTTTTTTGTAACTTTTAAAAAAGTTTGGGCCCTCTCACCTCACAAATGGTGTGAGGTGAGAGGTCCCAAAGCGAAACGATGCATGCTTTTTGGTAGGTTTGGTAAAAATCAGTTACATACAGTAATATTTCAGCTAAGTACAGTTGTCTCTGTAGTAAAGGCTCTAAAGACAAAAAAGCTATAATTTTTTTTTTCTGCAACACACCTAAATTTCTCTCGTAGAGATGCTATCCAATCATCTCAGCACCGAGGCTATGATAAAATTGTTTGACATTGGAGCTAATTATTGGGAAGACTCCACATAAATTAATTCTTTGTGAACCCTATCAAAATAACCAAACCACCTACAAACATGATGAAAAATACTTCTAGTCTTATTCACAACTAAAGGCAAAGCATTTCTTACGGACAATGTTGCCTCTAAATTAATAAATGGTGTATATCTCTTTCTGTCTTGAGGGCTATGTTTACATCCGCAGACCTGTAGCCAGTGTGCCCAGATACCAACTGAAAAATGGAATAGTGAGATAAGACCCTCCACTTTAACCCAGAGGAATCACTCTCTGCCATGTGTTTCCTTGTCTCATCCTCTGGTAAACCTCCCAGAGGCATTTAGCAGCTTGGGAAGGAGGCTTGAGGCAGAGACCTGGCTGGGTTTAGGCCTAGTTGTGAAAAATCACATCCCCTCTACAGCTGAGAATCTGAAAAGCCGGAGTGTCTGCAGCTATCTCTGCCAATGGTTAGGGAAACCAGTATGAATGGCCCTTCCAACATCTCCACCAGGCAGCGCTTGATCCAGCTCCGCAGAGTCAACAGTCACAATTATATATCATAGCCCCAATTGTATTTGCTCAGACCGGCCGATGAGGTTTGGGGCTGAGAATGAATGCCTCCAGCAACAAAAAGAGTAGTATGAGGATCACAGGAGCCTTACAGAAGTAGCACCAAAGCCTGAGCTGTCAGTTTACAAAGAGTAAGGGGTCATTTATATCTCGACAAATGCCTTGTCCACTTCCCCAACAGGCCGGCGCAGCTCAGTAACTCTTCCTTTGCAGGAATCTCCTCCACAGGGGCCAGAATTACTTCACACACAGACTTTATGCATATCAGTCTGCCAGTCTGGTGGCGTCTTTGGTATAGCTAATTCAGTTTTATCTTGAAAAGTATAAATTGTTCTTGGACTGTGCATAAATACAGTGTGGTGGTGACAGAATTGCAAACTGGGCAGAAGTTGATATCAAATCGTGTGCAACTGTTCTAAAATTTGTTCCATAAAAGTGTGTTTTAGTGGAGTTTTACAAGTCAATTAAGGCTGTGTTTGTGTGTGTATGTGTGTGTATGTATACTGTAGGCCTCCTGTCAAATCCTGTCAAGTCTCTCAACCAGTGTCGCCCCATATGGTCTCACCACAACACCACCCTGATGCTTAAAACTGCTGAGTGTTGAAGAACTGGTGTGTTTGTGGTATAGGTGCATGTATGTTTTTTTGTGTGTGAGTGAGTACACAACTAGAACAAAACTGAAGAAACTGGAATTTTTTTTACCTACTTATAAAAGGGCATGGGTTTCCCTTTGAGATGAAGGAGTGGGTAAAAGGTGTTTGAATGAAATCTCAATTTCCTGAAACTCTTTTTCCTGTCATTTTGGTGCAGGATGTATGTGGTGTTGGCTTGAGTGAAAATATGCTGGTAGCACTGTGAAAGTCTCTGTCGACTCAACACATCAGTGCCTTAAGCTCGTAATTGCTTTTGCAATCTCTATTTTCCAAGAGGCCAAAGCCCCCAATAAGCTCCATATCTCTCAAAGTCAGTTAACTTAAAAGTCTACAGGCTCGGCGTCTCTTTTTTTTGAGCTATACAACTTTTTTGTTGATGTATGTTCTGTAACAGGAGAGCACCCAAGAGTGGCTAAAAGAAATGGTAAAAACAGACCACTTCTACCACGATGGGCGATCTTAACTGTGCAGAAATTTAACATTTGCGTAAGACACAAGTTAAATCCTGAAGACAATGACTCTAGAGAGATACAAATAATTATTATAGCCAAGATAACGGCAAGAGCAGTCTGAGCAATCCACTTTTACAAACAATGGTTCCCTTTATAATAATGTAAATCAATAACTAGCATGAGCAGGAATTTCCCAACTTGTTCATTTTTTCCAGATGCTCAGTCATTGTAATATCACCACACAGTATTCTCAAAGACCACTGAAGAAGACAGATGAGGATGAGTGGTGATGAGAGGGGAGGAGAGGAGAGGAGAGGAGAGGAGAAGAGGAAGAATATCTTGACAACAGTAGTAGGGAAGGCCATTAAAGACTGGGGAAAATCTTACAAAGGGATGAATATCAGGAAGTGAAGAGGGGGTGTTCGGTACGCCACATAGCCCTGTGTAATCAGAGGGATGCAGGGGGAAGATCAGGTGGCAGAGTAAAAGCTGTCTGACTGCACTGCTCACACCTCTCCTAGCATGACTGGTACAGTGAAGAGAATGCGCAGCGAGAAAGGCTGGCCCATGGCCCGTGCAGGGGCGCGCCGCCAAAACCTTGGTCAGCTTGCCTGCCTACTCCTCTGTATTTTTGGAAACATCCATTATGCAAGCAATTTGCTTTTAGGATCTCTGCGCGTATGTCCACTCAAAGGCAGACCAGGAGGAGGGATATGTCAGTGATGTAAAGAGAGCCCAGCAAGCTTTCACAACTATACCACCACAGAGTTATTGAGAAAAGCGGTGGTCAGTAGTTTACAAACTCAATTTCTCAATTAATGATTTACAGAAAATAATTAATGAGTCATGTGTCTTCTGCCATACTGGTGACATTTTGTTAGAAGACTTCGGAATATTTTGAAGATGCTGGAGAAACCATTATCTGAGCACTTCAGATGAAACAGTCAGCACAGTACTGAAGGAGGCCTGTTATACTCGTGCCTCCCTACCTCCACCACCCCTAACCCCACCCTTAACCCAGCGTGGTTAGCTGCGCAGTCGGGAAAAAGGACGGAGTGTGTGTGTGTCCGAGTGTCTCAGTATGTGTCTGTGTGTACGCATGTGTGTGCGTGCGCGTGTGTGTGTGTGTGTGTGTGTGTGTGTGTGTGTGTGTGTGTGTGTGTGTGTGTGTGTGTGTCTAAGGAGGCTTTGGTGTGTAATTCCAGCGGCTCCCCTTACCCCCTCCCAAGTTTTTCCTCTTTCTCAGACTAGTTTTTTCTTTTATTTATTTTTTTCTAACCACTGGATTGTGGGCTCAGTATGTTTCCATATTGCTAACCACAGCATTCCACAAACATGATGGAATCTTTGTTTTAGAGCGTTTAAAGATGATTTTTTTCCCTCCTTTCTGACATAATTTCCCTTATTTCTGCATGTCTATGGAATATTACTTGTGTTGTTCTGAAAAAAATAGGTAGTGTATGATAGACTGTAAAACACGACTTAGTAGAACAGGATATTAGCGAAAGGGCAAGCTAGAAAAAATTTCCTGACTCCCACTTATAACTACAATAACCTTATCCTTAATGGACATAATCCTTTTTTAAGGTTTTATTCCTCCTGCATTCCTTTTTTTCAGTGTATCAATATTTGCTTGTCCCTTGTTCTGCCTGGGGCAAAGTATTAGGTTGCTTCTCAAAATTCAGCAGAGTATTATTAAGTGTAAAAAAAAACTGGAGACTGAAAGGGAGAAAAATGGGACTGTGACCTCAAACTTAATTATCGCAGTCACATCTGAGGCTCTAATCTTGCATTTTAATGAGTGAAAATTTACCCAAGAAACAGTTTATAATATAGCACACACTAAGAAGATCACCACTTAAAAAGCTAACCAGTGCTGGCTACAAATATTTAGATATTTATAAGGCAAGGCAAACTCAATCAATATTTTCTTTACCAAGCCACACATCTTAGGAGACATCCTGAGGTCTCAGTCACTAAACACTGGTTAAAAGGTAACCAGGGAGAATGCCATTTTAAGGTGGTCACTGGGTGAAAAATGTTGAATCTGGATGTGGTGGATGGACCCCTGACACACATAAACAAGAGGTGAAGGATGAAATATGGCAGTCTTGACTTCAACGTTTTCTGCCCCACACTACAAGGAAATCATAAATCTTTGGTTTTAATTGTGCTTCAAATTGCTAAAGAGAACCGAACCAGTAAGAAACAACAACATTTTCAGAGACTCACCATTTAAATATTTTCGTTCAGCTGTACCAGATGGAAAGAAAACTTTCAATCTTTTATTTACAGTATTTAAAGGTTTACAAGAGTGTAAACTGTAAGCACACCCTTACAAAAACACAGTCTAGGCAAAGTTCATCTTTATCTGCAGATATGACAAATGTTTCTGTAACATTTTCTCTCCCTCTCTAATCTTCATTCTTTCATTTCTATGTGGACATTAACACATGTTCAAACACAGGCAGATGCAAGCAGCTCATGCACACTCACACATAAGAGCAACAATAGGATGTAGCTTTATATAGTATGAATTTCATATTTATTTAATATAAATACATTTTTTGTAGTTCCACAGTTTCAGTCATTCGGTAGTCCTTTAGAATTACTTAACACTCTCCAATTCATCCATACTAATTTTGGAACGTTTTACAGAGGAAGCCTTTTATTTATGTAGGAACTGCATGTTTTGCTCAATTGACATTTACATATCCTCTACCACAAGGAAGCCAGAGGCAGTGACAGGAGTTCGGGCCCACTACCACATAGGTGAAAGTCCAGAGATGAGGCTGGGCCTGCAGCGGTGGAGTAACAACCTGAGTGTCAGTGGCCTCAGGGGACTCAGCCTTTGCTTACTGACCCGTCACCTTCCCTCCCATGAATCAATGAACAAACTCACCTAAGACAAGCATGCATGTGCAGGCAGGGCTGCAGATAACTGTGCTCTCTTCCCGCAACCCCCTTATGTTTTGAGAGAAACTCTTTATCCTCAGATGTAATGCATAAATGGCGAAACACTTATTCAGCAATACACATGCTCCTTTTTGTACAGCAAACCTAAGGTTGCAGTGTCACAAAAGCTCCATAATGATTTTTACAGGCGACATAAGGCTGGTGCTTCAGAGAAAGGACTAATGTTTTGAGCAGTTAGGAAATTCTATATTCCTCTGCAAAAATAACTAAATGCAAACCTACCAGCATCTGGAATCTGAAATATTTCATGTGTTCTCATGAAATAAATAGGTTACAAGTACAGTACAGACCATATAAAGTTCAATCTTGTTAAAATAAATTTGACATCTTGGTTTGATTTGTTTCTCATGTACACAGCTGTGACTCTGAGTGCTTTAGGGCTGATGAGCCTCCACACCATCACCTTGTGCTGAATTTTTTTATGGAAGAAGAGTGATAGGCTCTGAAGTGTGACTCAGGCAGGTTGGGAGTGCCAGAAATCCATGAAAGAATATCAGAGTTTGTTTTGTCTAAACCCCCCTACAGGCCACATTCGTAACCTTTGACCTACAGGTAAGACCTTTGCTTGTAAGACTTAAAGGAAGGATTCTTTGCGTATATCTCAAGACAAGAGGACAGACAGTCAAGTTCCGACACGTGACTGTGAAAGGGGTTTTCCTTAAACCTTGTGAAAGTAGGCTACATAAATGCACCCCATATCAAAGCCAAATTAAACAATTTAATTCTCATGAAATACAGTTTCCCTGTGAGTCTAGAGAGCCGGAGGATATACAAAAGCTCTATTTGTGAATGAACTTTTCGTCTAAGTTCATGTTTGCAATTAGGAGAGAAGGAGAGCGTTTCAGCTTTTACAAGAATGCACGGAGTGTGTGTGAGTACATCTGCACACTCAATTGGGTATAATTGTATACTGTATATGTGGATCTCTGTGCAAGCGTGCAATTGCTTTTATGTATAACTTCAGTATACATTGTGTGACTGACATGCAGTTTGGTGGTGGGCTTTTATAGAGTAGTAGGTATAATGTTACTTCTCAAAGCCCCAGCAGATGAATCAAAGTGTTTCAGTCGAATTTAATGCTGTCTCGCTGGGGTCACAGACTGGCACACAAACATTTAAATCAAGGGGTGAGCAGAGTCAGGAAGTGATTCATTTCCTATGGAATTGGCACCAGGTAATATGTAATGTACGTTGAGAGAACCAGGAGGGTGGGATGGAGAAAAGAATAGGGCTCGAAAACCATCATCAGTAAACTTCCACCTTCTTAAGCTTCTCTACTTCATACCACAGTGCCAGATGCATCATCCTGCCTTTTCACATCTTTCCTTCATTTTGCTCTCTCACTGTCTTTCTTTATACTTTCTTTCTCCAAACTACATGCACATGAAAGTACATCTCTTCAGTTTTGCATTAGTTCACAGGAACTGAGGGACAGGTGGGAGTTGGTTCTGGGGGGAAAAAAAATATTTGTAGAAGATTAAGGACGAACACTGCTGGAGTAAGCGCATGATTGACAGTCATGGTTTAATGCTAGAACCAACACGGCTAACTCAAAGAATAAGATCATGAGCTGAGGTTATTTGGAGTTAAGTGTTTAGTGGTGAACTTGAGCAGTTTCTTTCTCCAGCACAGTTCTAGTATATGGTAAGAGATGGGTGGAAAGGGTAGAAAAAAAAAAAAAACACTGAGTAATATTTTTCTCTCCTTTTTTTATACTTCAGTCCAATTTGCATCAATGCCAAAATCAGTAGTCCCCCTGGCCAATGGTAAAGAGGGAATTCCAGGCACAGTGTGCGTGAGTCAGTACCAGGATTTTCCAATTTCATCCTGCCTGCCTTCCTTTAAATAGTCAGAGGAAATGTCCAAATGACCTAATTACGACTCAGGCTTTCCTAAATAGCCTGTGTCAACGCATGACATGGTATTAAAAAATATACATAGAAACACACAACAGCAGGACTTTGGTGGCAGCATAGCATGCTTTTCTTCTGTTTGGTTTTATTAGCATTATGGTTGGACAGTGAGATGGATTCTGTCTGTCTGTGTCTATGATCCCCTCTGCTGTGTCTCGGTTCTCAAAGCTTTCCGTGGCCGGGGCAGGGCAGACCTTCAGCTAAATGATTTGACAGAGACATAGATTTGACCAGATCACTTCATCACACTTTAATCTGTTTCATAATAATACCAACCGCAAATTCTGTTTCAGTAGTACGGTCTATATTACTAAAGTACTGTCAAACTACAACTGACATTCCAAATTTGGCATTGATAGGCACTTACACACAAAAGCTGCCCTGCCCAAACAAACACCATTAAATAATTGTTTCTATTTTGAGATCCCGAAACTGGCCCACTTCAGCAGCCTAGTTGCACCTAAAGTAGTGCTTGGAAACAATAACAATGAATCCTGTTCAAACAAAAGCCTCATTCATACCATGTAAAGCTCAACTGAGCTGTCATTTAGTGACATTTCAGCAGGAATCTAACTTTATCCTTTTACTGTTTGTTTACTTAGTACTGCAGGAGACGAGGTGGCATGCATCCTGCTCAAAACCACTTTATGGTAATGGTTTGAAAATAGCCAAGACAATTAAAGCAAAATGAAGGGGGAAGTGATGGACTACTTGGAGTACCTCGCATTCCTACTCAGTGTTTAAACTAAGTGTTTTGTCAATGGGCCACCTTTGTGAAAGAGGCCCTTTTTATTTGCAGCTGCAAAAACTATCTATAAATACCGAGCTGGTTGGGGGGCCGACCTTGGGCAGTTACAGAATCTGAAATCAGATATAACAGAGTTCAGCAATTCACCTACAACCATTATGTCGCCTGAGAAATCCAAAATTTGTGATTGGGAGAAGGAGGGAGGGGAAAGATGAGGAAGAGGAAAGGAAGTCAAGCAGAGAGGAGACAGATTCCAACTCCCTGGACTCTTGAGTGCTGAGTGACAATCTACATCAGATACGGGATTAGATCATACAGCAGCTTTTCTGCAACCGACACATGCAGATCAACTGGTTCCTGTATAATGTGCAATGGAAAAATGAACCTGCTGTACACCTGTAGCTTGATCTTCCGTCTCCAATTACAGTAACAATGATATGTAAGCACATTGTCATTTTCATCATTCCTTGCTTTGCAATAATGCAAGATTTCATAGATAGCAATTTGGACCATTGTCCAGCCATGTCAAATTTTGGCAGAGACCTCAGTAGTGCTCTTGTAAACATTTTTTCCTATCTGATCAGTGACTAGAGTAGCCCACACTTTCATTTTCCAGTGCGCCTCATCCTCTCTCTGCATCATTTCCAAATTTTGTTCCCCTTATTTTGTTCCCTTTCCTATATTTTATTCTCATCTCTCCTTCTTTCTCTGCCTGTTGGTCCCATGTGGTTGCAGCCTGTATCTTGCTGTGGCTGCAGCAGGAGGACTACCTGATGTGTCGCTGTGCAGGACGGGACCAAGGGGTCTACTTTTGAAAAGGGGCTCTGTGCTGCATCTGCAGATCGCCTTACATGACCACTTCCTGCTTCCGACCCATTCCTCACAGGCAGCCCTGTGTGCCAAGGCCGAAAAAAGTGCAAACAGAGGGGTTCAGTCCACCTAGGGGCTGAGCACAGGACCCTATTCATCCTCTCCCTGATGCTCCTCCCTGCTTCTCCTCTACCAACCTCAGGATAGCTTTATTTTGAAATTCAGAAATATTTCCCTCTCTGAGGCATTGAGATCAAGTGGCCAGTTATTCCCTCTATTCAGTGGTGCTTGACAGACTGGGGAGGTGAAATGTGCTGGTGTCAAGTATTTGTACGATGTCTGTCTGTCTGACACAGCCACACCTCTGGCATCTGTCTTGTTACACTAGAAGGGAAAGAGAGAATCAAGGGTCGTAGATAAAAGGACAAGTTCGAGCTGAGTGAAAGAGTTATAGAGATGGTTCATGGGTAAATGAGTCTTATAGTTTCCTGTGGAAAAACTGTCACTGCATCGGAGCCCCCACAGTCACAGTTAAAGGTGCAGAGGAGAATGGGTGCAGGGCAAAAAATTATCCTTGTCTGAGGGGGAGGGGAGCAGGTGGGCTTGGGTGTTGGAGTCGTGTTGCTATTCCTGGAATGCCCACTTCGTCCCATCTAGACCTGGCAACAGTGGGGAGGACAGGAGCTTGGGGATAGTGGACTCCCACTGAGTTAGACTATTTATGCAGGGACCAAATGAGGGCCAAGGTGGCAGGGGTATTTAAGATTCTTGGGGAAATGGCGAAGTGGGCAAATAACTCGTAAGACAAACAAACCCAGAGCATTAATGATGAGTCTGTCACTGTACTGGATGTTTTCGCTGCATATTGGAACGGGAGGGCAAATGGCCTGAGCCACAGTCTGTTTTCACTACTGTCCTTGTCGTTTCCACCTTCGGTCATTGGACACTTTCTTGTTTTTCTACTTTAAACGCATTAAAACAGCACCCGATACGTCCATTCCTACCAGGGGGATAGAAAAACATTTGGCCCGCCGGCTCCCTGGGCTTCCCCCTCGGATGTCAGCCTTAGATGAAGGTTAGAAGAATGACGCTCTGTACGGCCACTGCAAGAAGCCATTCATACAGCCACAGCTCAGCCACAGAGAGTGTGTAGCACTGACCCATGGTTGCTAGAACAGAACCAATACTGATCCAGTCCCTGCTGTCCCAACACTACACAACACAGGTATTGATCTAATCCATGCTCAACAGGACAGCACTACCGAGACAACATGCCCACTGATTCAGCAGGATCACTGCTGGGCCTGACCAATGTAGACAACACTGCCACTGATTCAACTCAAAGGACACACTTCTGCTGGATCCTTCTCAATTGGCTCTGTCAACACAGATGCAGATGCACAGATGAGAAGGTACATCAAGATACTCAACTCTTTCCAAGACTGAATCACTACAGCCTGTCAGAAAACAACACTGCTATTACTGACTGAGTTCTATTAAGGCATTGCAGTGTATCTAACGGAACCAAACCTGTGTTTACAGGACTAATCTTTGGTTGATCAACAAACTCAGTCAACCTGGACTACTGCAAATTCTTTTCCACTCTCACCATTGCCTTAGCCATGCTGAACAGGAGGCCTTATTATAGGTCAGTAGCTGACTGGAAGCTGAGGAACAAACCAAAGGCCCTGGCAGAGCTCACGTTGTTCCCCTCAGACCTGCTCAGGCTCACTTGAGACCAGTGCTGGGGGCTGGGATAGAGAAAGTGGCTTCTGTGCATCAACCATGCCCAACCTCCCTGGCTTCACATGCCTGCGTGTGAGGCAGGCAACTGGGCCAAGCAAAAGAGTGACCCAAAGAGAATGCTTTGTACTTTTTCTCAACCCGTGTCTTGTGGAAAAATATACCGTTTCAGGAGCACTTAATAGAATATTTATGTAACATTGACAAGATAACACAACTTGCCCCTCTTGTGATATGTTAACTTTTCAAAGTCGGTCTGACAATGCTACACCATGGGCCCAAAACATAATGAAAGTGCAAAAGTGCTTCTGACATAATATTGGCTTAGTGCAGCAGCCTCAAGGCAGAAGATTAAGAAATCCTCTGGTTACCAGTGAGCATTTACAGACTTTCTTGCT
The DNA here is from genome assembly GCF_016859285.1 of Xiphias gladius. Taxonomy (NCBI): domain Eukaryota; kingdom Metazoa; phylum Chordata; class Actinopteri; order Istiophoriformes; family Xiphiidae; genus Xiphias; species Xiphias gladius. The sequence goes on along the minus strand of NC_053407.1, from coordinate 13,458,904 downwards.
AACCTTAAACACATTGCTACTAACAAAAATTCTATGAGGGGCGTTTTTCCTTGTGAGAGAAAAATCACTGGGAATGTAAGTGTAATTTATCAAACTTTAAACTTTAAACAACCTCATCAAACTGGTCTTTCCTACACTCCGTCTCTCTGACTCACTGTGGGAGCTGGCTGATAAGGCCGGACATTGGTGCATCATTTGGATCTTTTTCATGGTGCATCTAAACACTATATGCAAGCTGGAATAATCTTCCATCACATGAATCATACTTTCCCTCTCCTCACTATTTTTACAGCTGCTGCACAACTAGATCTGCTCAAACGCTTTACTCTTTGGTGACTGAAAACGACAAGAAACCCAGACTGGTCAAGACTCAGGTTCTCACAGTCACTCTGCTTCCTCACACTCACTGCATAAACAACCACCAATGATCCCCTCTTGACCTTGAAATGCATGCAAGCATTCATGCCACAAACGTGTGTGTGAGTGTGTGTGTGTGTGTGTGTGTGTGTGTGTGTGTGTGTGTGTGTGTGTGTGTGTGTGTGTGTGTGTGTGTGTGTGTGTGAAAATAATGCTCCATACACATGCATTTCAAAAAGATCTTATCTGAGAATCAGTAATGATTTACAGGCTCTGTTTCTCTACTTTATTTTAGCCAATTGACTTTAAACTGCAGGACGTGAAACTAGTACTTGCAAAGCATTAAACAAACAATGAATTATTGTGCTGACAACGGCCAGCAGTTGTATCAGAGACAGGATACAATATGTAAGTCACTAAAAAGTAAGGAGCCATTAGGGATCACCAGAACTAATTGTTCCTGAAATCAGAAATAAGGATAAATCAGGGAGTAAGATACATAAAAGTGAAAGACTTAGTTTGTGTTTTGAATTTGAAACTGCTGTTTAAGTGATTCATTATTTATAAGTTTCACTATACATACTGTTATAATGAAGTTTCACACCTCTCATAGCCTGTAAACTCACAATCAATAACACAAATGAAATTACTATAGTGAGTTTTATAGTACAGTTTGCCAGCTTTCTTTGCTTTCGGAGCTACGCACATCAATCAGATGAAAACATTTCCATTTGCAAAAGTTGAGGTAAGGATAGCACACTGTAATTTCTGTGGCAACCTCTGTATGCACGAAATGTGCTAGTTATGCACCCAGGAGCAGTTATGATGAATAAACCATTTGGCCAGACTGGTGGGATCGGAAACCTTGTCACAGTCCATTAAAAGGCTGAGACAGAGGGACATGCTAGGGTCTGCAACCCTGGCTTTTGACCTCTCAGCTCAGCATTGTGGTTCTAATGCTGCCTTTATGCAGTTCCACTAGAAAAATTGCTAGTCTGGGCTGTGGTCTGCCTTTTGCCCTTTTGCCCTCACTTCAATTTGTCATGCCAACATCGCGTGCCCAGCCATTTGTGTTGGCACAGCCTGAATCGCTGGGGCAGCAGGAAAGCCATTAATCTAAGGCTAGTGGGTCTTTAGGGGCTATGTGAGGACCATTGGTCACTATAACACACCCTGATCTTAGTTAGAGATTTAGTCGGATACAGGAGCTATATTTTAAGAAATATGTATAAATATTGGAACATGTAGAAGTTCTAAATAAGTAAGAGCTGTTCACATGTAAAATGTGATTACTTTACATGTCTTTGATCCTATTTCTCTTTCTGTTTCCACTCACTGGGGACTAACATTGGATAAGCCTGTTTGCATGCAAGCACTGCACATCACGGACATAAAATAAATGAAGGGTTGTCATATCGTGTCCTCTTTATGCTACAATGTGAATTTAAAGACTAAGAATTACATCAACATTTTGTCTTTACATTAAATACACATCTAAAGTTCATGCACTGAAAACTATGTGGAGGACCATATTTTGCAACAGTTCCAGGAAAAGAATGAGAAATGATAATATTCCCTTCTGATTGGTATTTTTTTCTCCAGAGAGTAGAATCTTTGCAGGCCTTATCCACCTTGCATATTAAGCATGCAGACAGAGGAGGGGGGGAATGAAAATTAAATATATGGTCATAAAGTTCTGAAAGGATTTAAAATGTTAAAAGCCTTGACCAACCTCAGAGAGCAGAGGACTTCTGCTGCTGCTCCTACAGGCTTGAATAATCTCAGTGATACAATCTCGCCACAGACGTCCAGCTGATGTTCCATTGTTAAAAAAAGAAAAAATTAATGGTGGTAGGGGGTTAGCACCCCTGCTTTAAGGGGGAATAATGACATCACAGCAGTAAAAAGGCTCCCCTGATAAGGTATGTGACTTCAGTATATTTGTGTGATATACCTTAAAGGGTTCATATGCCATTTATCAGATATGCGGGGTAATTGCACTGCTGTGATTGTGTACTTGGCAGCCAGAGCTCGGGTTTTTATGTCGTCTGAGTGAATTTCCATCTAATATATAACTGCTGGTAATCGCAGTGTGAGTGTCTGTATAAATAGAAAGGGAGCTGAGTTTGTGGTAAGGATGAACAGATACCTTTACTAGCCCCTGTTCAAGCTGGAATGTTGAAATCAAACAAGTTGACAGTTGGGTCTTTGCTGCAGATCAGAGGGAGGGTGCTACTATGTACCTACTATACTTCACCATGCGATGAGCACAGTGAATCCACGTGGAAGAAAGTGTGCCAGATTTGCTCCAAACTGTTCAGAAAGACAAAGCCATGGGTGTATGCAGTCTAGAGAAGTCTCCTACCCTTGGGCAGATGGATGTTAGTGAAAAGGTCCAAAGATTGTTTTAGTTTCCAAGGGAGGATCTGAACGTCCCACAGACAGTGTCTAGTATTTTTAGAACCCGTTCCCCTCTTTGTTAGATGCTTCTCATAAGTCTTTGGCCTAAGTCAAACACTGTCCTGTTCCATTCATTTTCCTGGAAGTCAGGGGGGAAAAGAACAACATAACAGTAACAGAGATGAGGATGAGACATCAGGCTGGGTGGCTGGCTGAACTAGTACAGTAGCAAGTTGTGACTCAGATGCTGAGACTGGAAAGCAGGGAAGCATTTGAAGAATGGGTAACTATGTGGTGTGTGTGATTCACCACTTGTGTGGCGAACCTCTCGGAGAAGGGCCATACCACCAGGCCCTGTAAAAGCTCGTCTGTTATTCCACATTTCCCTGCACTAGGTGCTTTTATTGCAGCACCAAGACACACAAAAGGTGTATAATGGCATTGCATTGAGCCTGGCTGGTTGACTGGCATGGTGAGAGAGAAGAGTTGACAACATAGAAGTCTGATCCACTCAGCTGCCTCTAAAGCTGCATGAACTCATTCTCACTCCCTTAAAGATTCATCTGTCCCACATCTTTCACAGCACTCTTCCTTCTTTGCCTTTTTTGTTCTTACTCTTGACGCTGCCCTCCCACTTGTGCTCCATTTTCCACCTTAATCCCTACCTTTTTTCGTGTTTTATGTTTTTCTTTCTTGCTGTTTTCTTTCTCTGTTCTTTTTGTTTGGTCCTCTCCAGCACATTGACTCTCTCTCTTTGGAGACAGACTCTTTAACAAGCCTGCCCCAGTGTGCAGTATACAGAGAGGGGAGGTTATTTTTAGATTGCTCACAGATTAAAAGTGGAACGTTTTTCTTCATCCTTGTAAAGAGTCCTCTTCCCTCTTTGAGTCTGTAATGGAGTTAGCATCTCTGTAGGGGATCTCGTGTTACCTCCCCCACACATACTCTTCTCTTCCCCTCCGCCAGACTCATCTACCTCCCCACCACCAACACAGTCATCCTCTCCAAACACTGACATCATTCGACAGACCGAACTCCTTCCTCTGCCTGTGGGGGCTGTTCTGTTCTGTCTGTACTGCATGAAATGGGTGAGTCTCAGTTCCTGACACAAATCAAGGAATGGGAGAAAAAAACAAGCTGTCAGAAAACACACATCTGCTATAGAAAAACAAGCCTGATACAACCTCAGTGCAATTGTCATATGACCTTTTCTTCAGCAACACTACTATTTAGACGATTGGTTGCTTTTACACAAACACAGTATATACATGCAGATACACATGTACACAGGTTGCTAAAGGAATAAATTACACAACTACATTAGGTATAATTGGGCCAGTGCTTTATCCAGAAGTCTGGGAGGTGACGGGTGAGCTTACTTCAGCCTTTTCCTGTTTGACATTTCCCCTCTGTCTCTGCAAACACACACACACACACACACACACACACACATACACACACTTTCCCCACCATGTGGATCACCTCATCTCTGGCCTGAACTGGGGAAGTGAGAGGGGGAGACATGGCCCTCTGTGTTTGGTAGTCATACTGTCACTGACCCATGCCGGGGTCTAAAGTCAGATGCAGCTCCTGTTACTTTCCTTGAGCAGAGGCATTTTCCTTTGAACATATTCAGTTTTTTGCATTGCAGTTTTTCCTTCTCCCTTAATTTGAAGGAGTGACCTCTTAAGAAGTGGGTGATATTACGTAGTAGTCGGCCTGGCAGGGACCAAGCAGGAAATCTTTCATTAAAACTCACTCAAGGTCCTTCATGACTTGAAGCTCTGTGTTAGATATTGAAAAATAAGTGACATAGAGCAGTTCTGTTGAAGGGTTTATAATGCCCTCCATCACAGACTGACCAATGGGCCCTGGGAACTCAGTTGAAAACAAGCAGTCTAGATAAATCATAGATCTTAGAAGCGCTGAAATTTTAAGCTGCTGATTGACAGCTATGTTTGAAGTTGTCTGCGGGCCCGTGTGTGCTTGATCAAAGACTTTTTGCCTATGAACTTTCATGATATTCTAACAATGCAGCCAGAACAAAGAGCAAAGGGAGTAAGCTAGCTGTTGTAAAAGAAGAGTGAAAAATGAGGAGGGAAAGTGCTGAAGACAAATCAAAGGAGAAAAATTAAGTCTAATCACAGAGCACTCTGGTGAGTAACAGTACGTCAAACCACTTCACATTGCTCCTTCTAAAGCATATTTTATTGATGCTTTGGGAGCTGCAGTTGTCATTCACACGTAAAACTATCTAAGTGGGATGTGGGATATGTTACTTTTTCCAAAACACATGGTGCAACGGAGAAAGCTGCTGTCCAACAGAGATAGATGTATCCAACTGTTTTACCAAAACACTGCCACCCCCACTCTTTCTTGTCCTTCTCTTCATCTCACTCTCTAGAAAAATTATGGAAAACAAAATGTCAGCAATAATGGTGAATTTATTCCGTTAAACAGAATAGCGGAGGTCCAGCATATCATTTCATAAGCAGAATGCAGATGAGCGCCTATGGGAATATGAGGAGCCCTATGGTAGCTCTGGCTCAGACCCAGCCTTTGCTATAGTTAGTGTGAAACCTGATATTAATACCTCTAGTCTGCCCACCCTCTTTGTCCCTTGCTGCTCTCCTCTGAGTCTGAGTCTGTCATTCTACTCAAAAGAGGTGCCTGGACCACAGTGGCAGTTCAGCATCTCACAGAGCCATGAGGATTTGAAAGGCTTGGACTGAGGTGGCTTTCCCTGCTGCATCAGAGATGGGCAGTGTGTGTGTGTTTATGTCTGGAAACAAGAGAGACAAGAGACATGAGAGTGGCAGTGGTGGAAAGAAGACAGAAAATTAGTCAGAATCAACAAGACTGAAGAAGATAACATCAGTGCTCTCTGCTGATAGTGAGACAGTCTCGGGGATTCCCTAGCCCCTCTCCCTGGTGCGCACCTGTGTCTACAAGACAACTAAGCTCTTTAGATGTGTTTAAGCTTCTCAAATTAAAAACTAGCTGCAAGAAAGAGGCATTTGTGGTCCAGGCTATGATCTGCCTATTAGGCTTTCTATTGTTAGAAGAAACCTGAAAGCCCAAGGTTTCCTTTTTCAGAACTAAGCAGGAGGAGCCTTTCTGCTCCAGGGCTACAGAGCATTTATGTTGTTAGCATACCTGGAGCTGTGCCTCCTGCAGAAAGCATTCTCATTTAGCCTAGGGTCTCTGGGAATGATAGGCAGTATTCCATCAATGGGCCTGCTTGCCATTCACAATGACTAGTAAAGTTGAAAAGTGAATGATTTGATCTGCTTGATACACTTATGCTGATGTCTCATATGTCATGTCCTCTTACAAAGTACTACTCAAAATATGCATGATAAGCAAAATCTAAATATTTAAAGCTGTTTAATCTTACTCCATTCTAGTTGAAAGACAGTTCTTAATCCCTGCAACTTTGACATAAACTGCTTAACCACACCTATGAATTGTAAGTAACATGGTAATATACTGTAAATTTGCAGGGTTCCTATCTGTTTTACACCTAATGAATAGGGCTGTGGGAAAGAAAGGTCTGCAACAAATCCAGATATACTTTATATAGTTACTATACACAACTAAGACATGATGACACTTTTAGAAGAATCTGAGCCATATGTAGCTTTCCAGAAGTAACATCCTTATGATAACGCTGTTGGCATGAGGCGATTCAATACTGTGCAAACATGTAGCAGGACAGCCTTCCCAGGGCTACATAAACATCACACAGCCCAAAGCAGCACCAACTCGCTCCACTTCAAACTGTTGAGGCCATTGTTAGTGGATGCAAGTGGATCACTCCCATAATCTGCTAATACATCCGCCTATCTGTTGTATTTATTTGTAGTACCACTGCGGCTCACAGGGAGAAGCTCTGTTAACTTAGCCCAGCTGCACGAGCCCACTCACTATATCCAGCTTAAGAGAGTTGGTCTTCTAAAAAAAAAAAAAAACTCAGATTTCCCACAACCTACTGAGCAAAATTGGACTATGCAACATGAAATGCTGTACACCACATGGCTTTTATGTTTTATCAAAAAGTTGATTTGCTATCCAGGCCTCGAGGAGAACCTAGAGGGCTAATATTGATTAAAAGCACTCTTATCTCTAGTCTCAGTGATCATTTTTAGCCTCAGTGGCTGTCCAGGAGCTGATACCATCTCACAGACTGTCAATCACACGTCTGACAGCAGATGGAGAGTGAAATAGATTGGCAGATGAAGCCACACTCTTTGACTTCCCTGGTGCTTTAACCTCTCCCATTTGCATCAGTAGTCACAAATGGTTCACATAACAAATCTCTTTCTTCTCCTTGGCAATTTAGGGCTACATGCAAACACGGAAATGAGATATACACTACTGTGCTGAGGCTGAATCTAGAGGGGTGGGCATCCACTTTCTACAGCAGAGATATAACCAACAGATAGCCATGAGAGACCAGAAATGGCCACATAAACAGAAACATATGTAGGCGTGTGTACATGGCTGCACACACACACACACACACACACACACACACACACACACACACACACACACACACACACACACACACACACACACACACACACACGAACACACGTAAAAAAACCCACACACACACAAATATAAATACTCACACACATACGTACATACGCACAGAGTCAGTCAATCAGCTGTGTTGATGGAGAAGACCATTCTGGAAATTGTCACAAAATCAAATGGGTTCAGGCAAAGAAAAAGATTGCTACATGAAACAGGATTGCTGCCATCGTGACAGGAAGCCAAACTTTGCCTCCAGGGCTGTTTTTATGTTTAAACAGACTTTTTGCCTGGAGGTCAGTGAAATGTTATGGCTTGGTAAATATGATCGTCCACTGACGAATAGTGGTAAGTTTACATGAATAAACTGATTTAATATTTCCCTTTCTGATCCCTTTAGATTTACAGCTTTCCTATATATAAAAGCAAAAACAAGAATCTAGGACACAAACAACAAAATTGCATTAAAAAAAAGAAGCAAGCAAGTTAAAGGTACATTTCAACCAGTCCGGCACTCCCCTCAAATGACAATGTTTAACTTTAATTTATACTGAACTTTGTCATTACTCCACCCAGTCACTTCAACCATCTGCCCCTCCCATTTCTACAGCCCAGCCACCTGTTTTAGCCTTATAAAAAGTGAGTGTATCACCCTTGAAAAGTGAGCGTTTAGCACTTGAGGATTTTATGTGAGCAAACCACATCTTTTCCGCACTGTGTACTATATAGAGTGTATTCAGACTTGCAGCACTTTCTCTGCTTCCTGCAACTTTACTGCAAAAATATATTTCCATCCACTTTCATAAGAAGGGAAATGGACAAATGTGAGGGGAAAGTAGAGAGTCAGGAGCTTTTTAAAGTGATAAAGACTAACTTAGATCAAGATAGAGGAGCCTGCGAAATTTCTGTTAAGTGTGTCTGGCAGGTACTGAAGAATTATGAAGCAATCAGTCTATTATTTGTGAACTATAAATAAATCCAATCCAGTTCTAATTTATTTCCAGTATTAATAGTCTGATCTTAGATTCCTATGCAGTGTTAACGTACGTGTCAGTCTCTGAGTAAGACCGTGAGTGTGTACGTTTGTATGCCTTAGTTTGTGGGTATTGCCTGAAGAGCCTTTAAGTTGAGCGAGTTCATACACACACACACACACACACACACACACACACACACACACACACACACACACACACACACACACACACACACACACACACACTCTGAGTAAGACCGTGAGTGTGTACGTTTGTATGCCTTAGTTTGTGGGTATTGCCTGAAGAGCCTTTAAGTTGAGCGAGTTCATACACACACACACACACACACACACACACACACACACACACACACACACACACACACACACACACACACACACACACACACACACACACACACACACACACACACACAGACTTGTTCCAGTGTCCCTGTTGGATCACTCGTTGACATAATGCATTCCCTAGCCCCTTACCCTTAGCCTAACCTCAACCAACAGCAATAACCTTACCTTAAAAACAAGTCTTAACCCCCAAAATTCAGTTTCTCCCCATGTGGACCTCAATTTTTTTCCCCATGGGTTAGTGTGCGTCCAGGTTAAAGTCCCCGCTGGGATATAAGAACAAGTAGACACACATACACACACACACACACACCCACACCCACACACACACACACACACACACACACACACACACACACACACACACTCGCCCTTCCCTAAAACAGACCCGGCAAATGTTTGGCTGTGCCAGCTGTGTGAGCTTGAGGCTGGGTGTGGGGTGTATACAATTGTCTGAAAGACTGCATGGTGTGTATACACATAGTCATAAACAGAATTTTGAGCGGAAGCACTGATCACCTAGATGTGCTTGACCCTATGACCCTGGGGCTGAACTGTTATGCTTTTATTATGTGTAATACTTGGCCCCATACGGCTGGAGGAAACACTGGGTGCTGCACTGGACTGCAGCCAGGAAAACTGTTTGTGTGTGTGGGTGTTTTTGAATGTGTGTATGAGAAAGGACACATGTGCTGGAGAATTCTCATAATTTAATCTTTATTGTTTATGTTCTTATATGGAACTAAATATAAATTATCCAAAGGTCTGTTTGTGTGTCTGCACATGCAAGTGTGTAAACATGGCTGTGTCCAAGTCTTTGATGCCGACCACAGTGGCATTGTACTATAGTGAACTTTATGCTGAGAGAGAGAGACCCACAGAGACCCACATTTTTGTGTCAAAAACAATCTGCACTTATATATAATTACTCTCAAAATACAATTATATATGGGCTGTGAAAGTGGGAAACTCAGTCTGCGCTGCCATCTTGTTTAGAGAGGAGCTCCCAGAAAATCCTTAGAATACAACAGCAACAGCTATGGCGGAACAACTGAGAGAACAAAAGAACAGCTCACCTGGATATTCAAGGCCATCATACCACACAGGTGAGGCAAGCAATGCTTTTAAAAACAGCCAGGACCCTGTTTTCATAGGCTGACAGTATAGATCCCACCACCTGAGGTATCTATACCTTTAAAACAGTTGTGTTTGCGTTTCTTTGAGCAACACTGCTTTTGAAAACAGAGCGACACTGAGAAGACGTATGGATACAGTAACCGCCTGATGACAATATTATCCAAATGCTCCTTTCGCTTTCTCTTTGTCTGTGTGCGAGTAAGTGTGGATGAGTGAATGGAAATACGCCAAATGTCTGCTAGCACTTCATGTCATTCCAGCTTTCAACTCCTGAAGGGCCAAGAAGCCACTGTGAACTCCTTGAGCAAACACTGTGGTGCAATGACAGGGAACAGTGAGGGATGAAGATCTAGCAAACATGCCCATTTGAACCGGAAATATTCAGAGGGGCTATGGCTTATGGCTATTTGAACCGGGGACACTAGAGAGGACCTGGCAAATACATGTGTGTTTGAAGGCCAAACAGTGTTGAAGGCAGAGCCCCCATGGGGAATCTGTCAGTGGAGCCTGATAGTCAGCTGCTGCTGATTCTCCACTGTGCTGACAGTTTAAATAAGAAAGCACAATAATGTCAGTCATCGAGGAAAAGAGCCCCTCATCCCCTAAACGAAGAAAAGGTACCATTTTTAACTCCCCTATAACAAGAAAACAATAGATTCTTTCATATTTACAGTGATGGAGAATACCCTATACACAAACGGTACATGCACACATCCCACACACTGAGAGACACGGAGAGAAAGAGATTCATTATCCCATTCTTCAATAGCACGAGGTGCCAGGTTCACTGACTGACAGTGCTAATTAGAGAGGCATGAAAGTTTAGGCAGCATGTGACTCCTCTGACCCATAAAAAAACCTGTCTTGTTTGTTGGTTCAATTGAGGGCATCATCTTTTCACTTCATCCAACTATGGTATCAAAATTCACTCAGATACACCATAAACAGCCATAGTGCAGGTTACAAATAAAACCCGGTATTGTCTCTTCGTATGATTATTCGAAATGATATTGAAACCGAGATAACTTCAACCCCATGTGACATCCGAGATAAAAATAAATAAATAAATCCATCTTTCTGGCTTTTGTGAGAAGTGGTGCCTCCTCTCTGAACCTGAAAATGACATGTCTGTCAACACTTAAATTGAATGTGGTCATCTGTCCATGACAAAGATTGCTGTGCCATGGATGACAGTCATCAGTATGTGCAGGTCTACCGGCCTTAGCCCAAAACAAATGTGTCCAAACAATGCCACATCTGGAGCAAAACGCAGGAGTGAGACTGGAAGAGCAGGAATGTAGTGGAAAAGGGGTTAAAAAGGGAAAGCAGTGCTAAAGCTCTTTAGCTCTAGGACCCTGGCCAAAGCGTCTGGGGATGTGCCCGAGCTATAATTTACCAGTGATTCCCCTTGCTGCCCTACCCCCAAAGACCTGATGTCACCATTGCGATCAAAGCATCAGGCAGAATGAACGGGCTGAAGTGCTACTCTTGTGGCCTGAGAGCTGGTCATAACACTATTGCCTTTTTTTGTGTGAAACAGTGATGTCTGTTCCTGTATATTGTAAACTTAGCACATTCAGAAATCCATTCAGTGCTGACTGATACCAAAAAACCCTGCAAATGTGTGTGGTGTTATTCCAACTTAAACGCTGAATAATTTATAACTTCCAGCAAATTTCAAAAGAATTTCAGAGATAAATGCAATTTCTTGTTTGATTTGGCCCATTCCTCTGACTTTTTTGTGCAGATACAGGGGGAGGTCTTCAGAAAGTCTTCTCAAGCAGCCTGTTCTTGTTGTCACTGTCAGAAGCAATCAGAGCAGGTGGGGCTGAATTCACGCAGCAGAAGGAACAGAGGAGCAAGGCAAATATTCAGGCCAATTTTCTGCCTGTTGGATAAAGTGTCTAATAAACACATGACACCTGATCCTACAGTTTACCATTTGTCAGTAGACACATATTATGACGCTTGCAATCTGATGGAGATATTTGGACTTATAGTCAAGAATGCATAAACTGTACACAACAATACACAAACACATAAACGCACATGCAAACAATAACACAAACACACACACACACACACACACACACACACACACACACACACACACACACACACACACACACACACACACACACACACACACACACACACACACACACACACACACACACACACACACTTCAGTCTTTGAGCCTGTGAATAGATTTGTGTGGGAGCTCAGGGGTCCGTTTACATCGAAGGAGGGACTTCACAAACAGAGACGTACTGTAGGATGGAAAATATGCTGAATGTGTCCTGTTTAAAGAGGAGGACACAGATAGTGAGGATTAGGGGGAGAGCAAGGAAGGAGAAGGAAAGAGCTAAAATGATGAAACCTGAGGGACGCTTCGCTCCCGCAGATCAAATGTTTTTCATCTGCACTTCACTGAGTCTCCTCAGTTATACAAGTCTCAGCTTCCAAAACCCATTCACAGGCCCGATTTTACGTGTGGGCAAACTAGGTGGTCAGTAGGAGCACCATCGGCTGGATACAATTGAAAATTGTGATCCAACATCTCCCTTTTAAAGGCCCTCAAAGTTATGACAGATGAGAACATTTATAAGTAAATGTGTGGTTGCGCTACAAATCTCACACTTTGCCTGGCTGGTCTTTAAAGCTGCCTGCCTGAGCAGTTTGAGAGTGACAGTAGAGCTGAGCTGAGAAAGAGATGGAGACAGTCTTGCATACTGAGGTCAAGCAGTTCAACTACTTAAAGCTTCCTGATGTTACACAGGGTCCTTGTGGCAAACCTTTAATTCACTATATATTATATACAGAAAAAAAGAACAAAGCAAAGAGGGGTGTGTTGCAGAAAATGCAAAAAAATTAGGATGACTGTAAATGATTGAGGTACTTGAGCTAATTCATAGTTTGCTTCTAAAAGCAAATTTTATTGTCTGTTTATAGACTGCAATGGTAGCTGAGTCAGAATATAATTAATCATGCTGCCATTACTTCAATATCTCCCCTCCCAGTAATGAAAAACATGTTATCTGCCTTCAGGACAAAATGAGTATCTAAACTGTAACTGAGACATTTTCCATCCGTGGTAGTGTATATGTTTTCATTTGTCTACAAAAGCGTAACAAAAAGAATAATGAGAAAGAAAGCTCAAGCTAACACTATGAATGTTAATATCCTCAGCTCTATTAAAAAATATCTATTTAATTTGCCACAATTTATTTTACTGGACCATGAGCTAGAGCTCATTAATGTTTCAGGCAAAATCAATGATCGAAATGTACACAGGGGACTGGCCCCAACAAAATTCAAAACATAAGATCTTAACCTGCTATCACTCTTAAACTGATTGAGACAGGGTTTGTTATACACAGAGAGATACTGTTAAAAGTTTGTTTACATCGTTAACGTTTGTAAATCATGAATTTAAACAGGTCCATATTTTCAGCTAAGATTAGTTGACAGACACAGAAAATGTTGATTTTTAATCATGAAGGTAACTCTTCAATTATGTATTTAAATTTAGCGGAAAATTATATGGGCAAATTGGGAAAAAAGTTTCTATCTAATCCCAAGGTTTTCAAAGTTTGCAAATCTTGGGAGTATGTCAAATTAAATTTAAATCTGACTATTAATATACATTCAGAACTCATGCACTTCAGGTATGATCAAGTAAGGACATTATTTCTTTCCTTACGTTTTCCCCTTGCTGATGCTATGTTTTTTGCTCACGTTGAAGTAGGAACAGTTTTATACTCTTCTTTTTCTAATCAGAGCAACAGAGAGAGTGGAGTGCCATTCCAAGGGGCCACATCACAGATCTTTTTGCAATTCAGAATGATAGAGTAGTTTGTTTTGCCCAGGGGAATATATCTACAGTATAGTGATGACAACTTTGGTTGCAAGGAATTACAGCTGTTGTCTGTAAAATTTTAAGGAAAGCAGTACACTATGGCAGTGTCTCAATGGTTTACAAGAGTCACAATTTTTGTTTCTTTGATAATTCAATAGTCAGTCCGATAAAAGGCTAAAGTTAAATAACTGCTGAGAAAATGTCTAGATTTCTTGTCACTGACCACATTGGTTTATAATGCACAGATTGTGATAACAAGATAAACCCTGTATGTATATAGGAACTCATGGCTTTCACTGTATGACCCCATTTGGTCACTGTTTTCTGCTTGAAATATTAAAATAATACATTTACTTTTTATTTAATACATGAGCAAAGCAGTGAGTGCTACAGAGAGACAATATTGTGTGTTGAAGACAAACTGGTTCAAATAGCTGCCTGGGCAAAGCACTACAGTCAGTTTATTATTTAACCTATTGGGTGCATTGCCATTTCCTCATCTCCTTAAACTATATCTCAGCTAGTTATTTAACGCCATAATACTGGTGATGATGGGCAGATTAAACCCCTGACATGAGCATTTTCTTCTGAGGTTGAGATCACTGCTCAACTTTTACTTCTGAAGCCTAATGAAAGTCAGCTCAGCCCTGTCAGCGGCTAGCCCGGGAGGTCAGAAGTCATGACCCTGTCTCTCGACGTGGGAATTAAAGGATGAATAACCTCCACGGTGTTATGTAACCTTAGTGACTGGTCTGGACAGTACCTGCTGAGCTGATAATAAAGCAACCTTAAAGCCTTTACCCTGCCCCTTACACACTGAACTAGATTTAAAACATAGACTGAATAGTCTCATGGTCTCAATATCTGGTTGGAGGATTATGATTAATTTTCTTTAGTAGGGATAAAATGTAAAATGCAAATGTGTATTAATTATAAAAAAAATGAGTAAGTACCTCTCACACTTCCTGAGATTATCTTTGTTTTCACACTTCAATCTTTGCACATTCTGTGAAGTCACAGTGAACTCACCCTGTGTACATGTATTTTCCTCACAGGATCCCTGTCTTTCCTTAGAATAGTTACTTTAAGACCTACTGTTGCAAGTGTTGATTTTTTCATATTCCTCTCCCTCTGTTACCATGTACGAGTGTGGTGGTGGTGCAAAAGCGGGAGAAGTAGGGCGGTGAGGGAGTCTAGAGTTACATTAACGGGCAGTGTGAGAGACAGGAGGTGGTAGCAGGGTCAGAGGTCACAGTGCCCTGACAAACAAATGAGCCACCCAGTGAGGAAGTAAACAAGAGATGCTTTTCCCTGCAGCCCAGCGAGCCCTAGCAACAGCAGCTGTTGGCAAACATGTGTGTGACAAATGTGCCATCTGAACCAATGACAAGGTCTCAATCATCACCATATGGGGTTGCCACACAAACATGCCACACAAACACAGCAAAGAGGGTGGGAGAGAGACTGCATGGGATGAAGCGAGACAGAAGAGGGGGAGGCAGCAGACACAATAAAAGATAACATGGCAGATATTGATAGGATATGTCAAGTATAGTTCACATGGGAAATTCCACAACATAGACCAAACTTCCCTAAATGCTCACTGGTGGTCTGCCTACAATACAAACTCTCATAGCTGAGCAGACATCTCCAGTAGGGTTAAATGTTATGATGACTCCCTGTTGGGAAAATCATGGGAGAGATGCTGCCATTAGCTAGACTGCAATCAAGCAGGTTTTACTGTGGGTTCTATTTCTGCCCTTTCGTGCTTAATGACCAACAAACAGTCTCATGATGGCCTCCTTCTGCCATTATATCCCCCTAAAATCCCCTTTTATACACACTGTCCTGAATGACAGACCAGATGAAGCCAAACTGGAAGTTCACACACAACACTGATTTCTTCTTCTTCTGGGCTCCTTCAGAAAATTCTTTTATATCATTCTCTGAGTCCCCTGATGGTTCCTCTTCATTCATTTCCAAGTCTACATTGTATAGCACCCACAATGTTTTCAATCAGTCCTCTTGATTTTCCACACTTTTGTTTCAAAGCTTATCTCATGCTGTATTTTGTATTTTCCTCTTTCTTTCTCTCTCCCTCGCCAGCTCTGGAAAGTACATTCACACAGTTGAACAGTGACACAAGGACAGTCTCCTTCATGGCAGACCATGCTTGTGTTTTTTCAATTAGGCCAGGCTCCTGTACACTATTCATTTGGGAAACCATAATTCTCATGGCCCAGCAGAAACTAATGGAAAGTCGCTTAGGTTTTTTTCCGGGAGAGGTATCGGAAAGACCCGTTCCCTGGAAGTGTGTCAGACTAGTGGGGATGGAGAGTAAAACTGTAGGAACACTATGAGAATACAGTAGGTGTTGATATGATGTGAAGGCCTCACCAGGGGTATCGGGGTGCAAGAACTCATAGGGTGAATGGGAGCAGGAAGGAGGTGAATGAAAGAATACAGATGGACGGATTTCCAAGGGAATGTGGATGAAAGTGAGTGAGTTGCAGGCCGGATCTGAATTGCCCAGCGGGGAGGAGGACAGATCCACTGAAATCACTTCAAAGTCTGTGGTGTCACTGGGCTGCAGATGAGTACAGACTGTCTCCTGTCCTTTCTATTTACAGAGATGAGCCCCAGTAGCCTGTCGCATCCATCTGCCTTAAACAGCAATCAACAGGGCAAAATACCCCCACACCCACACCCACCCACACACACACACACACACACACACACACACACACACACAGTGTAGTATTATTGCCCTGTACGACATTTAACAGCTCATTTGAAATTAGAGGTTGGTATCACTGTTTGGCTGTATATTACACTAGCACTAGACCATATAGACCAAACCGACAATAAAAGTCAACAGAATTATATTAAATTTACCTGACAAAATGCTATTTTGAAAAACAGAATGATAACAAAATATTCACTTCCAGTTAAGCCTTACGAAAGTTCCCATCTCATAACTGATGTCCCATCATCCTTTTTCCAGAACTCCTTAGCCCCAGTATGACCATCTTCCGTGCCTGACCAGTAGGAGCCATTTATTACCATCAACATAAACCTTTCACTGACTGCTGACTCAGGCTGCACCCATACATAAACAGTGTAGGAAAGGTGCATAGACACACACACGCACACGCACGCACGCACACAGACACGCACACACATTAAAAGTGGGAGGGACCAAAACCGGACAACCCCCTTTACACCCCCACCCACCACCACCAGCACCACCACCTCCACCACAACAATCAAGAGAGACAGACAGACAGTAAAGGAGAACAGTCAGAGAGAGAGACAGGCAGGAGCAGTACACCAGCACACAAGGAGGAGACAGTCTGAAGTCTTACCTCAAGAGTAATGCTGTGGAGCCGATACAAGGGAAAGCCTCATGACTATAGCGGTCTCTCTCAGTCTTGGTCTCTTTGTATCTCTCAGCTGTGGGAGGCAGGCGCTGAGAGACACAGTCAGTGCAGAGCGGAGCGGTGCTCGGCACACTTTACAGGCAGAGAAAGCAGTGGAGCCACGCAGATCCTGGGCCCGTCCGCTCACACTCTGCCTTCTGAGGATGAAAAGAGAAGACTTCATTTGCAGCTGCAAGACCACGCCTCCACCCCTCCAGTCTCCCTCCTCCCGAAGCCCTCTCTCCCTCCCTCCCCTCCTCCTTCACTACCTCCCCGCTTCCCTTCCACACTCCCAGCCAGTAGCACGCTCCAGGGCCTGTCCCAGCCAAGAGAGAGAGGGGGAGCAGACTGCCAAAGAAAACCTCCCATCCCACCGCCTGCCAGCGCTGTGCAGTGCACAGAGAGAGAGAGAGACAGAGAGACATGAGGAAGGAGATGGAGAGACAGAAAGCTGGCATATAGCATATGGTTTGAATCCACAAACGGTTATTTGTTTGTTTTGAATTTTTTTGTTAAGTACACTGTCTCAAAATTGTTTGAACATAACAGTTTTGCCAATGAAGCACTTAATATTACAATAAGGAAAGATGACGTGTGTGTGAGGTGGGGGTGGGAGTGTTAAAACTAATACGAAGTAAAACGAAGGAGGAAAACAGAAGGAGGAGAATTAATTTTGGACCAAGTGAAGAGTCTGAGGCAGTAGGGATTCACTTGAGAGGGGGGTGGGGGACAGAGGGAAGGACACAGACAGGCAGGCAGACGGAAAGAAAAACACAGACACACTCAGAGAGAGACATAGAGCAAGATGGGTGATCAATTTGACAGTTGTAGGGAGAAAAGTAAAAAGAGAAGAGACATATTTAACCAGGGGTTGTTGAATGTTCTTATTAAGACTTACTATAAGAAATTCACATCAAAAGAGACTGTTGCTCAAGAGGAGGCATTAGTGTGTCTGTGTGTGTGTGTGTGTGTGTGTGTGTTGGGTTCTAGGGGGTGGGGACAATGTCTGTCTCTGTGTGTTTGTTTTTCTTTAAACCTGTCTGTAAGTCTCACCAACTGTTTGCAAACTGCTTCCACCGTCAACACCCAGAATAAGGATGACACTTTTTGTCCATCTTTAGAGTGTCTTTCCCCTCCTTCACATTCTTGCTGCATTTAATTCTTATGCCAAAGTGAACTCTCTCCCCTAAAAGCACTAGCTGTTTACTGTCTGTAATTATGAGGGGCTGGGTACACTCAGCCCAGGCAAGCTCTGCACCCTGCCCCCAGTGCCACCACACACAAACCTAGCTCTACCAAGTCTGCCAGTTTAAACCGGGCCGTGGCACAGAAAGAGAGGGGTGCAAAGTACAAGAAAAAGGAGAGTTAAAAAAAGCAGAGTTTAATGTTTTACATATACTTGTAATCAATAAAAATGTGCTGGCAAGGAAGAATTAATTAAACTCAACAGCAAAAAACAATATATCCTGGGCATGAAATAGAAAAAAATACAGTTCAAAGTAGTGATTTCCCTGTAACTGGCAAATGCTGTAGTTCAATCTCCAGTTCATAGCATAACAGTTAAGCCTTGATCCTGCTGAAAATTAGAAAGAGCCACTACCACAGTGCATCACTACATCCACTGGGACTGCCAAGCCGGCATATGGTGTCCCGTTTGAAGTACTTTCACAAAACAGGACAGTGTGGAAGCAATACAAATCTAAGATAGTAGTAGTACTTTTTTTCACTAGAAGACCAGCTGGGAGAAACACAAATACCAAGTTACAAAACAACATGAAAAACTAGAGGACTGCAGGGGGAAAAAAAAGATAATCAAAAGATAACAGAAATGAACAAAGGGACTAAAAAAGGGATCAAATTTTTTGGCAGCACATGATGAGGTACGCAGGGATTATACTGATCTCTGGCGATCTCCCACACTAGCACTAACACATACACAGACCCTCTCTGTGGCATAATGGTGTCACATTTACACAGGTCCACAAAACAGTACTTAAGGTTATGGGCTGCCTTCATTGTGGGTTGTGAAAGCCCAGGCCTGGGGTTGGGGTTTAAGACAGTTGGAGTGGGTTGGTAGAGAGATGACAGAGAAAGTAAAGAGAAACTCATTTCAGTGCACTTTATTGCTAAGAAACACTAATCCTGCAAAACCAGAGACATGGACAGCCCCTCTGTGGTGTTTTATGTCTTTAATCTAAGGCTTTAGAGAGAAAAGACTAATCCAACATCTGAAAGCTGTTGTTTGTTTACTGTCTACTATGTAATCAAGAATTGTCATTACCATAACGATAGTAAATAGCTAAAAATAGCACAATGTGGCCATATAATAAGAAAAATGAAGACAGTAATGACAGGCTGCAAGTCACACTTTGCTGCCAAAAGGTGTGATTGCACCTCAGGATCAAAGACTGGGATTTAGGATGGAGGTAGAGTTTACTAAAAGGACACATTATTATATCCAACCACTAGGGGCTGAGTTGAGCTGCACAGTGCATACAGTGCATTTACAAACAGGGATGAGACATAGTTTGGCACTAAACTTTTTTACACAACACCCCTCTCATCTTCCTACATGTTTCTGCTTTTGGGAGGATAAACCTTTGTGCCTCTTGAGCGCATATTTGACGTTTCTGCACCTGTCTTATTTTTTTGGGTTAGGGTTCTTTTTAAGAGAGATTCCTCCCACGTTTATTTCAATCATTCATTTCATCCAGTGCAGCACACATACTTTACAACTGCTCATTAGGAAGATTTAAAATAAAAAAATGTTATCATTCCTGTTGAATCCTGTTACTGAATTCGGTCCAAAGACCAAAACAGACAGTGTGCATAATGAGAAAGCCAAATACTGCTTGGTGCAAAAACCTGCTTTTTACAAACAACAGATTAGGATGAGAGGTCAGAAAATGTCAAATGCCTTCTTGATTACACATAAGCATAATATTATGACTTACTGATTATAAAGGACAACATTAAATATCAAAGCAAGGGGAGATATGGGTGAGTATCTAAACACCACTGTCTTAAAAACACTTTTTACACAGAACAGGCTGCAGGAAGCACAATACCATCACCGTATTGGAACGTTAGGTTACAGAAAAAGCCCAAAACATGCTGCCTCTGTGACTGGATTTCAAAAGCCACAGGAAAAGGTCTGACTGTCAGGCATCACACACATTTGGCAAAACACCAGGCTGGGATGGGCTAAAGGGAGTACTACATTATAGTCCAGAATGAAACAACGGCATTAACTACAAAAATAGTTTGTGGTAAGATCTCATGCATGCATGTAAACTAAACTTGATAAATGGAACAAGAACTTACAATAGGATCTAAAGTTTATGTATCAGAAACAACGTGCCTTTGGATGGCAGCTGGAATCATATCAGACTTCAGGATTCAATCATAGGTTGTTGTGAAATTGAAATTTCACTCTTATTGACCTGAATTGAAAGCAGAGTTGAGGCAGATGGAAAGAGGGGACTTATTGTGATCTTAACACAGAAAACCTGTGAGATGTATCAAAGTGAAGTAACCTAAGTTTGACTCCTCAACATTCTCTGGATGAACATGGAGATTGTTTAAACCTAGCCCTAGGGCATGTGCATATCAGGACACCAATGGCTTGCATTATTCCAGTCTAAACAAGTATTTTTAGTTCATACAGGTCATTAAAAAAACACACATTTTTATACTTTACCCTTAAACCTATATTCTCACTCTACCAACCCTCTAAGGTGTCTAAATTGACTCTCTCTCTCTCTCTGTTGCAGAAAAGTCATATAAAACGCCAATGCTAACCATATAAAGTGTTTTAATGACCTTGGAGTATTCTAACCTCCCTTAAGAAAGCAACACCTGGGTCAAAAAACTAATTAAACTGTGACCTTTTGGAGGCAACATACAGGCAGACATTTACTGACCTACTGTACAGTTATTGCTAAATATATTTCTCTAAGCTAAATATAGCCACTGGAAAAGCTTGCTAACATTTACACTCAGCTTCTCTTTTTTCTCATGAAAAATACAGGGAGACAATATTTAGGAGCCAATTTTGGACTTCAAAGAAAAAAGGATGAATCAGTGTAGCCATGGCAGGAAGACAGTAGAGTCAAGTGTCGTACCCAGGCTGTGTGCCACAGTAGTTGTTGGACTCTGAAACAAACGCAGTCATTAATCTGTGGTAACCACAACTGCTTCTTGAACACGACTTGACAAAAGTCAGGTCCCTGTTTTACACAATAATTACTTCAGCTTGACATACACATAGCTACTTTGCATGGTATCAGAGCCTGTAAAGTGCACAGTTTTTCTTCAAAGTTTTAAAATGATATCTGCAACCAGAATTTGCCAAAATTGCAGTGAGGATGTACAGTACGAGGGTCATTCCAGGTTATGTTGGTGACACACCCAGAGCCCCAATGAAAGACCTGACCGTTGCCACCAACACCAACTCTCCTGTAACTGTCAATTAAGGGCACTGGGTGTAGGCACTGACTACATATGGTGACATTATTCCATGACTCACTGACTGCTACACACCTGAAATGTCCAATAAAAACAATTATATTAAGACTTTATAGTAGGAAAATACATTATTTTACAAACACAAGGACTAGTTCTATGAGTGTAATATGTGTTTGTCCAATGAGACAAGAAAGTGTCCTAGAAAAATGAGACTGTGGGTTTAAACTCAGACACAGGTAATGGTGGCTGACCAAAAGGTCTAACACATCCATCCCCTCCATCTGTCTGTGCAACTTTTGGGCTCTGGAGCTGCTGGGCTGAGTGGCCAGCCTCAGCTCTGGGAATTTCACACCTACAATGGCCACGACCAGCAATGGGCAGAGCCCATCACACCCTGGTGTGCCATTTCTGACCAAGAGAGTCCAGTGGCCACGAACACATGCTCTCCCCCAGGACAAACACGGGACACCCCAGCCAGTGTAGACATAGCAGCATGGCGATGTGTACTCGCCCCGCCATGTGGACCAGCAGTGATGATGTTCCCAGGGAGACAAGGGCTGGGGGTTTGGGCTGGGAGGAGGTGGGGTTGGATTGGGGGGGTTAGAGGTGAAAGAGAAAGAGTTGAAGAATGGGGATAAGGCCCTTTCCTAAGTGCCTCATGTTCTTGGAGGAGCAAAGACAGACTTAATTTTTATTTGGAAAAGTAAACTTATCACTAGGGAAGAACAAATAAATTAGGGGTCAGGTATGGTTAGACAACTAAAAGATTAGTCGGTTATGGTTAGGGATGCACAGACTCGACTTTTTTTTCTCCTGATGCTAATTCCAGCACCTCAAATCCGAATATCTACTGATACCCAGTGCTCTCTTTTCCCAAATTCAAAATCTGTAATCCTTACTGCTTGGAACTTATTTGGATCACTTTTACGTATGATAACAGAACATGAAACTAAATCAGCAGTTTGCTCTCACTGAAAGAATGTAACCGATAGCAGAAACACTGAATTTTATAATGACATAGACAACGCAACTGTATTTAACGTGGCTCAGTCATGTCCTCGCTGATATCCTTAACAATGTCAGTATTGGGGCAATTACAGATCGAGCAGATCGCATGAATGCATACCTATTTACAGTATAGTTAGGATAAGACAACTGAAACGCTTAAGGTTAGGGAAACATCACAGCTATGGGTAATAAAATAGCAAACTTTAATTACAGGTCTGTGATAGGAAGTAAACTCTGGTCTCATGCCTGAAAGTTGGACGTATCTCGCCCCTATCCATCACCGCCCTCCACACCTTTACTTTCCGCTTAGCTACATTGAGGGAATACTACTTACTGCGTTGGCACTGAATGTTGGCAATGAATGTTGACAATGAATCATCCAATATGGATGTAATTTCTAATAATGCTGGTTTGAGTACACCATTCACAAGAATTCCATGCTGGGTGCTGATGAAGGCTAGAATTATATGACAAAAAAACTAAATTGTTTCATCATACACAAGAATATTGAGTTCTCCTTACAATTATCCTTCACAAAGAACAATAATAATAATAAATATTCATAGAAAGCTCCTTTTATGCTTGATTAATTTCTAATTTTTGTCAAACATTTCTTAATTTACTCAGCATAGAAGAAATAATGTTTTTATCAAAGGACACTTAAACAAAACAGCCCATTTGCTAATCATGTTCACACAGTGAAAACAAGATAATCGCTATGCTGTGAATCGCTAGACCGGTGTCTCAGGCTAAACTATAGTTAATTGAAGGGTAACAGAGTCAAAATGTCATCTATGTCTGAAACACAGTGATAAAGTGATACAGTTAAATACTAAAACACATAGCGACGTTTCCTCCTTGGGTTCAATCTTCCGGTGTCTTTATTTTGTTTGAGTAAAGCATCTGGGTTGAAAGAGAGAAGAGTCGTGGATAGAGCTGCCATTGAACTGTAGCAGAGCCACAGCAAAGCAAACAGAGATGCCCAGCCCTCATCTGCACAAATAGGCCTTTCAATCCTTCCCTCACTTTTGTCCCATCAATACTTCACTCTTCATGGAGACCAAAGCCACCAACTCCAACCTTCCCTCTGCCCCCCTCCAAACACACAAAGATGTGAATGGTGTCTACTGTACCTTCCACCACTCCCCACTCTGTGGGGTAGAACACATTTTGACAGGCCTGTATTTATGGCCGACTGGAGTTGTGTTGGAATGAATCATGAAAAGGACCAAAATCATCTCGCTGGACGTTCATTTATATTGAGTGTTGGTCAGCTGGTTGGGTCTGCGTGTGTGGCCTATGAAGAGAGAATGGGGCTTGTGTAAGTGGTTGTGTATGTGTGGGAGCCGAGGATTAAGATAAGCCATCTAATGAGCAACAAATTATGTTTGATATTCTGTGTTTATTATCTGTCTATGTATGGATGAATACGCTGCATATTCTCTCTGTCGAGACTGTGTTCTTATCCAATATTATGAAGCCTGCCTGCCTGCTGAAAAGTAATTTTATTAATTCAGCCATTTAAATCACCAGTAAAATTAATGCTATGGTATTAAAGGATAGGTTCAAAAAATTTAAGTCAATCTTAAAACAATACTCACATGTGTACATGGAAAAAGGTACTGGTCTCTGCAATAATTCATCCATGAAGAGATCCCTTTCTACGGCGACTCCAATGAAAGGCTCAAAATCCACAATACTAGGTTTCACCAGTCTGAGATATTCTAATCAAGTGGGTGTCAAATTTACAGTCTATGTATTGCAAAATTTTGTCCCTATGTTTTCATTGTCTCCTTGCTAAGGTGTATTGGAGGGATAGTAACACTAAGATGTCACACTGAAACAACTAACTTTGGAAAAAACCCATTTGACTTAACAAACTCAGACTAAAACCTCAAACCTCAACTTTACAACTTTAGAATGGTTTTTGCATGGAAAAAGGACTGGATTTGGAGCTCACTCTATTCCACTGGAATCATGTTAGGAAGAGTTTTCATGCAACAAGTCCTTGAACAATCCTATTTGTCATTTTTCCCTACCCTCAGATACGACCCATATCACCGTACCAGTGGCGGGTGTACTGGACCATCGTCGTTATGGTAACAATAAAAAGCAAGAGGTTAGGGTGGTAGAACGGTCACAGTTTAGTTAGGTTGAGGTACAAAAACAACATTGTTACGTTTGGGAAAAGATCTTGTTTTGGGTTAAAATAAATACTTCCTTAAGGTTAAAGGACCTTTGTCATCATGGTCACAATAATACATAAGCAGTTAAAGTTGTGGAACGGTCGTGGATAAGAGAAACAGTGTTGATTATTGGTTTCATACAGGAAACAAAACAGTAGTCTCCTGTGTGACAGTCTTCTATTTTGTCAACCCATCCATCCACCCCAACTCTCCTCCTAACATGGACTCTTAGAACTCATAGAACTCTTTATACTGCCTCACCTGAATTTCTTCTTTGCTCCTGTCATAGTGACTATGGCTGCTAGAAATTGTCTAACAATAAAATGTAACTATGGGTCATAATAACCTGCTTGCACAGACAACCTATGGGCTAGTCTTTTTTACAGGAAGACAGTCTCTCTTCACGGCCAGTAAAAGAGGATATGATGATGATCACAGTGACCAGTAACTCGTTCAAACTCTTTCATATGTTCAATGAACATATGGGCCTGTGGTTGTTGGTTTAAGACAGACTTGGAAAAATGCGAACCTATCCTTTAATTATAAGCACTGTACACTTTACGCAGTGTTAAGCTTGCAGGAAGACTTTAATGCAAAGAAAAAAAAAAATTGTCACAGCATGTGTTTCTGCAGAATTTCATTGAGAAACTGGTGATGGAACTGCTTGATGGGGCTTGATTTCTCAGAGAAGCTTGGCCCCAAACAAAACATTATATTACATCAAATTTAACAAGAATTTCCAGAGAAATGTGAAATGTGAAACATTCCCCTCCACAAAGAAATACATATTTGATCAAAGCACATACAGGAGTAAAAGTCCGTCAACTCACTATCATTATAATTAATCTTTAACCTGATAGCAAGAGTCCATCATTAAATGAATACTGACTTTCATTTTTTTAATCTCTCTGCGTTAGTCTCTCTTTTAGTACACACATACACACACACATGCCGCACGCATCACCCCATGAATCCTTCAGAGTGCATGGTCTCAGTGGGTGTGTGGTAACAATGGGATCTAGGGTGAGCTAAGGCAGACTTCTCTGGTCCTTCTCCACATAAACCTTTAATATGAGGCCTCCTCAGCAGCAGTCGGCCAACTAAAGGCACTGTACCCTGTAATTGACCTTAAAAATACTTTCTTGGAGGTCGGCAGCCATGTCATTGGCCTTTGGCCCAAGCAGCGGCTGCCTCTCACCAGCCCAGAGGAGCCTGGGAAGGCCTCACAGCGTATATTTAGTGGCCCTGTCCTTTGAGTGGAATAGGAGATACAGATAATGCCAGTCTGTGTATAAAACCACTCTGCCGCCCACGAGTGGGCCTCTCACAGGCACATTTCCCTCTCCCACAGGGATGTGTTTCCTGAGGTCAGTGTTCGGCTATATGCAAGCCAGGTGAATGTAAAAACATGGGAGACACTGACCAGAATCAACATCTCCTATGAAGGAGGGGCTTGTCAACATCTAT
Source organism: Xiphias gladius (assembly GCF_016859285.1). Taxonomy (NCBI): domain Eukaryota; kingdom Metazoa; phylum Chordata; class Actinopteri; order Istiophoriformes; family Xiphiidae; genus Xiphias; species Xiphias gladius. The sequence goes on along the minus strand of NC_053407.1, from coordinate 13,432,722 downwards.
TAGCCCTGCGGGATAGCCTTGTTGATAGATACACATCTATGGTGCCAAATAGAGTCAATTGATGCGGTTGCACACACCGGGTGATACAGACAAAAGAAGTAGTCAGTGTACAATAGTTGGGATTTGCCAGTCTGGGGAGAAAATGTCACAAAATTTCTGCTTGTCCAAAGAGTTGATGTGCATTGATGCTGAGAAACATGACAGTGATGTATCCTGATGAGGTGACATGTGTCAACCTATGATGACATGTATTAAGTCACCACCAATTTGTGTCGCCTTTTAGTCAGCATCACTGCCAGCAGGCAGAATGGGTGCGGGGGCTTCAAAAAGGAAGGAGAAAAAAAAAAAAGATACATTTATCTGATTTACTGTCATACAATAGGGGTGTCCAATGCATCCAGTGCTTACCCCCCAGGATAAGACATATTGCCCTGATAAGCTACATCTTACCCTGATAAGCAACATTAAAACCAGTTACCGGTTTTAATGTTGTTGCTGATCGGTGTATTTCCTACGTTTAATGCAAATCAACTCTTCAGAAATGCATCATACTGTAGTTAACACATTGCTCCCAAGACTGTCACAACCCAGCTACTCTTCCATGACTACTTCTCCTGTCTGTATGCCATGCCATACGGGCATCAACTGATGCATGTCGTTGGCGTGTGGCTACATCATGTCATTCATGTGTGTTGCATGTTAAGGGTAATGAGCAGGTATATTCAGGTCTGAGCTAAAGGAAAACCATCCAAATCAATCAAGGCATTTTTCATTTAATCCGAATGGGCTATATAACTCCCAATTCATATCTGATCTAATAGTATAGTTTATTGATACTATTATATATATATATATATATATATATATATATACACACACACACACACACACACACACACACACACACACACACACACACACATATATATATATATATGTATGTGTACACACAGTGGGTTCCAAAAGTCTTAGACCACTTTTCCCTTCAAGTGAACTATATATATTTCTACATCTTTCTGTAGTATATTTTTCTCAGGTGTATTATGTCTCTTACGAGCTGCTTTTGGCAAAAAGTGCATTGAACTTAAATATTTTGATAATTCCGTCCAAACCTACATTCCACAACCTTCAATCAACACTGACACTCCTGTCTCAATAGATATGATATAAAACATATGGACATCATACAAAATATTATAGGCAGGGGAAATTGTAAAAAAAGCGGAGATGGAGGCTTTGTTGTCATAACGCAGAGCTATTCAGCTGTCAAACATATGTAAATTGCTTTACTAACTGTCCACTTTAGGATGTATGCACCTGTACAGTATTATATAGGCAAATACTCATACTGTATATCATATGTATGATACTCAATATAAGGGACTTAGATTGGGATCAAGGGTAATAAATCTTGAATAGAAAACCCCTAATATTGATTGTAATTTGTTATATTTATTTTAGTATTAGTTATTTTAGTATTCTTTCTTTACAATCTTCCCTACTACCGTTTGAGTTCATTTTTATTTGTTTAACACAAATTAATATTAACACTTATACTAATAAGAATAAATATTATTTGTACTAATATATTTTGGTATTTGTATTACTCACTTTTATCACTGATTGACTAGCTTCATTATCAGATCAACATGTCTTCCAAATTACAACCATATAAATCTCTTGTCCCTTCCCTTAGATACGACTCATAGGATGACCATTGTCATCATTGTAATAATAATACAACCTGTTGGAGCATACCAGCTGCAGACGTACTGGACCTTCATTGTCATGGTAACAACAATACACAGTTAAAACTAACTGTTTGGTTAGGTTCAGGCACAAAAACTACTTGGTAAGGTTTAGGAAAAGATTGTGTTTTGGGTTAAAATAAATACTTCCTTAATCTTAGAGGAACTTTGTTGTCATGATCACAATAATAAACATGCCGTTAAGGTTGTGGAACGGTCATGGTTAAAAGAAACAACACTAACTGTCGGTTTCACACAGGAAACAAACAGAGGTCTCCTTTGTGACAGTCCTATCTATGGTCCACCATGGCATTCTCCCAATGTGGACTTTGTCGCTCCAATATTATGTCACCTGACTTCCTCTTTCACTCCTGTCATAATTACTATGGCCGCTAGAGGTTGCATAACAACAAAACGCTTATTTTTTCATAACTGTAATATTTAAGTACAGATATACAGTCTTGTATGTACTGTATGTTTTCAGTAGTTGTAACTGAAGCATTAACGCACTTGAGCCTGTTTACTTGTTGTCACTCATACCTACCATAGCGTTCCTGCTGGTTTCTGTCGGAGGCTGTTGTCAGGGGCATCTGCATCGTAACTTATGATTTCTTTCATGAAAGAACATCATCGAACATAAATCACAGTTTTGTCCTGTCTTGTAAATTTTTCAAAAGTGAAAACTGGAGTTCATGTAAGAGCAAAAACATTGCGATCTTCCCCCTCCACTGACCCTTCTTTCTGACTGGCTCTTTCAAGCCTCTCTGCATTTCTGGGGGCAAACACATTTACATGTCTGAGGACAGGAGAGTGATGCAAAAAAAAGCCTTTCATCTGATGCGAGAGTGTCGTTAGAGCATTTTCACTGTTACAAACCATTCCAATAAAAACAGAGTTGCCCTCATCCCAGACAGGTAGAGTTATGAGCAATCACAGCAACAGGTACTGCTTGACTCATTGCCACAGGCCATTCATATTATGTAATAGTCACATATCTATCTCTTGTCTCTCTGAGACTCTTGTCTACTATATCTTACTATGTATCATGGAGAAAGTTTTGTGTGTCAGTTCTGCTCAGTTATGGGCACGAGAGAGCAGATGGGTCAGTGTTTACCTGTAGCATGTGCAATCACCCCTTAAAATTCCTCGGAGTAGTAGTGAGAGATGTTGCAGTCACTCGTGTCTGCTTCTACTCCTTACCAGTGGAAACCACAAGCCCTGGCAAGCTTTTTAGCCACACCATAGGCCAGCTCCCTTCATCTAACTATGGATTTCATGGCTTCCAGAAACGCACACTTGGATCTCACACAACAACAAGGCACTAGTTTGACTGTGTCCTTAAATCTTCCATAGAATTGTTCAAATGCTGTTACAAACTAAAAGGATATTCTCAACATTTTACAATAACAGATCCTCTCTTTCTATACATCTTTGTTTAGAGGGTCTTTTGGTCCCTTAACAACACACATGCACAAAGTTACAAAGATAGCAGGAAGTGGGACAAAGAAAAGGGAGAGTGAAAGACTCTCAAAACTTCTGGATTCTCCTCCAGAGCTGCTGCCCCTGAGTATAAAATCTGAGCCCAACAATAACAAAGAAACACTTTTGATCCGCCGTATAAAAGGACAGCTACAGAGCTCGACAGACCAGGGGTTCATGTGCTCACCGTGGTCACGGTGACTGATCTGCCGACCACTCCTTGCCCATCTGGGCTGCCGGTGGCGTTCTGCCTGCTTTCTGAGGACAGCGAGTTCAGACCAATAATTTAGTTCAGATGAGGTAAAGCAATATTTCCAGATTAATACGAGCCATATTCCTTTAGAACTGTCCTTTCTTTCTTCTTCTCCTTCCTGCATTTTTTTTTTTTACATCTTACATGTCCAAAAACGTCTGGCAGAGGATGAAAGGAAGAAGTAGAAGAGAAAAAAAGAGAGTCAGCGAGGGTAGATGGACAAATTTTATGCTTTGCGAGGCTAACACACGGGATAGCCAGTGCCAGTATGACAATAGTGTTTCTTTTCGTTCACTTCCTTTTGATCATTTCCTAAAACGCCCAGTGATCTAATTTTATTGAACAGTATTTTGATAGAACGGGGGGAAATTTGTACTTTGTTCTCTTCCCTTTACTCCTTCCCTGGTTAGCTTCATGTTATGTATTTCATGTTATGAGTGGATAGATTACGCACTCTTGCTCATACATTCATTATGTTTATGTCATCAAGGGATGTTGAATACGTTAAACAGACTCCTCAGTAGTGCTCTGTAGCTGCTATGCAGATGCTCTGAATCCTAAAATACCTGGAATAGATTCAACCAGCCATGAAGTACATGTTTAAAGATGCTCCTTACAACCTTGAGCACTTTTCATCTTCAACCATTTTCAAGGTAAATATCCCCGATCATAAAATGTGTCTGGGTTTCTCAAAACCTTAATGTAAGCTGCATCAGATCATATCAGAATATAATTGCTCCAGCTGTGATTAGCCTGGCTTGGCAACAGTATCAGTAGTTGGGAAGTCACAGCTGTCCCTGTCCTGCAGCTGCTGACTGAGCATATGACTGGCTGCATAATCAGCTCATCCTGATGATACAGAGCGCTATAAATCTCTTCGGCATTCAGAGAGAAGCATCTAGCTGCAGTATGTCTGGTATGTGTTCTGATAATGGTAAACCAGATTAGAGTTAGCAGGAAGAAGCTAAAACCATGGATTAATTGGCATCTGGGCAGCTGGCTGACTTTTTTTGGAGCAAAGCCAGCTGGACGAATAGTAACCTTGAATGCCAAAGCTTTCATCATTTGGCCATTTTTTAATGTACTTGGAAAACTGGAGATTAATCGGCTCCCAAGAGTTCCTAGTACAATACCTCAGATCCATAGTCCCTGTGCAGTGTTCCCCATAGTCTTCAATTACGTTCCAAAGGAAGTTCCTTCATTTACTTCACTTACAAAGGACAAGGCAAGCATCCACTTCGGCTGTGGTTCTTGTAGACTCATAGGGGAAGCAGGATGAGGGACTGCTGATGGACATACAGCAATGGCGATCTCAGAGGCTGTGATTACTTTATGGTTTCCTTGTCCTAAAGTAACTGTAGAGTGCCAGTGTGCCTGCCTCATAAGCAAGACCTCTGGCTGGATACCACCCTCTAACCAATTCTGCTGATCATTGCCTGCGAATAATGAAAGTAGAGTTTAACTCCTGCTTCTGCTGCTGAGTTTCTTATGTTTTTTCTGGATCGTTCTCATCCATCTGCCACACTGCATGACTGTGATGTCATGACTGGGCTTTCTCATTGGCTGGGCTGTGTTCACCCGCAGTACATGAACGGTACAATTGAACAGCGGGTTTGAAAGGGAACGTGAAATTAGTGGTGACTCATCTCTTGCCGCTATGTTATTATATCATTTCCTCACCAGCAATGATTTCAATCGATCTAAAGTTCCATGAAATCAGACCAAAAAAGCCAAAAATATGTGTCAGCATCCCAAAGATGGAAAACTTGATTTTTTTTAATGAACACATTTTTTCACATTGTATAGATCTTCGAAGATTTTAAGTGGGTACAAAAGGTCAAACGTGGAGACGAGTTCCACACATGCAAGATATTTCACAGAATAAAATGCCTCTTAACATTAAAACTAAAAGACGATAACCTTCTGCTCCTCAAATACATTATTTCCACAACACTGTAATTTGTAATATGAGGTGTCATCAGAGACGTGACAAGGAAATTTCATAGTTCTTGACAAAGTTCAAAATAATGTGGAAAACTACTGGTTTTACAACACCATTTGGAAAGTTTTATGGAGGGGGTAGAAGGAGAATTTCTTTGAAGCTGAAATTCAAAGGTCTCACTCACAACTTACAAGTCACATCAGAGGTCGAAGGATCAGTATGGCAATGCCTCGTCACTTTTATCTGGCAGTGAAATAGACTACTGAACTGGAAAGAAGAGAAAAGAAGAGTCGAGAAGGGATGAGGAGTACATTAACTCTGCATTTCTCTCGCGCTACCACCAGTAAATTTTGTGTTATTTGTATTACAAAGTACTGTGGAATAAACTACTACTAATATATTCAGTTGAAAGTGCAATCCATAGTTTATCTGCAAAATACTGACAGTGACCAATAGAGAGATGAGGACTGTTATATCACTTCCTACAAAAACATCTCAAAAATACCTATTTCCTAGCTTATTTACCTAATTTATTTGATTGCAATTATTTCATTCGTTCATCTCACGCACCAGTGCAACACACACAAAGCACACTTATATGGGCAATGCAGATGTTCATCCAAGTTTTATGTAATATAGCGCACGTTACCGGGATGATAGAGGGGTAAAGGGATGAGATGTCACATTGATATGAAAGCTGCCTTCATATTCCCCACTCACCAGAGTGGACATACACCAACATTATAGCATAGCAACTGTCAAAAAACAAGCTGGTGGGAAGAATCAACGTTGCGAGTCTCCAGCCCATCTGTAGAGCACAGGAACACCCAACTCATCCAAATAGTTCACTGCTTAAGCTTTACTTTAACCCTGGTGACCTGTAACTGTGTGTGTGTATTTACGTGTGTGTGTGTGCGCAAGCATGGGTGCGGGGCGTGTGTGCCCTGTGTATTTGCACATCCACTGTTCCTAGTGTAGTGGAGGGCCAAGGGACCACACCAGAAGAACAGAAGAACTTTGCCTTTATAAACAACTTTTAAATCAACCATTGCCTAGCTGCAGTATTTTTCCTAAAGATTTCTAGCCAATAGTTAGGAGTTATAATTCATACTGTGACAGCAGCACGTTTAAAATTATTGTTTAAGTGGAACCAAGCCTGACTTGATTCTCTACACGCTGGCAAGTTGTTAATTAAATCTACAGCAACCCAGCACTATCACAATTCCCCATTGAAGAAATGATATCCAATACACTCTTCACACTTACCCCAGGTCAGCCCAGTGTTGTGTTTCATCTTAACCTGTTTTCTACAGTACATGTGCTTAATATATGACCTAGGTCTGTATGATGCATGAGCTGCACATTTGTGTAGAGGTAGCTAGCCAGTGCACGTTCAGCCTGGCGGAATGCAGCCTTGCATTGCTGAGCACGGCTGAGATTTATGTGACTGCTGTGGGGTGTGCATGTGGCTAACAGATGGTGGCATCCTGCTCCTCTTTCCTCCTTCGGCACATCACTGCTTACTCAATCCCCCACCCTGTCCCTGTCTGCTGTTCTCCTCAGTTGTATCAGCCACCATTCGTTCTCTGTCACTTTAGTGCTTCAAACTTGAATTCAACACTCACATGGTCAGTTAGTAGTTAGTTAGCAGGATGAGTTTGGTGGGTTATCAACACCAACCACAATATGCCAACCTCACCAGCCTTCACAACATCCATTCAACACCACTCTAACTCATTTTACTTCTTTAGTGGCCTTGAGGCTGTCCATCTCCATACGCATGGTTAACACACACACAAGCATGCTAAGATGTCTATACAACCGCTGTAGACCTCCATCTTACAGCCTGTCAGTCTTTCTCCTTGATGTATTTAAAGTGATATCCCACCCAAAATCCATGTTTTCAGTATCAAACACTCACCTCCTGTAGGCTTCAAATGTGTCTATGGTAAGTTTTCACAGGAGAAATAACTAATCAAACCAGTCCTGCAGGATTATCGACTTCCCCCTTGTCCCTTTTTCATCAAAATATGGATGTAAATGCTGCTTTGAAGTTGCACAATTACTCTTTGCTAAAAAATATAATTCCAAGCTGTATAACTTCTAAATCTACAGCCTCAACGCAGCTAATGCTGACTGTGTTTGACTTGCATTTTATGGGACAAACTGATACCAAGCAGTGATGTTTGTGACGACACTCTGTTTCGCTCTTTTATCAACCTCACATCAGGTAGGATAGTCTTGAAGAACAAAAGTTAGTCTGCTGACTCTGATTTAGCCTTCACATCAGATGCCAAGGCCATAAATCTGGCACACATGCATATCATACAGTCGAGGAGACATGAGGCTGCTCAAGCACAGTACAGTAGGTGTGAGTTTAGAGCTGAAAAACTACTTATAAAAGGTGTGTTTTTACAACACAGCAATAAACCAAACTATCCATGGTTTCAGTAGTTGTCAGTGCTCTTACATTTAAGAATTAGAAACAAAGAATCCACTCAGTGTAAAGATATCAAATTAAACACAAGCTAAAATGGGCATGTGGCAGACAGAGCCATTTATGCCACCATAAAATGTTGTAAAATGTTGACCTATGGGTGCTCACTGGAGAACATTCACATAATCCAATAAAAATGCAGCTACTACTGAGTGTTCCTTCCCACACACCTTGAGCTGGCATGAGTCTCACGACCAGGTTTATGTGCAGACACAAATAAACACACAAATGCAATCAGACAAACACACAACCATCGCCTACAGATGCAAGTGTTCCACTCTGCTAATCTAATCCCACTCTCAGAGTCTGGGAATGTACAACTTTTGTGGTTTTGGTTTTGTGACACACTGGGCACCCTGCCATGGGGAGTCAACACGAGGTATTCTGAGTCGTGTATGTGTGTGTGTTTGTGTCTGTGTGAATGTGACAGAGTATCTGTGTGTGCGTGTGTGTGTGTGTGTGTGTGTGTGTGTGTGTGTGCGTGCATGTGTGTACATGTGCACGTGTGTGTTTTTGTTCGTGTGACATTTGAGTTCATCTGGTCCATGAGACCAAAGAGCTGCAACCACACGGAGTTAAGTACTTTTACTATTGTGACAAACACATGTATACACGCACAGACACACAGACAGAAAGATGTAGTCGCGTAACCACAAATCCAGACATGCACACACCCACACGTTTACACAAGCATTTATACACACATGGAAGGAAACTTAAATCATATTAGTTATTAAATATGGGAGCATTTGTATGATCACTGCATGACTTTTTTAGGTGTCTCTGTCTTCCTCATTCATTTTTAGAAAGGAGTAGAGGAGAGAAGAAGAAAGCGATTCAGTAGATCACGATCGCTTCTCTTTAAAAAAAAAAAAAAAAAAAAAAAAAGGCTAGGATGATGGCCAGAAGTTGAAAGTTGTTGCTTTTCAGATCATCCTTCACTGTATATCTGCTTAGTAAGCACACTCCCAATGTGACTTCTCTCCCTACCTGACCCAAAAAGAAGCATTTGCCCATTTTCTGTCTAATAGAAACTATGAATGAGAATTTAAATTTAAAAAAGGAGCTAGGGAGTGTCCACAAGGAAGAGAGAGAATCTGGCTTTGAAGAAACAACTTTATTAGGTCCCCATTCAGATCAGTTACCTATTAATTAATCAAAAATAAAAGTAGATAGAAGTCTAGTGAGCTATTACACTGATTACTTCACATTCAATCTGGCAGATGCGTTTGCCAAAAGTGACGTACATTCTTCCCCACATTGACAAATCCTGTGATATTTGGGATACAATGTCTTGTTCAAGGACACTTTGATATGTGGACAAGAAGAGCCTGGGCTCAGACGGACAACATGCTCTACCCCCTGAGTTACACCTGACCCGTTCAATAAGCAGTACAGGTGAAATACACAGCCCAAGTTTCAGGGGCCAAAGTGACAAGGTGATCAGTCACAAAAATATGTTCCATAAAGACAGGATGTGATCATGGAGTGGTTGTGTGCTCAGTAACCGTGAGGAGCTGATGCTCTCACAGCAGGGTGACTGAGGTGTGTATTGTGAGAACACATCTTAAACACAGTGAGAAACAGTCCTGCCTCAAAGTGCGCACCTGAAGTGGGGCTTAAATTGTATGCGTGTACCAGTGTGTGCTTGTGTACAGTATGGGCTTGTGTGTCTGCACTGTGTGGGTGTGCTTTACTCCTAGTGTGTGTTAACGCTGGCCTTATCCCTCTTGGCATCCTTGCTTACCTTTCCTGCTGGCAGGCTTTATGATCTCAGTGGGATTGCATCTAAATCAGGTGAGGTGGTGAATGCAGGCTGGAGTCCAGCTTGTACCTTACTCTGTTCTCCACAGCAAACCGGGTGGGGACGGTAAATTTTAACCATCAAAAATAATAAACACAAAACTGATACAAGAGGTGGATTGGCTAAAGCCTCGGGCAGGAATTTTGGTTCATTAAGTTAGTTATGTGCCTTCAAACAGAGCTAAAAGTCATGGTAGTTGTCAGGAGATTATTATCTCCACGCCCCCGCCCCTGCTTCTCTCCTCAGGTCTCAGAGAAAGTGCTGAAGTTCGTTACAGGCCTTCATTTGATAGTTTGGTGCCTCAGGCTTAAAAACAAATCTGCCTGCATTATGTAAAATTTTTTCATACCATACAACATATATCATATTTATATACACAGTATATATTACTTAAAAACAAAATCGCTGTATCCATTTGCCAAAATTCTAACCAATTATTCAACTGTTACTCAACAGTTTTAAATCATTCCTCGCCATGTGAAGTAACTAGAACATAAAAGGACAGAATGAAACCAGGTATCCCTTTTACAGTATGACCAGAGATCTATGTTCTAAACCAAAGCAATGAGACATTAAACAACTCCAAACAAAGATTACTGGGAGATATTTATGACCAGCTGAATAAGAGCTTGTGAGTGGAAATGGAAAGAAACTCAGGCCAGGTATAACTTCAACATTCTTCATATGAATTAGTATACTAAAGACCATCCACAACGACATGTCAATTGATAAAAGATGAGGTTGGTACTAATAAAATAACAAATTAAAAAAATGAGGGTATTAACTTTTGATATAAACTGCTTGTTTAATGGATTTAGGCAGAACCTGACCAACGAAATGGGGTCAGGGCTTTTGCTGTAGCTGAGCAGAGGAAACACTTATCTAGGAGGAAATGCTGAGCCGGGTCTTTGTGAGACTTTGTGGTGTTAAGTGATAATTCAGCTGTACTTGAGCTATGTCTGTGGGCTCTGATCCCATTTGTTTCTTACTTCCTGCAATTAACTAGATTGGCACTTTATTCAGTCGACCAGAGCTTGATACTCTGATGTCCATCAGTGAAGAAAATAGGAACACACATCCAGTGGCTGAGTGTCTTCTAAAATCTCAGCCAGAGTGTAAGATGCCACTGGGAACAAGTAGGCTTACAGCTGTTTATCCTACAAAACCCTGGCTCCACTACACACACTGACTGTTATTGTAGGCCAATGCTTATATACAGCTTTACAGATAGGGTGTTAAGTCTGAGCTATTAGCAGCTGCTTTTGGCCGCTGATATTTCACAGTAATGCAATAATTGATTAATTATTAATTATTTACATTGTAACTAGGAAGTGCCTACCTGCAACATGGCACCTGGCATACTTCAGCTATTACAATAATTTATACTGAAAAACTAATAGGCAAGTACTTGCAAGCCTAGAATTTGGTGCATATTTTCTTGGTTCATTCCCATGCCATGGGGCATGGTCTTATTTGAGTGATCCCGTGGACATGGTCTGATTACTGCATTTTGACAGCACAGAGAAATTCCTACATTCACAGCTTTGTGGAACACCCCCAATGTGTCTTCGAAATGTTCTACATGTCAGTGCTTTTTTAGCTGCGGTTTTATTAACTTTTTGACAATTTTAATCCCAGAAGGCATATTAAGCTATCCTATTGTTGCATGCATTGATAAATGCAGAGGAACAAGTGAGGGCTCGCGTGTGTTGGCTTTTCCTGTATATTAGAATGTGCTTTGTAACTTGCTCTATGAATACATCTCTATGAGCACATGCAGATGCAAGAGGCTGGTATGTACTCTGCTTGAAAGATAGTTTGTGAACTTGACTGCCCTTTTACATTAAAAAGGCATCAAATTTAAATTGGCAGTTTGACAAAAGGTTGTTATAGTGACTGCTACAGTATATAAAATAACACTGAGTTCATGACATACTGCAATGAGTCATTGGTTGAGTTTGGATATTCAGTGAAATTCAGAGAGAAAAAAACTGAAAGGAATGTGGCATGAAGCAGAGTGAAAGGAGACCTTAGTAAGAAAAAGAAGCAAAAATAGGAAAGAAGAGTGATTCAGAAAAGCAGCCAGATTCGGAGGTTGTAATTGACTAATGAAAACCATACCACTACCAGACCAGACCCACTGAGGCCATAAGGCAGGGAGGAGGGAAATGGGATAAAAGGGGAGGAGCAGGGTAGGGAGAGGTAACATGAGGTAAAAAGTCGGCAGTGCTGATTTGCTTTTCATTCCAGTAGCATTTACTGGGACATTGGAGAGCTCTATGTATCAGGCCAACACTGCTGTCATACAGCTGGACAGGGACTCTCTCTCACTTCTTTGGTGTTTCTGTCTTCTGACACACCCTTCTCTTTCCATCTGTCCCACTCCTTTGGCTAACTTCCTCAGGTTTTATTCCCTTGGCTATCAATGACACCTTCAGCTTTCTGTTTCTCTTAGGCGTACGTTTCCAGTGCACACCAACTTTATATCAAACATCCCTTGTCCTATTCTATTGTTCTCGGAATCTAAGCACCTTTAACTAACAGCATTCTACACCTGGATTCCTGACCTCCCTGCTGCCTCCAATCTCATAAATCAATCATTACACCTATAAAGGTTTCAAAGGAATACCTGGTTAGTCCCTTGATAATAAGCACACGATTGTGATTGCTGACTGATGGACAAATCTATCAATTTTATATAATTTTGTTCCGTGATGTTGGAATTGTGCTCTCACTGTCATTTTTATTGAGTCAGTCAGAGTGGTCCATGCATGGGATATAAAAGCTAATGGGGGATTTTGTATGGATGCTTGAGAGTAGCTTGGCCCTCCAAAAAGAAAAAGAGACATCGGAATCTGTATTGTCCATCTGAAAATCACATAGTAACATGCATGCTCAACCAGAACTTTTTATTTATGTCCATGTGATTGCAAGAGATAAAACAACAAGGCTTATAGCCTTACTGGTGCTGCAGTAAGTAATATGTCATACACTCACACACACACCTACACGACACACCTCCCTTGGGAATGGAACAAAGTAATCTAAGCTTATTGTCACAAACACTGATAGAAAGTATGTAAAATACACACAAGTCACAAGAAGATATCAGTATTGGCAGCGGCTAGATACGTGTTGTTCATCACTAATTTAGAGATTCAAGATAAGAAACCAAAGCCTCCCCAGGCCAGATCGCAATTACCTACTGTAATATTGTTGTCTCCTTCACTCAGACATGCTTATGGCACACCTGGCAGCATTACACTCACCAGGGGAATGACACACCTGGCAGTGCTGAGGATGATTTTCCAACTTTTAAATGAGTGTGGTAGTTAGGTTGAAACAAGGAGGCAGAATGGCATGACTGAGCAGGTTCCACTCACAGTGCGGAGAGCAAAAAGTGGGTATAGGGAGGGAAGGAGAGCAGGGAAGTGGAGTGCCGGCTGGGAGGTGAGGGAACAGAATTTGGGTGGGGGCAAGCAGGTTGGGGGCTGGGTGTATTCACTGCAGCAGAAGCACTGCAATGGAATCTCAAACATTCCACAATGACCTCTCTATCCTCTCTACCTGAGCCCCACCCTTAGGTCCCTCAGCCACACCCTGGAAGCTCTTAGCTCTTAGCTGTCATCGCTTGGCTGGAAGTAAACCAGGATAACTAGAGATACCGATAAATCAATCTGAGGGTGAATGAAAGACGAAGAGGAGACACCAAATCTTCAGAGGTGTGAACACCTTTTTAGAACATGTAGGAGCAAAGTGTAAACAGTATTATAGCATACAGGTATTGGCAACAAAAAAACCCCCAACTGCAGCTATTTCTTGGCATTTGAAAGTAAATTATAGTGCATGCATGCTTGGAGATTTTGCAGAGGTGCTCTAACATCAATCTGCTACAGCTGTTTTCTGCTTCTCATCACTGTCATAACATCAGATGTCTGCTGCAAATAAAAATCTTCTACAAAAAGAAATTTAGCAATTACAAACACGACAGCAAAATGTGCTGGCAGCCCATATTATGGCCTGATAAGGTGTTGACTCTCTACAGTCCTTCACTAGGTGTCCACTGCTGACACATTTACACAATTCCTTGTTGCTCACAGATCTCTCGGAAACCAAAATCGCAGTTAAATCAATGAGAAACAAAGACATGTGTAGATACATACAGTTTACAGGCGTGCACTGACTTTCACAATGGGTCTTTTGCTCCACTCTGTGGGTGATTAGTACATACACCAAACTGTGATCTTGGAAAGGCAAATCTGTCACACACTCTTCAAAGTCGGATCACTGACATGACAATGGTTTACACATCAAAACATGAATAGCAGCCTTCACTGAGGTGGATTCAGAGAAAACTCTTTGCCCAGACAGATCCATTGCATGCAGTCGCTTGCTCAACGCTCTAGTTCACTCATAATCACAGTCACACTCTCACCTACAGAGATGTTTACATATAGACACACAAATAAATATGCACAGAAATGCTCACCTGCACACACTCATGCACAGGGAAAGCTCACAAACTGGCAAGATATTCTATCCTCATCTCACCTTTTGGGGCTGCACAGCCAACCAAACCAATCTCCAGTGTGTGAGGTGTGTGTCAGTCTCTCCTCTCCTTGATCTCTGTCTCCCTTTCTCTCACTCACTTCTCAACCTGTAGTCATCGCGTGGCTCTAGTTTCACTCTAATGCAGTGAACGAAAGCACAGGGAAAAAGGAGGAGGGAGGGAGGCACAGAGGGACAAATGAGTCCTGCCCAGGCTGATGAGAGTGTTTTCCAAAAACGCCCCCAGGAGAGAAAAGATTAGAACACTTCACTCCACTGAAATTTTAACTTTCTCACCACTGGGCTGTTTCCACTGATATCTTTTTTATCAGGCTCTTTTCTCTTCTGTTCCCCTTTTCCCAGCAGCTTTTAAAGTTTTCCTAATACCACTTTTGCGTTCTTGAGATTCTGCCAATCAGTAAACCAGCCTCTTTCTCCTTTTAAATTCTTGCTTTCTTACTCTTTCTGCTTCTTTGACTTGCGAAAATATTCCACTCTAGCTCCCTCTCTCCCAGCTGTAGTCTGTCGCTGTTTAACTAAATTTATCTGAAGCCTCTCTCTCTCTCTCTCTCTCTCTTTCTCTTTCTCTCTGTCACGCACACAAACACACACACACACACACATGTGCGCACATGTGCACAGGCACACACATACTCACATACTCACTATGCTTACAGTATGTGCCTTTCTATCTGTATAACTATACCTAACTCTCATGCTCTGGTGTGCAGCTGTGTGATGAGGGAGACACACCTGCTATTATTAAAGTGTGTGTGTGTGTGTGTGTGTGTGTGTGTGTGTGTGTGTGTGTGTGTGTGTGTGTGTGTGTGTGTGTGTGTGTGTGTGTGTGTGTGTGTGTGAATGTGTGTGTGTGGAGTAGGGAGCTAAATGTAAGGCAAAAGAAGGAATCCTTTTGGAGTTTGCTGTCCATACCATACTGTTTCAACTGTAGTCTGGTTTCAGGAGCTGTTAAACTAAGACTATAAATCTATGGTCTACTGAAAGCATTTAATAGAGGCTTCTGTGAAATGCACAGGTCAGTTCATGGATGCCTGACCACTGCATGTGACATGGTGTAATGTGGCATTCCCAGCTGCAACACACGCACACATACACACCTTTCACTTTAAGGTTTTAATAGCCTTGACACTGTCTTTCCAGAATGTGAGGAATGCACTACTGCTTACTGGGCGGCAAGTGTGTCCATTAAAAGGCAATCCTACTAGGAGTTTCCTCAGGGGTCATGACCTCATTGAGGGAAAGGAAGAGAGTGCAAAGCAAAGAAGAGAAATGTAGCTGATTTTTATAAGACTTTACCAAAAAGCTCAAAAAAGCCGGTCTTAGATACCCTCAAATATCTGAATCATCTTCATTAACGCTAGTAGTCTTAACTTAGATTTGTAGATAAAAAGTGACAGGGTCATGAGATGGAGAGTATATCCAATCCAGCTCTTTGGTCATCTTGTAACCTGATCAAGAGATAAACCAGAGCAGTGCTGACACCGTAACCATGACCTTGACAAGCCACAGTTTTCACAACACTTGCAAACCCTGTGAGAGATTTTCACTGGAAGACCACAATTACAGAAAAAAATCATCTGGAGGATGATAATCATCAGAGTGGCCCCAGCTCAGCTTTATTGTCAAACCTGGATTCTCAACATGCCTAATTTTGTTCATATGTACTCCCACTCCCCTGACACCCCTCATAACTGGTTTACTACCCCTTGCTTCATTTCTGACTCTCTGCCCATCGCTCCCCTACACCCTGGGAGATCAGTACTACTTGATTCAAGATGATGGAGATAATAACAGAAAACAGAGCAGAGTGTATGAGTGCAGCATGTGATTCAGCACTTAAATTATGAGAAAAATCCTGTTTACAGGCATGGGGGCCTTGACCCATGAGTCATCGTGTAGTCTTTGAGAATCTGGCAAAGCTTCGTCTCTCTGCCGAATGGTCATCCCTCACTCCCCTAATTCTAAAACATTCCGATTTGTCTCTCCCTCATTCAGCAGAACTTAAGAACTTCTGCTTTGTAATGGATCCTAATGTGATAAGACCTAACAACTGTTCACATATTTAGGCCAGTATCCCAAATGTCTGCACATACAGTATGTCTTCGTGGTTTTGGGTGATTGTCTGCGCTTGCCTGAGCAAAGATGTGGAAATTTAGGCAGTAAGTATTTATAATATGTATGGTACTGGTTGTTATTTCTGTACAGTTTAATGTTCATAAGTGATTTCATCAATGATTATCACTGTTACCATCTTACTTTAGTGTGTTAGCATGCAAACATCTGCTAAATAGAACAAAGACCCTTAATGTCTGCACCAAATTTCATGGTAATCGATTCAATGTTGTTGAGACCATCAATGTCAGTATTAAATTTTGTGCCACGCAATCTAGTAGACAATTAGATATTTAAGTGATAACTTTGATCTGTTAGGGATCTGTTGATCTGTGATGGAAAGTCAAGGGATCATCAAATTCACCAGGATACATCCTCTGGGGACTATAGATATCTATACAAAATTTCGTGGCTATCCATGCAATACTTATCAAAACATTTCACCCATAAACAAAAACTCATGGTTGTATTAGAGGAAAGGCGAGGGAATCACCAAAGTCATCAGGATTCATCCTCTGACCAACTGATAGACCGACATTGCCATGCACTGAGCCACTCTGCCACTCCGCTAGAGTGGCTAATAAATGCAAGCAAACATATTGGGTTGGTCAGTGTTCAGTTTATAGCCTGACATGTCTCCTAGCCAAGTCACACCTGGAATTTGAGGGACCACGATCACCTAATCTGACATGGTGACATCTTGATAAACATACATGTTACGTAGTGTGATGACTAATAAACAAACATCATCTGCATAAGGACTGGGGGCTCTGTTGCGATCCCTCACCTGGGATGTCAAATGATCTCTAAACACATAACAATTTACTCTGCTGAATGTGATTCCACAGCACTTGAAGTGATGAGAAATATTGTTGGGATGAGTACTATGATGAATGGTGTGCAAACACACACACATACTGGAAACTCTACATCCTAGATTCCAGTTAGGAGTAGGGGTTACGAGCATCCATGGGAGGCATGACAAGGAGTATAACGAATAAGAGTGGTGACTGGAAAACAAGGAAAATTGTGGATTTTTATTCACACAGCTGTGGTTTGGAAACATTTAGAGCATAACCAGAATCATTTAGTCATCACCAGTAAGGTTCGTTGTACAATAACACAGGTCAGAAATGGCTTCCTGTAAAGGCAATGAATTGGAATCACAGCCCAGTGACCGCCAGTGATTTTAACATTTTTAATGTCAAAACAAGCCTTTTTTGGCTTCTTTATCAAACCCCCAGCTTGAGATGCATTAGATCCCTTAGTCTCCTTTCCTCTGAAAGACACTTCCCTAGTCCACGAAAAATCCACCTAATATCCAAATCCTCCATGTCTAATGGTGTCTAGTACACTAACATACTTGTCTGGCAGCATCTCTCCCAGTCGAATACTGATGAACACCTCTTCTATCTTTCTTCTTCTAAATAACATACATAATGACCACAGGCAGGTGCTTCTATGGATAAAAGTCTGGAGGTTACATAATCATTCTGACTTTAAAATATGCCCAATTCTCACATTGAACTATATAAACCCATCAGTTCATACAGGTACTCTATTATCAGATTAGGATATACTCAAAAGACTCATAAGACATGCATAATGTGGTCAATGTTTTGCTGTCAAAGAGAGGAAAAGAACAATGGGTCACAGAACAATGAATTACTAAAAGTCCTCCCTGATAAAAAGTCTATAAGTAAAGAAAAAAAGAAATGTAGCCCTCTAGCTATAAAACATGCATGTGTTTTACATGAGTGATTTCAGCAGATAATGGCTGGAATCCAAGCACTGCAGTGTTAATTTTTTTTGCTGGGTGACTAAACTGAAAGGCAAAGAGTAGGTGAAGGAGTGTGTGTGTGAAAGTGCATATGTGAAAGAGAAGGAGAGAGCGAGAAGAGAAAAACGAGATTGACCAACAGAAATCAAGAGTTCTCCCATGAGCCTTTGTTTTCAGAAACACCTGCTCCTACTATCATTCGCCGCAGGTGACAAGCATACGAGTTGATGCAAGCAATGGCTTGAGATCCAAGTATGATCACACTACAGTGCACACCACATTGTAGCCCCGCAAGGAGCTTTGCATTCCGCTAAAAGATTTTGATTTTATGCATGGTACCTATAGTTTAGCCACTTGACTGACAGATCATAATCAAACTTCAACATCCATCTTTATGACTCATGAATGACCTAAAAAAACAGTAATGTCAAGACAACAGTGAGAAGAATATAATAATTATGAAAAGGTCTTCCTTTTCCAAACAGTCTCTCTGCCTGTCAAAGAAGTAGAAAAGTGCCATCTCCCATGGATCTGAAGTAATACACACATGACCACTATATTTATAATGGAGAGAAAAATGTAGATGATAGAAAAATTAGATTAAAAAAAGAGAGACAGCCTATGGAGAAAATAATAATTTGTAATAAGAGGCATCCGACATCCATTTTTCTGATTCCAGGTGTGATTCACACAAGTGCTGCAGCAACTTTAAGGTACTGTTGAATCAATGATCAAGGAGATCTTTTCTGCTCAGGACGGAGTGACATTCATCCACTGAAGATGCAGATGGTACAGAGGGTCTGCCTTCTCTGGTGTGACATAACATCTGTATCATTAAACATGTGAAGGATTCAACCAGTCAGACACCCTACAACTGGAAATATAGGTAATGTCTACAGATGGAGGAGTAATAAATCTAAAGTGGTGAGTAATAAAAGGTCAATTGTGGGTGAACCTAAGGAGCTGAAGAGTGGAGTGAAGAGGTGGAGTTGGGTGGGTGGTTTATACATATATACAGTATGAAAAGTATGTCGTCTGCACATTGGAAAAGTGACTAGTTCTGTCACTTTTAGTATATCAAAAGGAATATAACGTACAACACAACTACAACACAGTGAATGCCTTTGTGGTAAAACAGGTATGCACGATTATTGCGTATACTTAGCCCAATGTTTCCCCTCATATTTCAATAGTTGACTATAGTTCACATTGTTTGTAATGTGAACAACATTAATCTAAAGTTTACCTGTTTCTATAGAGGATAAAATACCACACTGTGGTAACTGTTGAGAATTTAGATACCTTCCGCATAGTATTATAAATTTCTATGTTGTCTTTTAGGGTCTGACGAGTCATGGATCTACATCTCAATCCAGCCTTCCTGGATCGTATTTCATTGTCTCACTGGTACTTGAAGCAACACAACCTCACAATCCTTTTTTTTAAAAACACTATTGTGCTACTTTTGGTCTGAACACCCAGTAACTCTATGCTATGTTACTAATTTTGTCTTAAATATTCCAAATTATACAATCCCACTTCATGATTTTCATTCAGTGGAAAATTAACGAAAGTTGAACTCAAGTTGCACCATCTAAAGTACAAATTACTCTCATTTCATAAACACACTGCAATGCCCTATAATACCACAGAAAAGGAGAGCACAACCTGCAAAAATAAAATAACGCTAGTACAGCTAAAGCATGGTTTTAAATATTTTTGGTTACATAAATCCCCTAAAAAACATTTATGTAACCAAACCATGCAACTTTATGTCCATAATCAGGTCCAAAATAAAGATTTCAAACGCTACAGAGTCAATAGTAGCACCTTAGTAGTAACTTAGCAGTTTCCTCAGACACCTACAATTTGGCTTCAGGACCACTTGTTGTCCCTCTATCTGCCCCCTTCTGCATTGTGGGGGTGTGTCGGACAGGATGGGGATGAGACAGGATAGGATAAGGAGGACGTGCAACCTAAATATGGCTCTTGCAGCCTAGGCCACAGGGAGACAGGGAAGGGGACCACAGACCTCGGCAGCGTACAATTATCCAAAACAAGAGAGTCAAGCCAACCTCCTCTCACTGAGACTCACGGCAAGAGCATAACAGAGTAAGGCCAACACAATATTATACTGTCCTTTACCCCATGGATCACATAAACAGATCTGTGCAAAAATGCCCACACATACAGTATACAAATGTAAAACAGACCCAGATGTCCAGACACACACATGATAATCCAGCGTAGCTAAATACATCTCACAAATGTTATATCATTAAAGCCCACCTTAGGCAAATAGCCAAACCCCAGAAACACCATGCTTAAACATCTGAGCACGCACTTTCCAAATTGAAGCATATGGCACAGATATAAGGGCTCCTTTGCCTTTGGAGTGAATTACTGAGAGTCAAAATGTGAAAGGCTGTCTGGAACTGGCAACCACTGTCATTATTTGAGACTGGGGGCCTACAGAGGGAGATAATACCTGGTCCTGCAGTGCACAAGTGCTTGTGGATGCTTGCAGCTCTACCTGTGAGGCCAACTTGAGTGCCATAGCTTATCCCTGGGGTGAGATATTGTTTGCATAGATGCAATGAATTAAATCAGTAGCGTACCATTCCTCATCAGATCTGGAGGACATCCAGCTAGATGCATCAAGGCTGGACAAGCTTGAGGAGAATCACCCTTGTGAAGAGGCCCAGGAGGGGAGAGAGATGAAAGGCCCGCCGGCATGCTCTGGTGCGTCTGCCGGCTGGACCCATGAACATGTTACAGATGAATAGAGGCGCCAGAGAACCATCTGGGGTTATATAATGGTACTGAGTTAAAGGCACAATACTTTGGACATAGAGAATACAACAGAAGATATAGAAATGACTGAAACTTGACTTATTTCTGTGAAGCACCTCCCTTCTGGTCTTTTCTTGGACTTGTTTAATTTTCCGAAGAATTAGTCTGAAGGAACAGTGAGAACATAGTTGATAATTAAACTGGTGAATAATGAAAACTCTTTGGGTAAATGAGTCAAGAAACATTTAGACATTCCTGTAAATTTGCTGACATGACACGTAGTTAAAAAAAATGTTATTCTTTTAGACATTAATAGATTTTCTCCATATGGAGAACATTAGACTTGAAAATAATGTCAACATTGGTGCATCTGAACAAATTAATGCAAGAAAGTGATAAAGCCCATTAGATCTTATTACACCAGGAAACACCTCATGGAAAAGAACAAAAAAATACCCTTAGCTTCTTTCTAGCAGCATGATTCCAGAGATAGTAATGTCTACATCTTTGATCCGGAATGCAATAACAACTACTGGATGAATGTAAATGAAATTTTGTACAGACAGTCACAGTCACCACAGGATGGTTTTAAATAATTTTGGTGATCCACTGACCTTTTTTCTAGGGCCCCCAGCATATCGATTTGTACAGATATTCATGGTTCCCAGACAATGGTTCCTAATGTTTTTGGTGATACTTATTTTTTCTCTAGTGTCATTATCAGGTATCATTATCAATATCAATCTCTCCAAAGCTTTCAGTTGGTTTATGACGAAATAACTGCAAAATTAATGTCACTCCCATCAGCCTCAGCTGTACTTCATGTTAGCATGCTAACACACTACATTAAGATGATGAACGGCAGAATTTTGCATCATCACAATTTTTCATTTATCCAGGTATTTACTAATACTAAAGATGTAAATGAGTCCAGTCGCAGTTCATCTGATTTGCATAAAGTGCCTCTAAATACGATCTGATGTACCAGAATGTTCTGACATCTGATGTCTGGAAAACAAACGAGTACAAAAAAACAAATTTTCTTCTGTTGAACCTGGAATATTGGTCGAAGAGAATTAAGACTATTTTAGAACTGCAAGCATGAATTTATTCTACAAAAGGAAGACTGTATGTGATGAATTGTTGGTTAAACAGCCTAAAAAAGTATTGAAAATCCTTAGCAAATAGCCCCCCTTTGTCTTGTTCAGAACATTAATTGTGTTATATTTTTTTTCTGGTTCATCACCTTTTGCTACAAAAATAAGCAGTTTTTTTTCTTCTTCATTTTGTTTCTCCATGACTTTCTTTGAAAACGCTATTTACTTTCATCTCTATCTTTAGCTTTCTTGTGGGTTGAATTATGTACTTTCATCACAGCGCTTAAGGGGAAATAGTGGAGAGAGTGAGAGAGACATGACATGTGAATGCTACGTTTGACAGACCATGGACCTTTGTTGTAACACATAATTCTTTCATTTATATTGGAGGTGTAGACAGTACAGTGAGCCTGTGTGAATAACTGTGGTTGTTTGTGTGTGCGTGTGTGCGTGTAATATATCTGTGGTTGTGTGTGTGCGTGTAATATATCTGTGGTTGTGTCTCTGCATCTATCTCCCTGACTATGTGCAAAAAATGCTGATGATCTCACTTCTCCCTGGAAGCAACATGGAGTGACGTGGGATAAAACTGTGTTAAAGAGGGATACCTCAACAAGCCCTATCTTGGGGTTGATGGTATCGTTGATATCATGTCAACTATGGAGTGACAGCAAAAAATCGCAAAGAAAGGAGAGCCAGACGAAGAAGGTTTGAAGATCATGGCAACTGAAAATATAGGATAAGTGGTGATAGGGAGTGAAAACAATGTTTTAAAATTAAATATTACATATAAAAATGAAATAAGCGGCAAGTTTTAGTCCATAAATCTGACAACTTCAAACACAATCAAGTGACGCTTAACACTGACTATTATGTTTTGGATGAAATGTAAAGCTGATTGGGTTATATAGTATTTTTACCACAGTGAGTGAGTGATTTGAGTGAAATATCTTAACAGCTATGGACTGGATTTACATGAAATTTAATACAGACATTTGAACTGCCCGCAGGAGGAATGAATGACTTTGGTAGGTCTTCAATTTTTTAAATTTGTATATGAGCAATACATTGGTTTATGAAAAAATACCCACAAAACTAATGATATTCCCATCAGCCTCAGCTGTACTTTGTGTTTGGTGCAAATGTTAGCATAAACTAAGATTGTGAACACAGTAAATGCACCTGAAAAACATCAGTATGTTTGCACTATCATTGTGAATGTGTTACCATGCTTATGTTAGTATCTACCTTAAAGCACTGCTGTAGCTAAGTGTAGCCTCACAAACCTGTTACCATGGGCATAGGCTCTTAGTCTTGTTATGGTCATACTAAGGCAAGGCAAAGCTCTTGGTTAAGGATAGGGACGTAAAGTATAGTTAAGGTTTGGTGATAATCAATTGCTTATGAAAAAAAACCTTTTAAGGGGGCATTAATATTCCCAACTGACAAGAGCAAATTAGGCTCTGGACACATTGTGGTTTTCTGAATCAAAGAAGTCAAATTATTAACTGCAGTAATAAACTAAATAAAAGTATATCACAGATATCCTTTGAGGTGACAAAATTTTCAAGATCTTGTTGATACACATGCAGTGTCACTTAGTGGAAGCCATTTGGGTTGTAATAATAATAATAGTATTTTTCACCTCCTCCCACCTCCTCTACCTGTATTGTGCTGTAAAACTAAAAAAATATAAATCAATTCACAAGCTACAATACTAAGACTTGCAGTATCTTTGCATACTGTAAACAAGTGTAAAGTGGGAATCTACTTCCATTCTAATAAAACCTTATAAGGTCTCAAAAATATGAAACCGACACTCAAACAACATTTGTCTAAATTTGATCTACATTAGGAGTTTCCTGCTAAGAATATGTGACCAAATACACAGGGAATGAAAGTTGATACCACTGCTTTCACTTATATTTTTATAGTACATTCTCTATGGAGTTTTGCATTCATATAACAACAGAGATTTATTTTATACAGCCATTACTACTTTCAACTTTCTGGTCACAGAAGACAGTGGTCAAACATTTGCAAAGATGGTTTCGATAGGCTTTGAAGGCACTGAAGCCTGATTGTTGAGGGGGCTTATACTGACTTTGAGTCACTAACTTTGACTGAGCTCGAGAGCTGTATATAGCATAGGCTACATGAAATTCATTCAAATATCTAAACAAAATGGCAATAATGGCAAAATCAATAATATATGTCCAGTTAATCATTGTATTCCTCTTCAAATGTAGTAGTCTTTGAATCCAGAGCTCCATTCAGCTCACTACAATGCAACTCTCATTGTTGTAGTACTCATTGTGGTCATCTTGCAGTTTGTAAAATCAAAGCTGCATAAAGACTGTAATTTTGGAGACATATAATTTACCTGTTTAAGTTTATAGCTAAAGGTTAACCCTTGGTGTAAAACTATGCATGAGTTAACTTTCTGCTCTGAGTAATACAGTGGAAGTATTTTGAACATTTTTGGGGTTATGGTGAGGGCAGAGATAGAGGGGTCATCTTTGGGATACACACTCCTCAGTCAATCTACAACTGTCTTTAAAACAAAAGCTGGGCTCCCTTTTAAACATATTCAGCCTACAAGGCTATTGTAAACACAACCAAATAGCTGAATTAATGCTCACAAATGGCTAAATAATAACCCTATAAAGCTCAATTTCAAGGATGCAAAGAAAACCACTGATTTAGTTTTTTTGAAGATGAAATAAATCAAATTCTTGCATTCATTGAGCTCACGGAAAAAGTTACTCAAACAAACTCACCTGGACATCTTCAATATTAGCTACATTTTTTTCTGCATTTCTGCAAGATTTTAGCAAAGCAGAAGTGACAGCTCGGGTCTGTTTTCTACAGTACCTGAGTCAGAGTTAAGGAAGATCTGTTGGGATGGATAAAATACCTGTACTCTGTTGAAACCCGCAAGCGTCAGACTGTCAGATCAGAAAGATGCATTGTAAAAGATTTCAGCAAATAGAACTTGTGTCTTGCTTCAATGGAGGCCTACACTTTTTAGGTAATACGTTCCACTGTTAGATGAGAATGGACTAAATTCAGAGTTTGCACAGTGAAGGCAAAGTATACGATTAAAAAAACTAAACAACAACAACAAAGTCACACTTTAACAAATAATTTAGGAAGAGCAAAAGCCAACATTGTTTCACAATAGACTTTGAAATCTTTTTTAATTACAATTTGAACATGATTTCCTCCCAATGAGATTAGGCTTTGAATATTTTGAAGATTAAGGGTATTAACTAAAATCCCTGATATGTATATGATGAAATAGATATGATGTATTCATCTCCCCACAGTTCAGAAAAGGGGAAGTGTAACTGATTGATTAGTCATGAATTCTTATGTGCTCCACAGTGCGAACTGGGTCAGAGATCCACACCCCACACTAATAACCACTTGTCTGTCACTAGCAAACATTAGACTTGAGTGTAAGCCTGCATGTCTGGTCATGAAACTGGTCCTACCCCTGAGGTCTACATGCCTTGTGACCCCCAGAATCACTTTCGTCTGTCAGTCACCCAATAAGGAGAGGAGAGTTAGTGAACAGGCAGAAAAAACACAGTATCAGAACTGGCTCACACCAATCATTCTGCAAGGAATTCTCCAACCATTCATACTGACAAGTCAAACAGACTCTGCTAAAAAGGCCTCCTCTGGATGGCAAACATTAAATACTACAGATGAAATGTTGGATTGACAAACCCTTAAACTGCAGTTACAGATGTCAAGAAGCAGAGCAGGGAAGGATTAGAACGTAAACTCCAAGCAAATCATGTTACAAAAGCCTGATGATAGGTGCAGGTAGAGAGAGGCAGAGTATCATTTTCACTCAGGCTGATCCAAATGTATCTCAAACAAATGATGTTCATATACAACGGATTACACTGACTATTATGTTTTGGATGATATGTTAAGCTGATTGGGTAATACAGTATTTTTACCACAGTGAGTGAGTGATTTGAGTGAAATATCTTAACAGCTATGGAATGGATGTCTCCTAAATTTTCTAAGTTTATATATATGCAATACATTGGTTTATGACAAAATACCCACAAAATGAATGATAATCCCATCAGCATCAGCTGTACTTTGCGTTTGGTGCAAATATTAACATAAACTAAGATTGTGAACACAGTAAATGGACCTGCAAAACATTAGAATGTTGGCATTGTCATTGTGAACGTGTTAGCACGCTTATGTTAGCATCTACCCTAAACTACTGCTGTAGCTAAGTGTAGCCTCACAAACCTGTTAGCATGGGCGTAGGCTCTTAGTCTTGTTATGTTCGTATTAAGGCAATGCAAAGCTCTTGGTTAAGGTTTGGGAAGTAAAGTGTGAAATGTGTCTACTCCCAGCCATTGACCTCAACCTTTTCCTTGTGACATTACCAGTGGACGTAAATCAAAAGGGTCCTTTCCATGGATAATATGCATTGGTCCTTTTATGTGGAAATAATCAATTGGTGGTGTTTCATATACAGCAGGATAAGCTGTTAATTCTCCTCCTTCCTTTTAAGTTTCAGCCTAATCAGACAAATGTACTGAATTATAAATTAGCCAGAAAAGAACTGAGACAGTTAAAAAATGTGTGCAAACACGGACACCCCAGAGAATTATTTGCACTGGAAAGAACAGCTATAATGACTCAGCCATGCCTGCACTTGAACAATGTTACTTTAGTCACATCACTCAGTGATTTATTTTTCAAATCATTGAAACAAACCTACTAATCCACCCATTAACTTTTACACATTATACATAATGTACGTATACGTAAAATTCCCACCAGTGAAATGAATAATTTCTACTGACTATTCATTCTTTCCATTCTTCCTGCCTACCTTCCTGTTTTTCTACTAAACAAATTTTTCCATAGGCCCCAGTCACTTACCATTTCCTCCCTGAATCACTCAGCCCAAAATCACACACTGTCTTATCCTTTGGGACGATTCAGAAACTTACATGCTCTTCCTATCTCAAGACCCATGGTCTCATTCCTTGAAACTTAATTACTCTTGCAAGCAAACCTCCTCATCACCCAAATACCTGTCTGCCTAACCCTATTCTCCAGTGATGTATGTATCATCCCATTGCAAGGTCTTCTTCTCTTGAGTTTGATCCTCTTTGAAGTGACTACCTTTCCAGGTCTGGGGCAGTGATGGCTCTTAGCTAATGTGGACATATTGCCGCTTGGATGGCATAATTTCCAGTAGACCACGCTAACAATAGCCCCTTTTCCCTTAATTTGTCTCCAGAATATGGCTTTCATCTTAGCTGCAGAAGCATTCCTTCCAACATGCACTCTGCGTTTAGGTACATACAAGTGAGTGTGTAGACGTATTTGTGTGTGCTGGCATGTGTAAAGGTTTTCATTAATACTAGGTTGCAGCTGTTTGCAAGTGTGTTTCAATGCTAGATTTATCTTCATCTAATCTATGTCATCCGAGCAAACTTGAGGGAGGCCAAGACAGTCAGTCATTCACACCAAGAGACCACGCAGCAAGAGAGGGAGCAAGGAGACTCCTAATCCATTGAACTGGTTCACAGTTTATGTCCTGTCCCCTGTTACCCCACCTGAAACACATCCATTACATCTCGTCTCTCTGGCTGTTTTCTAAATCCTGGCAACAATTCCATGTTATCGTTTTCATAAGATATAAATCTTACACAGCCTCAAATTATTATCTATCTTTATTACATAGATAAGAACAAACTTTAATTAAAAAAGAAACTATCAATTAAGGGAGTCAGTTTTTGTAAAACGGAAAGAAAAATTGACTTATGAAATGACAGGGAGCAATTACACATAATGGTAATGAGGTAATGGGAAATATCTGGACCCAAAAATTGTGTGTAGAGAAGCTGCCAAAACCTGAGGACCTCAGAGGACGATTCATTTGCTGTTTAGAGATCTAGTTGAACAAAAATGGGAAAATTCCAAGCCGAAACCTCTTGCACCTCTTGCACCTCCTACAACCTCCTACGACAAAAATTAGCATCTGAAAAAAGCAAACATTGTAACTTGGCTGTGCTTAAAGCAGTTAAAAACTAACAGTCGAGTTTTACTGCAGAGACCTAATAGCCTGGGTGGAATAATAAATCGGATGGATCTGGAGAGTGGGGAGAAGGATCTTGTATTAGGGACATAGCATGGCTAAGCCTTGGGGAGAGCTAAGAAGCCAGGCTCAAAAGTGTCCTCACTGCCTCTGACGTTCTTTAACCTCTTTTGTGGCTTTGAAACCTCATGTCTTTGGCCTCCAGTCACTCTCTATTTATGCAAGAAAATAAAGAAGAGAACACTGCCCCTCCTAAATCTGTAAACTGCAATTAAGCTAAATTCCAAGTTTATTTCCAAATGCCGTCCTTGCTCCAGACCATGTGAGAGACTTGAGTCTAAAATTATCACACTTTTGGTCAGGGGGCCAAGACAAAGCCAGCACTAGGACTGTCTTCTCACAGGCCACAGGATCACAAAGATGCTGTGGATGGCTGAAACTATTGTAATAATCATTTTTTATGGCCATAATTCAGAAACATCTCATTTAAAACTCCTTTTTTACATCTTTTAAGGGGGTCTTGTATTATATGTGACTGAGACAGTATGAGAAAATATGACAAAAGTTTATGCACATGTCTTGGGTTTCACAGGGATCAAAATATTATACAGATTGCAGCTTGTGTAGTTGCTGCAGCTGCTTTTAACAAGACAAAAAGATAAAGTATAAAGAAAACATAGGAAGTAAAATGTAGAGGCAATTTGATGAAATCTTGTTTTAATGAAATGAGTCATGTCTATTGTTTTATAATAAATCAGCCCTTTGAAAGCCAAACGGCTTATGCAATGAGACAGCTTAACTAAAGGCATCATGTTGGTTTAAGTGTTTTATGTTAGCCCGCCTAACCAATGGTCTGACGTCTGGAGGCAAACAAAAAGCAGCCCACACACCCCAGCGCATCTCTCTCTCTCTCCCCAACGTGTCTCTCTCTGTCCCTCTCTCTGTCTCTCTCACTCTGTATGTCTCTCCATCATGTGTTTACACATTGGTACAGTAAGTGACAGGGCTGTAATCGGAAGCCTACAACCGTGTCATTTGGAAGGCTGTTGTCTTTTCCTGGGAGCGTGGTGGTCAGCACAGAAAAACAAGATTTACATCTCAAAGGGAGGGGCAAAGTGTCAACCATGCATTATCCCCTATTGGCTGTGGTCAGGGATGGGCGTTAACATGTGGGAGAGGTAGACGTAAAGATGCCGGCAAATTTTCACCCAAGTGAGAATTTTTTTATTTTTTCAATCACTCGGGAATCTCATAACCTGAGAATAGATGCAAAATAAAAAACATATTCCAAACCATTCCATATGAGAGCCTGTGTGACACTGTCCCTCCTATTGCCATATAGCATGTACTGTTACTTTGAGAGTCTCCAGTTGTTATAAACTTAAAAGGATTAGACCAGGTGCGTGTTGTACTTACTGTTGATGGCTTCATATGTGAGTCAGCCTTTGTTTGAAAAGAAATGCCACCTATGAACAAAAGAGAGAGTAGATTATGGTAAATAAGGTTTATAAAATGTATACAAATATGTAAAATATCTGTGGTCCTGGAAAAGGAATCAGGGTATTTCTGGAGTTATTTGGTGAACTTTTTTTCCACTTGTGATTGCCTTTGAGTTTAGAGCAGTTTTCCAGTTTCCATTTTTTTTTTAACTAAAAAGCGTGTCTGTAAAACTTCCTCTATATTGCTTATATTACAGTTTTATTTATATCTTCACAATGTTTACTGTTTATTCTCGTTAAAACTATGAGAAGTCTACCACCACAGACCTCACCTCCTGGAAAGAATCTAACAGCCTGGAGTGAACTATATTCCTGACTGTGTTTGCCTAGGCCTGGCAACCTGGTTAAAGGACAGGAAAATTGCTATATAAAGCAGCCCGATTGGAAATGGTACACCTTTGTCTTTTTGAAGTATGCAGAAGAGACACAGACTGAGATCTATACTAAAGCCAAATTCATGCAAGCAGTCTGTGGTGTTGCAAGATATATCCATCACGAGCTGAAATGAACAAACACATAAGAAAAAAGAAAATATGTCCATAAATATAATAAAAAGCTTCAATTTATTAGTCATGGACATGTTGGGATTCTGATTTTATGGCAGGTGGTATTAGTCATAGTTCATGCTACCTCAAGATAGAAATAAAGCAATACATTTGGAAATATTATATTGTTAATAATTAATACACAACAGTGCCTCTTATACAAAGCATGTAGTGCTGATATTTTTGATATTATGGTGGGAATTCTTTATCAACTCCCCCGCTGTATTCCATTATCAATTTTCACACCATTACATATAAATATGTGACAAAAAAAAAAAAAAAAAAAACTCAAAAGTTTCTTGAATTTTTTATTGTGTGGAAATTTCCTCAAATTTTTCTTTAACTCCATTCATGTTTCTAATTGTAGATATCTTTGTTTGCATATTCATTTTGGAATAAAAAAACAGCTTTTAACTGAAGAGCAGAACGAGTCAGATGCCCCAGCAGTGCATTGCCCTGTTTTCAGGTGAATCCAGCCAGGCAGACAGACACGCTTAATCCTACACAGGTTCAAAGCTCAGCCAGTGCACATGTGGCCTCAACATGAACAGAGTTAAGAGAATAAAAGAAAAAGACCCAAAGAACAAAAGAAGTTAGCAAAGATTGGTTTGTGAGTAATGCATTGACGTGCGCTGTGTCTGTAGAAACTTGCAAGGCTTATTTTTACCAGCCACGTGTTGTATGGGTGTATTTGTAATGGTAACATAATTCATGTTTCATTGGTGGGTGTATTTGAGCTCAGCAACCCTGCAGAGAGTGAATGATTGCTGACTAACATTGGTTATCACATCCTGTTCATTCCCATGACTCACACAGCTACAATCAACCCCCCCATGAGACTCACCAAAGAGTTCATCAACCACCAACGCAGGATGCTTACTAAGACCAAATGATCAACAAGAAGGCATTCACACAGACCTAGAAAAAAATCAAAGCCCAGACAATAAAACATACGTGCATATGCACACACAGACACAGACGTACTATATATTTGATCTCACGGATTAATCAAGCAGATCCACACCAACTCCTTAAAAAGTAGCTACAACATATTCATCTCCTAAAGAAAAGCATGAGTCCAACTGTATCTAAGCATCGAAAGCAACATGAGTGCAAATTACATGAGAACACAGCTCAAGAGCCATCTTTATGATT
The DNA here is from genome assembly GCF_016859285.1 of Xiphias gladius. NCBI lineage: Eukaryota > Metazoa > Chordata > Actinopteri > Istiophoriformes > Xiphiidae > Xiphias > Xiphias gladius. The sequence goes on along the minus strand of NC_053407.1, from coordinate 13,401,361 downwards.
ATTCCCCTCTTTAAATAGAATTCAGAAGATTTTATCATATACATTCAAAAAACAGGTACATACTTAGGGAGGTCACAATATGGAAAGTTCCCATGTTAAAGGTTTACAAACGCTAAATATCAGCCCGTACACAACCTAAATCACAGCACAAATAAACCCATAACAAGCAATGACACTTTAATGTTTTTTAATTACAATCTGAAATCATGTACACATTGATCATGTGTAAAAAAAGACTACCTCTATGAAGTGTAAATCACAGAAATACAACACAGGAGTAAATCATAAAATGTGACTTCTTCTATGTAGTAGACTCAGATACATTCTTAGAAATACAAGCCAAACACTCAGACATAGTAAGACATGAGAGCTGTGTTTGTTCATGTTTGAAGGGAGATCTTCAAACATCTGTGTCACATATTGCATCACATACCAAAGGTTCCATACGAATTATACACATCTTTGCAGTGAAAGATAAAACAATACACACTAATAGCTAGTAGCCAGATATTTATTTTAAACCTAGCCTTGCTTATATGCTTTTTGTTTGTTTTTTTTGCACATGTACAGTGTTTGCTGTATAAATTTGATACTACACCTCTGCACTTCTATATCTTTGAGTTTACATCTCAGAGTACACAGAGCTTAGCACTTATCCCCATTAACCTCATGCTCTGGGACCACCCCAGCATGTAAGAGTGTGAAGGTAAACACATCTCAGTGAATGCGGCAGGGGAATGCCCTGCTGGAGTGCAGCATTGTGAAGGCCAAATAGTGCTATACTCAATCTAAACAGTCTGTGAGAGGTTGGGGATTCTCAGAGTTCATGGTTGAGCAGTTGACAGACTGTGTAACAGCTGCACACGTTTTTCACTCAGCTGATATCATGCGAAGAAGATTTGGATAACCACCGTATTCAGAAGACTCTAATTACTGTTCTTTGTCTTGTTTGTTATACTACTTATGATTCTGCTAGGCAACACAGTCATTCTTATTATGAAGAGCATGAACTATGACACTCATATTTCATGTTGTGGAGAGACATTATGCCAACATCGTATTTTTCCACCACAACAGGATTATGTGACTTAATGCCTTTTCTGCAGCAGACACGCTGTTACGTCATGGCAGCAAAAGCACAGGTGTAACATAAAACATTATATATGGCTGTGCTTTATTTAGGTGTCAGTGTCAGGGCCCTGGATCTGTCCATGCTGGCTAACTGACATGTGTACAGGGACACTACAATTGAAAGAAGCCATCATTAATGTTGCTTTTCGCACAATGACAACTCAAAATGTCTTGCTGCAACAAGGGCCAATGACAAAAATTTTCATACTTTTCTTCAGTACACATATAACATATATAACACACACAACTGTGGTAGTGGTTGATAGAAACAGTTAACACATTGATCAAAGAAGTTTGCAAAGTGCCAGGCTAGCGGATTTCTCCTGCTCCAATTTTTATGCAACGCTAAGCTAATCCCCTCCCAGCTCTAAGTCCATACATACGGTACAGTTGTGAGGGTGCTATGAATCTTCTCATGTAAAGAAAGATGATTAGAGTAATTCTGGACAGGCTCAGGCAAGGATTTGGTAATGATTAAATGAACAAATCCCTTACTCACTTACTGACATGATTTAGGAAGTGGATTGGGGTCATTAAAGATAAAGGTACAGCAACCACCCACAATATTTCACTTTCACTTTCAACCTGAATCTGATACAGTAGGTGTGTCTCTTTCATATAACTAATCCAGAAGATGTGTCATGCCTTTGACTCATCTCTAATGTAAAGTGATTCACTAAGAGGTACCAGCCCTGTGTTTCATTGTCTGTAAAGACTGTGTGACACTATATACTGTTTCCTTAAGTATGTGCAGCATCTTTATTCAGGCTACAGTCATTTCAAAAGTAAACTGGAATGGAAGAAGGAAAACAGTGGTACAAAGGAAGAAGAATAGGATTAAAGTATTGATTGAACAAATAAACCAGTAAAGCCAACGGATGTAAGAAAACTGTTTTGTCACTTCCTCACTGGGTAAATAAACAACCAGACCAGATGTCCCCACTTCTCATTCACCCTGCCAGTTTTTCAGTCCCACACTCCCTCTGTACTCTTATCGAGAGCAGACAGCAGAACCTGTATAATCTTTCCCTTTCCCAGTCACATGCAGCATCAAAAGCTAATGTCGTGTTGTCATTTTCATGAGCAATGATGACGCACACAAAACAGCGTGTTCTATATACAAAGGCACATATCAAAAGACACAAACTACCACACATTTTACAGACTTTCCCAACAACTCTACTGAGTTAGCTAAATATGCCTGACTCATGAGGAATGGTTACTGGTTATCTTAAAATCAACCACCAGTGACTCACCACTGTCTGGAGAATTGCAGGCTTGTAACGGGCCAAAAGGTTTCCCCTCAGCATGGCCTAGCCTTGACCTTTGGGTTGCATTAGCATCCAATGTGGACCAATAAAATTTGATGCATGGGCGACTGATGCCATTCTCGTCTTTCTGGGAGCATTCACACACACATCTCATTATACCTTTAATTCAAACAGTCTGATACCCTAAACTTCCTACACATTTTCACACCACTGCATGTCTGTTTCTCTGTGTTTCTGCTTATTGCACACAGAGGAAACAGACTAGGGTCTAAGCATTTCCAGGAGGTTAATTGCTTATGTTTTCTGAGTTTTAAAGTACTTCTGGAGTTTCCCAATGCCTTTTAACTGTTCAAGACACTTCCCCTTGTCATACACATAGGCAAACAGGCCTCACAGCACACACGTCTCAGTCCCCCAAGGGCCCTGGCTGCATTTCGTGAGCTTTCAGACTCTCAGTCCAGATGACACAAACCATCAAAACACTCCAGTCCACAAACCCAGACTCAAGCCCTCTGGCTATGCTTTGGTTAACCTTTCTATCACGCTCAAGCCTCTGGGCTCTGCTGTTGTCCAGACACAAACACTCAACCCACAAGGGCAGCATCATGAACACTGAGTTAAAACCAGACTGCACTACTGCTCCAGCCAGGCACTGACCAGAACAAAAATACTGCTGTTGTCTATTCGTCACTGGTCCGTCACTCGATGTCACTGTCCATCCATCTCAGTACTAAACATTCCCCAAGACATAAAGAGATATCCATGCATCTAACCAGGTGTGTGTGACTGCTTTACACTCAGCTTGTGAACAGCTGAGCTCTCCATACGAGCCAGAGAGTAGAGCGGAGACAAATTGCGAAACAGATGAATCTCTGAGGGTACATGAGAATGAAAAGTTATTTCCTTAACAAAAAACACACACACACAATAAAATCTTTATAGTTGTCCAATTCCAAAAAAAATGACTATGCCCATAAATATTGGCCCGAGAAGTTTATACATGCTAACAAACATTGCATCGGAAAATGCACTTTTCGTTAGCATGTACTATGAATGAGCAACAGTTTGGCTGGACTGCCTAATTACTAAACACACAGGACATTATCTATCTTCCTCTCCAAGTCTCTGAGTCACGAAAGGCAGTAAAGCCTCTACAGTGAGGGAAAAAAATGTTGAGAGAAAGGTTAAACCAAAGAGAGCTCTAGTGAGAGCTACAGAGAAATGCACTCATACATATAGTTTCCATACACACAAATACATTACACGTGCAATATTCTTGCTATCAAACAGATGTGTATTCAGATATCAGATGTGGTTTTGAGAAACCATTTTCCTCTTATCCAGCCTGTCAGGCATGTGGTCCTAGGTTTGAAAGCCCTCCAAAACCTGCATGAAGTCTGACAGCTCCCAGAAAACAAAGGACTTTTCAGAACAAGAGGCAGGAGAGTCAATACTGATTGGCAGTTGGCCTGGGGCATATTCATCATGTTATCTGCTGAGAGGGCAGAAGGCCTTTAATTCAGTTGGAAAATGTTTTGGTCGGTTGTTTGAGAGTCACGTCCTGTTGGACAACCATCTTGCCAGTCTAACCACTCACATTATACCCAAACCGCACTGATCCCTATTTTAATATCTACAGGGAGGTCAATAATTAATTCCAAGACAGATAATCTTTAGCGCATACATAATGTAGCCAGTTGTTGGCCTCTCCACAGCTCTTTCTTTTAGTTTTTTTTTCTGTCTTTTATTCTTAAATCTCCTGTGTGACCTTTTACCTCTTTTATTTCCAGCACTTTATCAGCTGTGTTGATTAGCCATTCAACAACAGGGCTGTTAGAGAGACTGGACTGCTGTAGACTGAGATGGGAGTGCATACACACTTCACAACCACACTCACACTAATGTGTAATCCCTTGAATGTGTTGTGCCCCGAGCAGCTACACTGGGAGAGTTATGTCTGGGTGGCTGTGGGATTCCACCACTGTGTGTCATTACAGCAAAGATAATACCACTCTGCACACCCTCAGTGTCCCACCATAAGTATTTGTATACATACACGCATGCATGAGCTCATCCATCTTGTTAGGATGCACAGGAGAGGAGGACTTTGAACTCCCTGATCTCATGCTACCATGCAGACAAAACCAACACATATATCTTTCTAAATGTGTAAGGGTACTCATGGACATCACTCATTCCCTAGCCCCGCCCATCCCAATCCACACTAACCTTAAGTCTTAAACCTCAAACATCCCTTTGAAGTAGAGAAGATGGCCAAAATCCTCACTTTTCAAAAATGCCCTAACTCTCAAGATCTAGAATTGGTCTTCACAGAGATAGAATAACAAGTGAACTCTCTCTCTCTCTCTCTCTCTCTCTCACACACAAACACCCACGCAGGCACGGGCACACACGCGTACAAACACACACACACACACACACACACACACACACACACACACACACACACACACACACACACACACACTTCACACCCCATCTCAAATTATTCAAACTAATATGACTGGAGACCCTGAACCACTATTACTCAGGCACTGTGATGTTATCTGAAATCCAAAAAGTGTTCCTTATTAGCACCCAATCAACTCCTCATTTATGGACCCAGGGAAAAGAAAAAACACCCCTCTGGGCTTTGAGCAGATGAGCAGTAAATGTAAACCTTTAGAGAGCTTAATTTATTACCCTCAGAGGTAAGTGGAGGGCGCGATGCGACTACAGAGGGAAGCATGAGAAGTGAAAATGTGAAATTGAGCATGGCCGCACGATAAAACATGGGGTTTGTGTTGTAGGACAATGGTATTATCAAACAAAAATACTCCAATACACATGAACACACACACACACACACACACACACACACACACACACACACACACACACACACACACACACACACACACACACACACACACACACACACACACACACACACACACACACACACTCACACACAGTACACAATACACATGTAATCATGTGCACTCAAAGACCATGAGGAACAGTCCCTTCTTTATCCCCGTCTTTGGCAACAGTCACTTCCTCAGGATACGGACCAGTTTTGTTTAACTTCAAACACTGCCTCTCCCTGGTTCCTGCCCTGTCCTGTCCCCTCCTCTCTACCCCTCTGTCTCTCTTTCTGTCTGTCTCTTAGTATCTTCTATTATTTGTTCTACGTACTTCCCATTTTCCCTTTCCCTCCAAAGAACCCAGGAACACAAACTTAATCAGGAAGACTGAATAAAGGGAAGAGTGACAAGAGAGGGAAATCGCAGATCTTTCTAATCTGCTGTAGACAGTAAGAAAGAGGGCCGGAGCTACCATTCCCTACTGTACACGTCTGCCTAGTCAAACCAACACCAGCCATAACTTATATCCTCACCCCAATACTAACCACAGACTCAACCCCAAATTACCATCTGCCAAGCATGACAATCTCGCAAGCCCACCCACAACTCCAGCAATGCCGCTACCTCAAAGCAGGACAAAGACCGACAACTACTACGTCTGCCACATTAAGCACACTGTAATCAACGAGGACTCAGGCAATTATTGTGTGTGTGTGTGTGTGTGTGTGTTTCTTTGTGCATTCACATGAGGATGTGCATTGTAGTGCAAACGAGGGAATGTGTGTTCATTTAAAACACTAAACGTACTGAAATAGCTGATGAGCAGAGAGACAGGACATGTTGCTTTTTGACTCCCTGTATATCCTCTCAACCCTTGCCAAAATATAAGGTCTTCTCCACTGCAGCACCTGAGAGCATCAGTGCCTCTAGTTACACTACCAAGCACACTGAGGTGGTGCGGCAGAAGCTACATGGTATTATCTTCCTTGTTTGGGTGTGCAAATTTGTTATGATATGGTGACAGATATTTACTTTGAGAAATCAAAGAAGAGGAACTGAGCTGGAAACTACAGCTGGAAAACACTAAAATCCCATTTAATCAGCTCATCACCCCGTACTGTGTCTAAAGAGAATGAGTGTTTTGAATGAGTGTTTTGCCACTGTGCATCATGCCAGGCCATAATTAAGATGATTTAAGGGCTGTTAAACGCAATCACTGTGTCTGTGCATAAAGCCAGCATGCGATCAGTCGCAGCAGGACAAGCCAATCATCTAGATAGTGCACATGACTGGATTACTCTATAGTGACATTATAATTGTTGTCATTAGTGATGTCATTGTCACCAAGGTCCAGCCAACCCCCCCCCCAGGACAACAGCTTGGCAGCAGTTTGGCTAATGGCTGAGATGTAGAGAAGGTAAGTAATAACAGTAGACTGGCAGATTTATTCGTGGAACTGAGCAGAGGGAAAATTCCAGCTTTATTTTCTTTTTCTTTGCTCATGGCCAAACATATCCAGTCTCCTTGAAGCAGTTCATTCACCGAATTCAGTGGCATCTTTTGAATCATTGTAACAGCCAATCTAAAACATGCTCCAGCAATGACATTTACAACTTAGATCGCAGTTCAAGTTGCTAGGCGTCACACTTTGAGATAGTTGTAGTATAACAATCAGAAACAAATGGTTTACTGCACACTGTCAACTTGCAATGGTCATGTTATTACTACTGCTGAAAAATAATATGACGACATAAAACTTTAGCGGAAGATGCAGGTGGAGAAAGTAAATTGCTGCCACGAAAGCAGATCATGAAAAAGACACTAAAACACTGTTAGAAGCAGGTGTATGAAGAAAGGATTTATCTCTCATGTCATGACAATTATTCACAGAAGACATTTTGATGTGTCACAGTAGGAAAAGCACTGGTGTAAATAACAAACTTAATGATGGGTGAATTCCATTAACTGCTTCAGGGTCCTGGCATTGTGCGTGCTGGCTCACTGTCACAGTGTCATGGCTTAGTGGAACACTTGAACAGAGCAGATCCTTCATGTTATAACTAACACCTGCGCCTTTCCTACTTTGACAAGTCAAAATGTCTGCTGTGAAAATGGCAAAACAGACCGATCTTTAAGACATTTGATTTTCTCATTGCAAGACTAATTTTATTTATTTATAATTATTTTCCATTCCTGTCAAATGCTTTTCCAAAGGAATTGAAAGTTGAGAGGTATTTCAGAGGGTTCACAGCAAAGACAAATCACTGCGTTGCATTTCTAAGGTGTTACAGGAAAAGAGCTCTCATCTCTGTCATTGTTCAACTTAAATGAGGCTTTTGGAGAATAGTGCCACTTTTCCTTCGTACCAGCTCAGAAAACCAAATGGATGCCTTCACTATGTCTTTGCATGAAGTTTATCCTAATTAATAGATGTCTATGGGATCTGTGGCAGCACTGCTCAAAATTATGGGAACCCCCCTTGTCCAACAGTGAGAGTTTAATGCTATGTACTTATTAGCCTTGTGTTAATGATTTCAAACAGTCCACCACCAGGGCTCTGGGCACACATAAACAATAAGTGGATTGGGTGTTTGATGTAGGCTCTTTGTTAATAATGAATCTGCTCACTATCCATTATACCATCAAATCCCATGCAGAGAAGTAATTAATTATAATTATCAGGAAAAATAAACTATCCCCTCATTCTTAATTTCAGCGACCTGTAAGGCCTTCACAGTCCTGTCTCAGAGGCCCACAGCTCTGGAGAGGTTGAGCTGACTAATGCAGTCTAGGTGCTTAGGGCTCTTGTAAAACCAGGGGGACCTTTCTGCACTATATAAAAGACATCCGTAAGGCCTCAGTAACACTGGGACTGATCCTCTCAAAAATAACAAGCACGACCTCCTGCCTCCTAACATGGGATTTCACCACCTATTCATGGCACTCTGGTTAGGTTGTGTTTGTAAGAAGGCCTTGATCTATTGTCTGTATCTGACATGTTAAATGTTATTTTACCTCTGTCAAAAAAATTGCAAAACGATTGTGCAACCAACAGCATTTTCCTCCAGCACATCTGCAGTATTTCAAAACAAGCCACATGTGTTTTTGTGAGATTGAACACCATTCAAATAGAGAAAAAAATAAATTGTATAGCTTTTTCAAAACCTTTTTACTATGATAATTTCCCATAACCTTTTCAGGGATGGAAAACACAAATTTAAAATGGCGTGACTTTTCCTGATTTTCCAGGAGTGTGAGAACCCTGGTAGTGCATTAATTTCTTATTCAGGCAGGCAGAATGTCTGATGTGTTTGTCTTGGCTTTACCCCTGGTGAAATTGAGATGAAAAATGAGCAGAGACAGCAGGCTACCTGTTATCACTTTAAATATTTTCTTTCCACATACCCAGAGTTTAACTTCAACAAATGACTGCAAATTAGATTAAATACAGCTAATGTCATTTAAATCAATCTCTCTTCAGAGATGATGGCCTTGATGTAGCTCACCAGTCACTAAGTGGTAAAAGCCGTATTTTTCATTGATTATGACTGATACGACCCACTTTAAATTACTGACAATGATTAAAACATAAAGATATTGTGTGATTGATGTTGCATAAGGAATTCCCTACTTCTTGAAAAAGTCCTGTCCTGCTCTAGACAAGTTCTGTTACAGATGTAACAACACTTAAATGAGGAACTACGAGGTTTTTCACGTCTCTTGGCTGTGCAGACATAACTATTACCCTTCAGTACCTCCCATTAAGTCTAACTTGTTTTGACCACTAGTGGCAACTTGAGCTCATCTGGTAAACCTTTGCCATAAGGTTTACAAGTTGATTATTCACCAAAGGTGAAAATAATACCGCCACTGAAATAGAGACTGGCAGAATAGTTGCCAGTGCACACTGAAAGATCACACATCACCTCAGACTCCTACGCCTCTGGCGTAATCAGAATTTCTACATGATGGGATCTCCGTATATGAACAGTAACACAGGGCCTCATTCATATGAAGAGTTAAACCACAGAGCATTAGATTGGTGATGACGACATGCCAACCAATCAGAGCAGAGGATCCAACAGGGTTGTAGAGTATATTTTATAAGAGAGAGTCTCTGGCACTGTTAGTGATTCTTGCTAATATAAAACCATCAGGGTCCTTCCTGTTTTGTCTTCACGTCGCTGTAAGAGCTGACAATCATTCAGGCCTGAAACATTCTTCAGTGTGTTTTCTTTACCTAGGCAATAAAGGCTGAAACCTGACCTCTGCAAAGAACCATGGACATGCATTTCAATAAGCATGTAAAATATAAGCCATAAATTGGAAATTTTGGTCATATAAGTTCTGCTCTCTAAGTTTGAAACACCAGCAGTGATGGACAAACTTACTATCAGCTGTCAAAGCTTTTATGAACATAATGTGGCATGCATGCAATAAAATGTTGGATGAATATGTGGATTGGCAAGGCCTGAAAGCTCCTTTTACCTTTAAGAACCAAAACCTTGTAGCAAAGCCAAAATTAACAAATTGTAATGGTCAGATGTTTGTCTGATTTATTTAGTTTTTACATTTTTTTTAAATTCAAAGGTCTGAATGACTAAAAGGGGGCTTTTCAAAGTTTCTCGAAAAGCCTCTTGTTTGCTGCTTCATTGTTCGATCAGTGTAAATGATTTCATATTTTGATTAAAGATATGTCAACTGAAATGTTATTCTGGGAGTTCATCAAAATGTTTGGAAAGATGCAAAACTGGCTTCGGTATTAAAAATATATTTGCAATCTGGAAACTTTTTATTCGTCCATCTGATCAATTTGTTTTACAGTATTTGCTTTGTTTGGTAAGTATCAAGTAAACTTTTACACCATTCACAACTGGCAATAATCACATGGCTTAAGTGTTTTGGTTATAATCAGATGTGCTTAACCACTTTCAAATCTAGATTGAAATGCCCCCAAATACTGTTGCAATGTGTACCATTGCTCAAACCATTTCACCACAGTTGGACATCAATGTAATGTGACCAAAAAGATGACAAGCTTAAATAGAATTTTATTTTTTCATTAACATTGTACAGTAACTTTGTAGGCAGACAAGCAAGTAATGGCAATAAAACAAGAAGAGCAACACATACTCTGTGTCTGTTTGTGACAACATTTCTCTGAAGCTAAAGCATGTGACACTTCAAGACTGTTTGAAAAAGTTAAAGGTCTTGGATAGAATTATAAATAATATTTTTAAATAAAAATTTATGATTTATGGTGCTTGGCAGCCCAAAATGCAACTGTAACAATGGACCTGTAGCTGGGTGTGAGGAGTTAAAAGCTTAAAAGCTAAAAGCTTAAATTAGTAAACATTATGACTCTGAACATTGGGTGACATGGTGAAAAGGTCTTTTTTTTATTTCAGTGACTTTAAAACTCTATAAAAAATGTGGTGCAGTGTAGCATGATAACAAGTTGACAGCCACTAAGCAGCCAAACATTTACACAGAAGTACTCATCGAGTCTCTCACAAAAAACCCTAACAATCATCCCTCAGAACTGAAAAAAACCTCCAAGGCTCAATAGTTGCAACTAACAATAACAACGAATCTCCAGAAATATCAACACAAATATATTACACTCTGTCAGGTCTAAATCTAAAAACACACTACACGCAACGACCCGCATCAATAAATACTTCGAAACCCAAACCACAGGGGAGACAAATGGAGAACAACCACTGCGCTCACACACATTCACGCACGCAACACAGGGCGAGAAGGGTGTAAAAATAAGAACCGTTACACTGCAGAAAAAACAGGTTGTTAAAAGAACCTAAATGTACTGTAGCTCATTTAAATATATCCAAAGTAAATTCTAAAACCTTCTGAATTCTCTGTACTGAAAAAATAAAAAGCAACAAGGTAAATCACAGTGACATGCTAGTGGTGGTTTTAGCACAGAACATCTTTCTTTTCTCCACCAACAGACTTACTGTTTTCAGAACTGCAAATCCAACTGTGCCAAGGTCATGGGTGAAGGCCCGGCATCTGATTTGGATGTGCTGACATTCAATGACTTTCCCTGACCTGCTTCTTTGTTTCCCTCACTCACCGGCTCTATCTTCCCCTTACCTATTTTCACTCACTCCTTCAATTACTGCCTCTCATCAACCCCAACAGTCTTCCCCTCAGTCACATACTTTGCTGTGGGGAAAGTTAATTGCATGTGAAATAGTAGTTCATGTAAAATACAGGTTAAAGGCAGAATAAGAAAAACAAGGATGCTTTGTTAAATGTCATGCATGATCGGTGGATGGAACTTATTACTTACATGCATGCAAACATACAGTATCTGTACACACTTGCTGTGTTCATTTGCATGCTTTTTTTGTGTGCTGGTTCCATATATTGTGCTTTTCTTAAAGCTTGGCTAAGCCATCTTTTTACATTAACACTGAATCAAATGACTCCCTGTAGTGTTAAATAAATGCTGTTACCGCAGATCCCTTTAATTCTTAGGCTCTTCCTGCGACTTTCAGCTCAATGTTTTGGTTCTCCAGTCTTCACAGCTCAGTCCCAGTGGCTCACACAAGCCAACTGAACAATGCATGCTCATCACAGCTTGGGAGAGAAAGAAATTGAGCAACTGGCAAGCTTAAGAGCCTAACATACCTTTTTTAGTAATCGGTGAACCAAATCAAGGCAAAGCAAAAATGAATACTAGACATAGATTTGTCGGATGAGGAAAAACTCCAAAGGGATGTTCCCCTGTTTAGGGGGATAACACATGCCCACGAGAAATTAATAAACTCTATTGCTGACGTTTGATTATATTATCCTGTTAACACAGGCTGCTGCTACTTCACTCTCTCTCAAGCTCTCTTCAGAATGATCCTTCTGTGCACAGTGCTGTAAAGCTCAGCCATATTTTTCAGAACTAATCCTGCAATAGCTCACTCCCTCTCCCCATCACTCACCTACAGCTTTAGTTTTCCAGACATTTCTCACAACTTTTATTTCTCCTGTAGAGACTGTCCGCCAGTAATAAAAAATGAGCCCGTAGCTCATCTGTGCAAGCAGCTTATTACGACCTACAGTTACATTTTGTTGTTAGGCGACCTCCAGCGGCCCTGGTAATTATGATTGGAGCAAAGGAGGAAGTTAGGTAACGTAGTATAATGAGCAACAAAACAGGACTTTGACACAAGAGACCGCTGTTCGTTTCCTGTTTGAAACCTATCGTCATCACTGTTTCTTTTAACCATGACTGTTCCACAACCTTAACTGTGTGTTTATTATTATAATAATGACGTTGAAGGTCGTCTAACCTTAAGGAAGTACTTATTTTAACCCAAACCATGATCCTTCCCTAAACCTACCCAAGTAGTTTTTGTTACTAAACATAACCAATCCGTGATCGTTCCATAAGCTTAACTGCATGTTTATTATTATTCTACGAGGATGAAGATCGGTGCGTCTGTCACCATAGGGGTGCTATTTTAGGAGACTATATGGGTCTTATCAGAGTGTAGGGAGAAACCAAACGACCTACTGTATATAGTTGTTCAGGTTGAAGCACTTGTTGCTCCTGTGAGATATTTTATTTTCTGCAGCTGCAGCTTCACTGATTTCACTGAATAAGTCTGTCTGTCTACAGCTTGACCAAGTCTCCACACTGTAAAAACTGCAACCTTTATTCTTTGGCATTATTAACAGTTATAGGTTGTAAGGCCTTAGAAACTTAAATCATCAGCATTTCAAATAAAAACTGAAATTGTGCCAACAAATGGGGCCAGTCTCCATTTGTCAGCAGAAAGTTGGCAGAAAGTTTGTGAGTCCTGATAACTTCTTCAAAAATCTTAATCTGTGGTTCTGCGAACTTGTCTTCTTTGGCTGGGGAATGCAGGAAAACAATTTTCACTCCGTGTTTACTTTATCCTTTGCACTGTAAAATGTCATAATACAATATGTTAAATAAACTTTTCTTTTATTGTTATTGTAATTAAATGAGTTTGTCAGTTTCAAGTTAATATTGTTTAATTATAACTTTCAGAACTAATAATCATGAGTTCAGCTGACAAAATGTCAGCTGGATTGTTTAACTCATCAATTTAAGTTATTTAGAAACATTGTTAGCTTATCCACATATACTTCCCAGGATGCATTGCATTAAGGGTTAAAATTAATTAGAAATCGTTATTTTTTCTAAAATGAAAAAAATTACATGGTGGAGGCTGTCTTTGTACACTTGTCTCAGAGGAGTCAGGTTGGCCTCTCTCTGATCAAAAGGGAAAGAATTCAAACCATGATGAAGATAGGTCTGTACTTCAGACACTTCCTGCACCCTTTTTTGGTCAGGTATTTGAGCCACAGTGGCCATTGAGGAACAGTGTTGCTGAACTTATTGTGGCTGAGTGATAAATATAAGTCCTGACAAAATAAATGATCTAAGATACACTCCGTGCTAATTTAACCAACAAAACCCCCCAAATTCCCAGTAGGTACAGCATATAGATTTGAGTTACACTCATTTTGAGTAATTTAACAAAAGTAAAAATTGTCGTTGTATGAAATAATATTTTACTCTAACTTGGAACAATTTAACAGAAGTAAAAATTCTAAGTTGGATAAACTCAAAGCCTAAATTTAAGAAATTAAGTTAAATCATCTAACTCAAAATTTTGTTACCTTGAAATGTTGAGCTTTCCAACTTTTCCTTTTTTACAGTGCAATTCTGCACCACTAACATCTCTGGCAACTCAAGAACTGGCACATCCAAAGAAAAAAAGAATTTCACTTTATTCTTTTCTGGGAGCATACAGTATCAAAGATTCTCTGAGGCATTTAATCCCACAGCACATCCTGGGCATGGTAATGTAACATCTCTCAGCTAAAAGTCCATATATATTTTATCTGTAGTGGCTTTCACGTAGGTTTCAACATTGGACTGACAAGTTTTAAGCTTAGGATTTCTACAGTAAAAAAGAAAACAGATTTAACAAAGTAGTAGCAAAGTAGTAGCATGATTGTCACCTCTGGGTCATCTTCTCAAGTTTCCGAACATGATGTTTTACAGGTTGTAACAATCTCATAATGCTGTTTATGTTTCAACTGTTTCTTAATCAGTAGTATAGATGAATGTGGAATGCATGTAAGTGTGTCTAAACACAAACTAAATCTCCTGCTGACAACTGAATTCACTACCTTATTGCTCAAATATATGTCTATAAATAGACAATGTGCCCTAGTAAAACCCATTTTTTAAAATGACTGATTTTATGATATAGGGCCCTATATGGACAATGACAATTTAGATTTGAATCAATAGGCCACTGTATGGTGTCAAAAAGCCCTGTAGGTGTGACATGTGGGGTTTTCAGTGATAATCCAAAAGTATTAGCGTTTCATTTGCTAATCAGGGTGGCAGAGTGCATAAGTATTATTCTACCTACAATTATGTGTTTGTGTTTGATGCAGACTAATGTGAAAATCCAAATAAGCAACTTGTCTGTGTCACAGCTGCTTATTCTTACAAGCCAGGAAATGCGTCGTCAGTTATTATTTCCTCAAGCACTGACATTTTTCTTATGCTTTAATCAATAAGAAGGAAACCATTGCAATCACAGACGAGTTACTGACTGTTTGAATCAGAATGTCAGCAGCCGCTCGTCATCTGATTTAGTGACTGATAATCAAAGAGTGAAGATAGAGGCTGGGATAGTTTCTCGTTTCTCACAGAGCTGGTGTCACAGGGAGGATTAGGTGTTTCCAACATAAATTGTTTGGCTCAGTGAACCGCCTGAAGATTCCCATACGATTTCACAATACTGTCAAACTTTCAGGCCTGTCAATACTGTCAGTACAGCCAGGCCTGCATAAAGAAAAGAAAACATCTTTTCTGATTTTATAGTTTCTACTGTAAAACTCCCTGCGAGTGAGAGCAGAGCTGCACAGAACATGCTGAGATACACATGCTTAGTGACGGAGCTCCTGTTAAACAATGGCTTTTCCAGCCTGTATACACTGTAGAAAACTTGGGAACACTTCTCATGGTGATGGGTCTAAACAGAAATAAAAATACCCTAAGTAGAAATACAAATTGCAACCAGATACCGACAGTTTACTTCTGCTGTCTAACAAGGAAGAGTGATGTGGAGTTGATTCAGCAGTTTGACTGTTTTGCTGCCTTTGCAGAAAAAAAAATCAATTTTCATTTAACTCAGCTGCAACAGCGTCTTGCAACACAAAATTTGAGGCATAATTTATGTGACTCTGGTAATAATTATCACACCAGAAAAGGGAAGCTCTTGTGTTACTGTAAACTCTCTCCTTGGATATTACTGACAGGTTTCATCCACAGTATCAGCCGTAGGACAACGGGTCATACCTTGTCAATTTAAATATATACGATATTTAACAAAGATTAAGTTTGACTTTCTTTAATAATTTTTTCGCATTTGTTGTCAAATTCATTCTTCTTTTCAAAGTACAGTAATTTCAGGCCAACTCCATTAATCATACAAAGCAATCTTGTCATTGACTGGTTCCCTCTCAAAACCAATTCCACAAATCATCAATGAAACTGCATTCGACCTGGAAATTCAAAAACAAATCCTTAAAGTACTTAATTATTGTGCTAGACCATACTTAAAAGCAGAATTGAGAAACCAAATAATATTGGGTGTTTAAGCACTTTTATATGAAATAAGACTTATGGGGATCATACCCCAGAAAGAGATATCCAAACCACAACACAGGCTTCTGAGAAAATTGTAAAAGATCCAATGAAAACTTGAGAAATAAGAGTGTAGAGGAGACAGAGGAGGTAAGAGAGAGTTGTGTAAAATAAAATGAAAATGTTGAGAAATGCCAGCCTCCTTTCAGCTTCACACCTTCTTAAAGCTGTCTTTTCTTTCAGATAATACCCTAAACAAGAGGCCTTTCTACAATGCAAATGGGACATATGCCTGTAACATCTACTTACACACAGCTCTGAACTGACGGGTTGTGATAAGAGCATTACATCTCTATTGCATCACTGCTGGATAGGTTTGGGGACAGAAACAAAATAAAAGGCTAATTCCCACAGAGCATTAACTGTTCCAAAACCCAGCCTGCAGATTGAAAGCATGCATGTAGCCGCGGCCAGACAAACAACAGCACTGCCGTCAAATCCCCTATCTGAGGACCAAGGTCTGCCAACCACCACAACACAATGAGCCGGACCGCAGAGTGGCCACGTGGTCATTTGGAGAGTAACAGGTCCAGAACCTCACCACAGGCTGAAGAAGAGCGTGGTGTCAAGGCCGTTCAACAGAGGACAATGGTAAACCTTTTTGAGTTTTATGGTACACTTCAGAAAACTACAGAACAGGGCCAGTTTAATAATATTAGGCAGTTATAGTATTACATTCTCTACTTTGGTCTGTAACACCACCAGGTCTTCCCTTGGTCGTCCCATTTAAACAGGATAGAGTATTTGGACACATGCTGGCTTAAGGTTAATACATTTTTGTAGAAACTGGCAAGGGGAGACAAAATAGTAATTCCCGCAATTTCCTGAAAAAAGTGTGTAATATTGCTATGCTTGCAAACTTTCCATTGACATCAACAAAATGCTGAATGTAGGAGAACTTGTTGACAGAAGCTGAACCATCTACAGAGTTAGACTGTAGCTGAGAGGCCCAGTGCCAAGAGGACGTCCGGGTGGTAATGGCAGGGGTTTGGGCTAAGGCTGAGTAAGGACAGAACAGAAGCTTGGAGCTGCTCCAGGATATAGTATGAGGTTCTGGATGAGGTCCAAGTCAGCTGGAGAGCAACAGAGTCAAGTCCTACAGTAACCTGGATCTGTGCAGCCTGGCTGCACCGCTGACAGATTTATCAACCTGGACCTGGCTTGGCAGAATCGCCCGCTTAAACTGCAATATATCTACAACCATATCTCACTCACTCACCCACTCCCTCACTCCCTCACTCACTCACTTACTCACTTTCTCTTTTTCCTCTCCTTTCTGCATCAATTGTTTTGGTTTTGTTTCTTTATTTCTCCTTGACTTTTTATCTTGCAAAGAAAAATGTACGTACTCCCTCACTTTCATGAATTATTTCGGCAACAAAAAAATCAACCACAACATCGTGTGTGCGTAATTGAAAATGACTAAGTACTCTACACCAGTCCATTAATTTCCAGGACCGTTTGAGTCCACGGCACATTTCATATTCATTTGATACTTCATGCTGTAGCAACCTTTCCAATAACATGAACTATTCAGTTTTAATCCATCAATAAAAGCATACTTAATATTACTAGCCATGACTCCAGGCACTTTGAGCTGCAGCAATAAGAATATATGAGGGGAAAGATGGCTGGGAGGAGGCAAGGACTCATGGAGTCTACTGCGCTGCTGGGGTGAGGTGATTGCTGAGCAGCACACCTGCCTGCCTGATTAAGCCCCGGACAATGAGGCCTCTGTTGCTACCTGTCCACCTGTCTACAAAGTGGAGCCCCTTCGCTCTGTCTCTGCTGCCCTGAATTCCTCTCTGCCCCTCCCTAGCTTCTGTCCACCACAGGTTCTGCTGGGGATTAATAAATCCACACTCAAACGCACGCACACACATGAGTGGAGAAAATATGTTTACATAAGGTACAGGTCTAACACATTCTTGTCAGCATTCTTTCTCCAGACCTGCCTGGTTAAACACCAGTGTCCTGCAGGTACAGTTCTGCTGTTGCAATCACTCAGACACTGTGCATATTAATTTTCCTGTCCAATGCTCCAAACTCAAAGCTGCCTGGACACCCCTGTTCTCTAAAGTGCCTTTTTAAGAGCTCATGCTGCTATAAAACTTTCACTTCTGACTTGAATATTAGTCATGGTACTTCTACAGCCTCTACGGAATGTCTCCATGAATTCTCTCTTATGTGGATAATGATTAAAGATTGTGTCTTTAACGACTTCTCTCCTCACGATACACCAAGGTTTTGGTCTCTGTTTTTTCAGCCCTAAACAAAAGCATGGACCCCTGCTATGTCCAGATCCTTTTTCATGTATGTGACATCTGTGTGGCCCCAAGTCAAGTCAAGCAGTTTTCTTCTTTTGTAATAGCATTAGTATGTATGGAAGACAAAGTACAGAGAGTAATTATGAGTGTTTATGTGTGAAAATAGAAAAAGAGAATGTTGTGTTTTCCCCAGTTACCACAGCCCTAGAACTAAAATTCTTCCTTAAAGATAAAGTACTTGAAATAATTAACATAATGATTACAAGTCAGCACATGAGGGAGTTAGAATACAGCTGGGAATTGCTGCATGGGGGACTCTCTGTAACTGACCATCTATCAGCCAACACAAAGTCCTCATTTGCTACTGCCTTATCTTCTGTCTGTCGCGAACTCTTCCTTGAGCCTTTGCTCTCCCACATCTCCCCTGTCTGGACCACAGCCTGTGTTATATGAAGAATGAACAAAGTATCATAGACACCAATGATGAATGATGTGAATGTGACAGTAATGCTTAGAGGGATCATTGAATCTAATTCAAAGGAGTCTCCTTGAAACTGGTGGCATTTTTGGTTTCTTGTGTTTCAGGATGGACTGTGTGTGTGTGTGTGTGTGTGTGTGTGTGTGTGTGTGTGTGTGTGTGTGTGTGTGTGTGTGTGTGTGTGTGTGCATGTGTGTGTTCTACACGTGTCTTTCCCTGTTTCCTTTACTGCTTTACTCATCAGAGAGATCAAGCATCAGTTTGAACTCTATCTCTCTCCTTCTGTCTCTCTCTCTTTCCCTCACTTGATTTGCTCTCTCTTATTCATGCTTTATCTGTTTCCTTCACTGTTTACCTTTTTTTTTTTTTTTTTGGAGTATCTGAGTTATGTAACTGTGATATGATATTAGTCATTTTGGGTGTCCAGAGCTTTCTTAATTTTTCAATGATAGTAAACTGAATATCTTTGAGTTTTGGACTATTGGTCGGAAAAAAACAGGACATCTGAGGACATCAGCTTGTGTTCTGGGAAATTGCAATGTACATTGTTCCCCTTTTTCTAATATTTTTATGGACAAAATAAATAAATGATTAATTAAGAAAATAATTTACAAATCAATTGATAATGAAAACAAACATTGCAGTTGCAGCCCTACTTCCTCAACACAGAAGCTGAGGAACTGTGTTTAGAAACGCCTTTCGTCAAACGAAAAGAGAAAAATCCACTGTGAAAAGGGTGCTTTCAGTAGCATTCAGCAGTTTAAGTCAGTTCACTTTCTGATTCTAGGTCAGCTCTAAATGAATTCTTCAACTACGGTGCACTGTGTTGTTCCCAAATGCAACAATGTATCGTTGTAGATTTGATACAACTCTGATTTGCTGCTTTGGTTTTCTTTTACTCCATAGCAACAGAACTTGCAGCAAAGTACCAAAGTGATGCTAAAAACAATGCCTCTGAAACAAAGTTTAAATGATTAGTATTCATCAAACTGCCCAAAGGAAAATTTTAGACGTAAGTGAAAGATAAAAGTAAAAATCCTTCTCTTTTACTCCTACTCAAAAAATTAAGAATATAAACAATTTATTAAATTTCTTTTGACTTAAAAATGCTCTTAAAAGTCAGAGAGTGGGTTAAAAGTAGATGTTTATGTGTAATAAATAAAATAATAATAATAATAATAATAATAATAATAATACATAGCTGAAGCAGTGGAATCAAGAATAGCATAGTTTTAGTCTATTATTTGCATTCGAACATTTGATAGGACATTACACCACTTTTTCTTTTTTCTTTTTTTTGTCATGTGTCAGGGTTGCAAACCACGAGACCAAATTCTGGCATTGACTTCACTTCAATGTCTATGCTTGTCAGTGCATTACAAAATTCTCCTTATTATATGATTTCTCTTAATTACCTCATCTCCAAACAGCAGAATGTCTTGCGGCACAATTTTGTTTCCATTTCTGCCAGTTTCCTATTACTTCATCCCTATTTATATATGTATATATTATAAATATAGTGTTGTTAATTTCCCATGTTAATTATTCCTAAAGATTTCACACAAATAGAATGACCTTAAGTGATAATTACTTAGAAATTATAATTATATATGTTCTTGCAGAATAACATAACACTGAATAAACTGCAAGGATTCTTTAAAAGAATGTACAATTTACAACTAGCATCTTCTCACAATTCATAGCAGCATTGCATAATACTAATGTTAACATCCTTCCATCCCTACTTTCATATATGCAGTGTCTTTAGTGTGTTTGTCATTATATTATTCTGACAGAAAATCAAAGCAGGTTCATCCTGGGAGGTGGCGTACAAATGGTGGTCTTACTTTCTGCCTAAGAAGCCGACATCCTCAATTATTATGTGCATCACATGTAGTGTGGCCATTAGTAAGGCCAAATAACCCATATAAACCCACTCCCCTGCTGTGTGTGTTTGTCACAGAGAGAGTTTGTCATTACAGCCTTCTCACTCATGCAAAAAGGCAATAATGTGTATAATGTACTTTATGTTTAACAGTCACTCGTCAAGCAGGAACCGTTTACTTAAACACATTTTAAAAGCTCACAGACGTATGATTGAAAACCCATGGATAACTAGTGTAATTTTTCTTAATGTAGCGACACATTTGAAAAAAAAATGTGCAGAAGAAATTGTGGAAATGAATCCCACAGAGAAGAGCCTAGTGCTCCATAAACCTTGTTTTTTTCCTTTTAAAGCTTCCAAGAGACGCAGACATACTTTGAAAAATGATAATAGATTAAACTACGTATGGTTCAAAGACCGTGATAGTTTCCAGTGGAATTAACAAAAGCACTGACATTCTGACCTGGCAAATTTGTCAAAAATGATTTGCCACATTTTTCCAAAGCAGACTAATGAAAGCCTTTTTGGAGAGAGTGGAGAAAGTTTGGAAGGCTGTATTGTTAAATGTCCACTTTTAAAGCCGTCCCAGCCATGCTCTGTCCCACTGCCAACTGTCTTCATTAGAAAAAGCCTCAAGGGTTCCAACTTGTATTGTTTTGTGTGAATCTAATACCCAATGTTCACATTATAAGGATCCAGATGCCAACTTCACCACAAACATAGCATCAAAAACTCTGTGTGGCTGGAAACTTTGTTATGGCCCAGACTGAAAGAGGGACAGATGAAAGTGGTGGTTTATCCCTATCAGTGATAATCCCCTTTCCCACCATTCTCCCCGTGGTTTCACTCTCTACCACATCAACATACACCAGGCTTTAGATAGGCAGGAATATTGACTGGTCAGGTGCCAGTAGGAGGTTAAGGTTTGAGTTGGGGGGAGTAATTCTAACCCAAGAGCAATAAAATAACCAACAGTAAGCTGAACACTCACTTACAGGGTTTATAAACTAGCTGCTTAATATTGCATTATTAATGGCTGTCAATATAAGTGTATAAACTGTGATCCTTCCCACAATTTGAACATTTCACTTGCTTGTCCTCGTACTACTGAATAGCCAACAAATAAACCTTCTTACATTTAAACTAATTTTCGCTCCAAAGCAGCAGAAATAAAGTTCAATTTTTCAAAAACACTCAATCAAAAACATTCATGGGGTTCTTTTATTCAAGTATTATGTTACTTACTCCACTTCAACATTATGTATACGAGACATCCAGCCCGTGGGGGGGGGGATTAAGAGCATGATGGAGTCTGAGTGGTTTCTGTACCACTTAATATCACATGAAACTAACTGCACAGCATTTTATGAAATTGAAAACACAACTGGTGACGCAGATGTTGGAAAAAGTATAAATATATACTGTATGCTTGGGATAAACTTTACAGAGGAGGAAAGTTCATTCTGCTGTTTGAAATCAACATCATTGCAGAGACCCTGAATCTCATGTTCCCTCTGGAAAAAAAGGGCTTTGGATGCAGGAACCCTTAACCTGGGAAGAAAGGCCTTGACTGTGTCTTTATTTGACTTGTTCCAGCCTTGTTGCCGAGACACACAGCCGAGCTGACATTTATGAATGTCTTTGGCTATATTTAGAAAATTATCAGGGGCTGAGAGAAGAGGGAGACAACAGAGAAGGCCACTACCTGCTCTGTACACTTCACATCATAGCAGATCTGTCCAGCAGAGAGCAGACTCACAGCGAGCCACGTCCACTGGCGGCAACACAGACCATTGCCCAGTGATTTCACTGTAAGAGGCCAATTACTTCAAGATGTCTGCGTGTTTGTAATGGTGTGTGGACATGCGTATTCTAAGTGTGTGTGTTTGTGCATATTGTCAGGTGTTTGCAAGGGACACAAAAATAGGATTTTCCCCATTAACTGGTGGCATCACTATTTTTTTGTAATGCAGAATGTACAGTGTTGGGGTGTGTGTGTGTGTGTGTGTGTGTGTGTGTGTGTGTGTGTGTGTGTGTGTGTGTGTGTGTGTGTGTGTTTGTGTGTCTGTGTGTTTGTGTGTCTGTGTGTGTGTTTGTGTGTGTGTCTGTGCGTGTGTTTGCTGCTACAGTGGTATGTCACCTCCAGTGATCTCAGGGGGCTGTTTTCACAGACCCACAGTCTCATTAGTAGCCTCACTGTTAGCCGTGATTAAAATGCTATCATGCCCCACTTCTTCTCTTTCACAGCTTCCTCTCCCCCTCCCCATAAAAGTTCAGGCTTGTAGGATAATGAGGTAGTTTATTTGGCTGTCTGCGGACACACACCAGTTGTAGATGTCTCACCTTTTAACCTGCAAATAGAGATGTGGGCTGGAAGAAAAAGAAAAACAGATTAAAAAAAGATCCATAACATGACCCCCGCAAATCTCTCTCACATGCTCTCTCTCTCTCACTTTCTCTCTTTTGCTCCCTCTCTCTCTCTTGCCAGACACATTAAGGAATGTATCGTTCTGTGTGCTTTGGCAGGAGATCAGCACTGGCTGGCTGAGCGAGTGTGGCTGCAGATGGCTATCAGCCTTATCTGCTGCTAATAAATCTCACAAAGGGACCTTAAAGGATCTTATGCTCAGAGTAAACTCTGTGCCTTTTAACCTCTCTTAATCACCCAACACAGCAACTATCCCAACAGTAATCTACACAGTTTGAATGCATCTGCTGTAAAGAGAGGCATTTTTTTCAGTATCATCAAAACTGAATGGCTTGTTCGCTCTGTTTATATCTGGTCAAAAAGGGCCTCAGAGCTTTAGAATTTGAGTTTATCATAGTTTACAGTAAAAGGGGCTCTAATCAGATCTCTATAAACCACATACAGTACACTGTATAGTCTGTGGTCTATCTGTGCAGTCAGAGTATGGTGGATGCTTGGATAGACTCTTTCCTCTAGTCATGGATAGACTGACATTCTGCATACAATAATAAAGTAGACAGAACTACAGAATGATGGATTATACATTTTACTATTATGGTTGCTATTGACGTAGTGTTGTAGAGTGTTTATCACACCGCCGATGCAAACATGTTCCTCCTGTTGGCCCAATGTCTGTCTCTGCTACTTGTCCCATTCCACAATATTTTAAAGGAATAGTTTCACATTTTGGCTAACACGCTTGTTGCTTTCTTGCTGAGAGTTAGATGAGAAGATCGATACCACTCTCATGTGTATAAATATTAAGCTACAGCCAGCAGCCAGTTTGCTTAGCTTATCATAAAGAGTAGTAACAGGGGAAACAGCTAGCCTTGCTTAGTTTGAAGGTAATAAAATAAAATGTGCCCTACAGCACCTCTATCTTCTTTGATTGTACAAAAGCCATGTAAAAATGACAAGCTGTGGTTTTACGAGGGGTTATGTGTGGGATTATTTCTTGGCAGGGCACAAAAACTTTTTGAGGTCTTGCTGTCAGCATGATCTTGCCAGGCAAACAGCTGAAACTCCAGGAAGATACTGCACCTGGTCAAGAAATTGTCCCGGCACATAACCTCTCATAAAACCACAAATAGTCGTTTTACTCTTTAGTTTTTGTATGGAATCAGAAAACAGATACAACATGTTAATAGATGAGCGTCAGAGGCACTGGTGCACTAATCTAAGCTAACCAGCTGCTGGTGGTAGATTCATATTTAGCATACATGATGACATGAGAGTGGTATTGATCTTCTCATCTAGCTCTCGGAAAGAAAGAAAAGAGGTGTATTTCCTAAAATGTTAAACAATTCCTTTAAATCCAACCCATTCATATAATGGAATATTATACAAAAAGTGTAACTCTGTGTAACATTGTGCAGTGTGTAGCCACTGCAACCAGTGAAACTGTGGGACAGATGCCATTTTACAGTAAGAGATCTTCTCTGCTCTAATTGAATCATCTCAAATGCTTTTATTTTTAGTATCAGGATTTGTTTTTCTGTCTGTTGAAAGGGAACAGATGCGGTGAATTTCTAGTGAAGGGAACATCTGCATCACAGATAAATTAACGATCAAAGAGTCAACCGACCATCACCTCTTGACCATACTGTACACTGTGATTTGGCCAGGAGGTGTTTACTCAGGCAGCCGTATCCACACCCACACATGGCAAGATCCAGAGTTCGGAGCTAGGTCCTCACACAGACAGAGACAGACACAGACAGACAGACAGACAGACAGACAGACAGACAGACAGACAGACAGACAGGGTGGGCTGGATACCACCTCCCCTAACCCTGCCCTTTTGGTCCTAATCACAAATGAGGAGAAGCGGTAGGGAAGAAGATTCATTTTCACCACAACCGCTGAATGTACTCACACATACTGTTGCAGTCACACCAGAACAATGCCACTACAATCCAAGCACAACATCTGTTCCAGTCAGAAAGCAAGCCACTGCCAGAAACATGTTCAAAAACAAAATAGCATAAAAGCAATGGAGTAAAAGAGAAATAAAAGAAAAGAGAGACACATGAAAATGAAAACAAGAAAGTCTGTATTTCCATTTGATATTCGGTGTTTTTTGTGGCACACTGTGTCATTTTCCAAGTGGTTAGGCTCCCACACAATCCTGAGCCCTGAGACCTGGATTTTTTCTCCTAGGTGATAAAATCGCATTGACATTAAAAGGTGCTAATTGCCAGAAAGTGAAGTGAAATTAATGAAAAGAGAAAGGATAAATAACATGAGAATTTACCGGAATGAACATGAATATTTACACAGCAGGAAGTGTGTGTATGTATGTGTGGTGGGTAGGGTGTACAGGGGAAAGTATACATGGTAGAGTATTAAACGTTTTCTCTTATAGAGTACTCTATTAAGAAAAAGTCTCCATCAGAAAATGGTTCAAAAACAGATCCTTTCAATTTTAAACTGTTTCTTTCCTAATAAATAATAATAACATTTTTTTCATTTCAACATTAGTGTAAAGGATTTCATGTGTATGATTTTTAAATGGAGGATGTCTTATTTTGTAATGAAACTTCATGTATATGTAGGAACACTTGGAATGTGGTGTTCATGCATATATTAGGTTCTTGTTTAAACAATGAAACAACAGTGACGAGAGAAAGTAAACAAATTTATGATTAACACTATATTAAGCCATTTGTCAAGCGTAATAAGTAATATAGGTAATCAATCGATGACCCATCAGTGGAACTATCATAAGATAAACAGAGGACGTTTTAGATGAGGAGTGTGGTGGTGAAGTGAAACGTGATGTGACTGCAGTCAAACAGAATGAATTCAGACACGGTTTGTACAGAAACGTCTTTTAAGTTTGTGACACCACTGAAAGACCTGTATTTAACATCTGTCTCATATACATATATATATATACATATAATGAGAGATTAAAATGAGTTGTCCGGATATTTGCATTCGCATTCATTTGCCCCTCTAGCTTTCTTCTTTGCTAGAACAGGATTTTGTTTTTGTTTGTTATTTTGGGTCTGTATCATGTGTTTGAAGAATTTTATGGGTGGCTACATTGTTTCCCCCCTTAAAGGAACTGGAGCCTTTAAATAGTTCAGCCATGGGCAAAACGTCCAGAAAGCTCTAAAGCAGCACTCACAGTCAGACAGAGTCTGAGCTATAGGTTCACAGCCTACAGAGCCTTCTCTCACACTTGGCAGGACAAGTCAAAGGCAACTGCAAGAGATTTTCTGAAGGTAAATGATCCTCTGGTGTCAACCTCTCAAAGCCTTCCCAGCTCCTCCCCAACAAATCTAATCCACAGCATATGGACATAGTAACTGCCAAGGAAAGAGGGAAAGACACACAAACTCTCTCCACTAATATCTGCAAAATCTGGTCAATCCTTTGCCGCATTAATTAATAGTGGTGCTCTGACTCTTTCTGAGAAACCAAACAGGATTAAAAATCACAAATTTTTTCGCTCTCTTGTGTGACCCCGCTGTTAAAAACACATACTGAGAAGATTCATTCTACTTATTTACTTATTTATTAGCACATACAATCGATCTGTGTTGCAAAGGTAACATTTAGTTAAGGCTAAATTTTTTGGTTTTTGATTTTTACCAAGTTTCATCAAAAACACGTGACTTTAAAAAAGGAAATCCCTTTGGCTGTAGCAAGTCACGAGATAAATTTTATTTTTATTATCTATTAAAATTTTCCATTTTAATCATCTTTATATGAAACACTGATGGATTCCAAGGTGTTTTTTTTTAATTAATAAAATAAAATAAAAAAATAAAAAAACAACATTTACTGAAGAGTAAAGCCTACATTTAGTGAACGTTATTTAAGCGCATCTGTCAGAAGCATAGTTTTTGATGAAGATAAATGACAAGATCTTATATTTCCCCTTTGAGCGCTCTGGGCAGTTTTCCTGTTACTGGCTTGGTAGCCAACTTTTTAAAGCCCTTTGGTGATTCTATCTTAATGACTCCAAGTGTGTGTAGAAAGTGCATATACAGTTTGAGTGTATGTGAACACACAGCCGCAGAGTGCACTTCAGGACACATGGCTACTGTTAAGATGCTGGCCGTGATCACAGGGATGGGCGCTTGATTTACAGGGGGCATAAAAACTTTGGATAGTGTAACAATTATAGTGAGCTGGGGCTGAATATCAAAATGTGTTGCCAGACCCCTGGCTGCTCAACATTTTAATTTCTTCACAATCAGGTGTTTTTGTAGGAGTCATATAAGAAGGAAGATAAAGTTTAACAGAGGGTAGAAAGAGGACTAATGGTGGGAGTTTGGGCTTGAAAAGAATAAACTTACACATCCATTCTGTGTCTACCTCCACTTCTCTGAGATTTGTCAGGGCTGTGACCTAATTTTCTGTCCCTGGGGCGTCGCACTAGGCAGCACATGATGTATAGATAAAGTGAAAGCCAACAATTAGTCTTTTTTCTTCTACTACAAAAGATAGTCCAGGTGAACCTGACTATGATGAAGAATGGCTGGAGGTAACTTACATGTAGGAGTGATATGTGTTTGTCAGGGTTAGGGTGAATGCATGCTTGAGAAAAATATGCCTTCTACACTCATAGCCCAACATCAGCAAGCTACAGCAGGGGAGTGAGAGAGCTCAGGTGAACTGAATGCTTAGTGTAGGAAGAAAAACCGGAACATACAGAGAAAAAGAAAGATACAAGGACACTGTAAAATGAGCTAAAAAGAAGGTATCCTGTCATACTCCACATGAGAATAGATACTGACTGTATGATGAGACATATACTGTTCTCTTTACTACAAGTGACTGTAGTGATTTTTAATGGCATCTGTCACCCATTGCCCCAGCTTACTTAGCCAGGTCAAGCCCTCTCCCTTCAAAGGCCTTCTCATCTGTAGCACTCATTATTAGTCCTCGCTTCCCACAGGAGGGCCTGCTGTCTACTGCCCAGTGGCCTCCACTGATCCCCATCCATCTGTATACCCTCCCTCGCACCACCAGCAGGCCTTTCACCACAATCATGAAGGTTCAGGCTCTATGGCATCAGCACCGCTGAGTCTTTGTTTGGTTAGAGGACACAGGCCTCACCGTACAATAAAACTTCACTCTTTCATGATTTTTTTTCCCCATGTCCATTACACTGATGAATCTCCCCATTATTGGTTGTTTTGTCCATTCATGTACTATCTGTACACATGGGTAAGCCTACTGTTTAGTCATCTTAAAATGGTAAAACTGCTGGGGAAGTCATTTTAGCAATTTTGTACATTTATGTCTCTGTGGAGTCAAACCTTGACAACAATTGACTAGTCTACCAAATTAGGCAGAAGTGGGAATATTAAGCATACTCATTTACTGAAACCAATAAATATGTGATGTTCATCACAGCGGACTGAAGGGGTTAAGGAAGTGTGTTGAGGACACTGTGGACCTTCTGAAGATAATTATCTGCGAGGTCAGACTTAACTGAGGCCCAAATGCTGTGTTAAACGTAAAGAATCACTCTTTGAAAAAGAAGACTGATCTACAGTAGCTCTGTAGTCTAATGGAGAAATGTGACAGGTTTCCAAATAGCGAAGAAGCCACAGAGAGGAAAAACTAAATTGAAAATGCTGCTTTGGAAAATTTGTTCCTGTGACCTGAGAGCCTGGGGTGGATAGTCATCTGGAAGCTCAGTTTACCTTCTTCTCTTTGTTTTTGTGTGTATGTCCTTACAAATGTGTGTGTGTGTGTGTGTGTGTGTGTGTGTGTGTGTGTGTGTGTGTGTGTGTGTGTGTGTGTCTGTGTTGCTTCTGAGTGTGACCCAATGCTTTCCATGTGTGCAAGGGGAAGTCGACAGTGTTTTGATGGAACCAGATAGATCACCCATACGACAGGGCCAAGGAACTGCACTACTACTTGATGCTGACCCCATCCGTCACCACAAAGCCCAGTATCAACAAAGCAGGGACAGTAACGAAGAGAGGCTACATTTTTGACATTAAATTTTCCCTTTTATTCAAAAAAAAATCATCATTTAACAATTAAAGAGCATATACTGTATGTAACCACCTTCTGTCTACCATTAATCGTCTGAGACTGGACATATTCCAACTACTGTTCCTTTGATCTATCAAATTGAGCCTAACAAAGGAAAATTCCATGACAACATATGAGCAAATTAAACATTACTTTACAATCATAGGCCCAAGCTGGGAAATCAAACCGCTATGTCTCTACATCACTTTTTCTAAAACTTAAATATTGATCAAATAAGTAAATAGTCATGGGATTGTTTGTTGATTCTATTATTTCAAACATAACAAATCTCTGAAAAGTGGCTCAGGGTGAAACCTTTTAAAGGAAAGTAATGGAATCTACATGAGGAAAAGCATACATTGCAAAAATATCGACAGTCGATTTACTTATGCCTGCTTTATGAATGCAATCTGTTGCCTCCAAGGGCAGAATGTGAAGCGTATACAGTGACTGATTCCTCAGCTGGTTTAGACTAAACAAACAACAGCAATCTTGTCAATTTTGTGGTTTTAGCATGAGGTTTTCCATGTTGTTGTAATTATATTCATCATCTTCTGATCCCCAGCTAATCCCAAAAGTCATTCCCCTCCGTTTCATACACACCCCTATGAAAACAAAACCTTTACTTTTCTCTCTCTCTCTCTGTTATATACACACATACAGATACACACACACACACACACACACACACACACACACACACACACACACACACACACACACACACACACACACACAAAAGACCCACACACACACACACACACACACACGCACACACACACACACACACTCCTTAAACTCATCCACATGAGGAAACAGTAGTGAGGTCGATGCTGTGGCTAAAGGATCCTAGACTGTGTGATGTGGAAGCTAAACGTCTACTGTTTCAGAAAATAAACATAGCAGGATTGTCCCAGAGTAACACACACTTGTCGGCAGACGGACTCATAATATTTCCCCCCATCTGATGACAGCTGAAAGAGTTTTCCATAGTGATAACAGGAATGTTTTCACACCCTCTGGACACATGCAGTCTCCTCATTGCAGCCTGTTTCATACAAGAAACCTGTACAGCGCTTCGGACGCTGTACAGGTTTCTGTACAGTAAAGACTAAATGAAGCAGGGTCGCCCACTGGAGACAGGGTCAGAGAATATGTCTGCTAGTCTGGCTGTGACTTTCTCTCAGTCTCTCAGAGGGACTTATCTCTTATTCTTTTCTCTGCTTTCTATCAACTTGTAATCCACCAACTTTATCATTTGAATCATTTCCAACTCATGATTTCTCTCTGTGAGCCAACTGTGTCCTTAGAGGAACTCTGGGTTAGCACAAATAATACCCTCATACTGCAACACCCAAGCACATATACAATATGCAGATGTAATATAACACACGCACACTTGCATACTGTATGGCTCTTGGAGTTGAAAGGACCACTGAGGCCTGACACAGCGGCAACCATTGATAATCCTTGGAATAACACAGACCAGCCTCCGTCAGCTTCCTCTCTCAGGCCAAGGTTCTAATATTACACGCACACGTTTCATTATACACAGAGACCATTCAAGACCACAGATGCATGATACCTCCTTGTACATTCAACAGTGAGGTGAGAAGTCACTGCCTTCCAACTTCTTTCCTCGGACTCTGTCTAGGAATATCATGCTGGCTTTCCCCAATTTTTCCAGCGTTTAGCATTCATATCGAGTACACTCACATCTGTCATTGTTTTGAGTTTGAGTCTGCTCATTCATCCTTTCATTCTTTCAGTGCAGTTGTTTGTGCGTACATGTTGTAATTCTGCTGTCATTTTAGACCCCTCTCCCGCTCCCTCTCTCCACTCACCTGCTCACCTGTTCCCCAATCCCTAATTAGCTCCCTAGTATAAACCGATCAGCCTCAACATTAACTGGTAACTCATTTTAATGTTGTGGCTGATCGGTGTATATCCATGTCCGTTTTCACTTGCTCTTTGCCGGATTGCCTTTGCGCCATGTGCCTTAGCTTTCCAGTGCTCTGTTCTTTACCTGCCTGTTTTGATCTTGATTGTGTTTTTGACCATGCCTGTGTTTTTTTGGATTTTGCCTCAGACTGACCATTTGCCTGCTTGGATTTTTTTATCCTTGTTTTTTTCTAAGTAAAAAGTCTTTAGAACTTTGACAACATCCACAAAAATGCAAACGCATGCTCAGGAATACAAACTAAATAATCCCACAGTACTGATATCATCTCTCACAGAAGCTGTTTGAGTTGGGGCCTGCAGTGACAGTGAGTTGCCGATCAAACGAAGCGTTGTGCTCACCTGAGGCAGTTCAGAAAGGCCTGAATACACAGCGAGGACCCCTGAGGTTCAACTGGCTTCCTGTGCGTTCCATGAGCCCCTGTCGTGGCAGGTTTAGAGCAGGTGGGAGGGTGGTGTTACACACACCTGATTGAGCTCATTACTGCTTTCCTGACGGGGGTAATAGAACCATTACCGCATTATAAGACACATGACAGAGCACATACACACACATGGATGCTAACAGTGCTGGGTTCACATGAATGCACACAATTAACACATTACCGGACCGGCAAACACATGCTATAGGAAACTGGACAGCTACCCACCAACAGCCGAACATATCCTTCGCTTTAATACACACTCTGAAATAGTACAAGAGCTCATATTAACATGAGGAAATAGACAAATGGTATATACTGCCAAGCAAGTCTTAAGTGTAATCTAATAAAGTGTGCGTGGTTGGAGGGAAGATACATGGGAAAATACGGGGGAAAGAATTTCTACATCTGAAAGATCTGAATAATACTGGAGAGAGGCCTCTGCATTCCCCAGAAGGTAAGATAAGCAAAGATAACCTTGAGATAACCATACAGTGTCTGTCAAGGCCACATGATTGGTAGGTAATGGTCATGTGTGCAAAAACTATTACAGGAAACTGTTGGTGACCAGTGAAACCGTATCTAAAAATGCCAAAGAGCTGAAAAATACAACTAGAAATTTGTGCCGTAATGTGTTTTCATAAAATTGGCATCAATAAAAGTATTGTTCAGGAACCAGCATCGAAGTCAAGATGTCAGTACCGGTACCAGTATCGAAAATTTTTTAACTATACCCAGCCGTTATCGTCATGATACCAAATTCTGGTTTCAAAGCTGAAACAGAGTAAAGATTTCAATACTCAAACCTTTTTGATACTTTTTCTTAAAAAAAAGAAAAAGCAAAAAACCCACTGTAAAAATAAATTCATTAAAAAATCAACTAAATTGCAGTTTGCCTTTTGTTTTGAAACCAAAAAAAAGAAAAAGTCTAATTTTTCTCAATCCCTCAATCATTTTCAATTTGTTTAGGTGGTAGTGTTTTTGTCATCTCCTACAGTATTATCTTTGGAGTTTGAACAAACTAGAGCAGAGTGGTCCGTGCCTCTATCTCAATACATCAAACCATGCACAGACTCATTTACTCTGAGTTCTGTCCTGCAACACACACACCCCAGTAGTATGTCATTAATGCAAGAATTAGAGCTGAAATGATCAATCAACTGCAAAATAATTAACTATTTTGAAAATCAATTAATTGTTCCTGTCATTTTTTAGCAAAAACTGGGGAAAAATAAGCAAAAACTTCTCTGGGTTCCAGCCTCTCCAATGTGAGGATTTGCTGCTTTTCTCTTCTCTTCTGGTAGGAAGAAACATGACATTTGAAGACTTCACATTGGGAAGTTGCCTTTTTCATTACTTTTTGACATTCTATAATATAAACAATTAATCAATTAATTGTTAAAAATAATCAGAAGATTGTTTCAACAATCAACAATGGAAATAATCATTAGTTGAAGGCCTTCCAAGAATCTTTCCTAAAGACAGATGTAATTTAACCACAGACAACACTTGCAAATGCAAATTTCAGTTTTTTGTTTCTTTCAAAAAGCTGCAATGTTTCAAAACTGTATTACCACAGTACTTTTTAAAACATTACTATATGCATTTTTTAGTACTGTATCTGTGGTACACACAGCAACACACTATCCTGAAAAAGAGTATTCCTCCAGTGTAGACAGATCTGACACTAGTCAGATGACCCTGTAAAGTACTGCATGAAGATAAAGCATGACCACACTCTCTTAATAGCACAGCAATGAGCTCAGTTACAGCAGATCATCCAGTGTCTGTTCACTCACAATGATGGCAGCTGAGTGCACTGACACGGTCGAGCGAAGACCTTACTGTGGAATAAAATGCATGGCCTGAGCTGAAAGAGAAGAGTTTGCCACATTTCATTAACCTCACATTGAGTTGAGCAGGTCTGATGAAGTCATTTGTTCTAAACTCCATTTTGCTTTAATTTAAAAGACCTCAACTATGGTACACAAGTCATCAATCACGTCCTCACTCAGACTGCCCCGGGGCCAAGATGCAGACACAGTCACATACACTCATGTCTACTGAACCATATGTATACACGCAAAGGCACAAACACATACTTAAACACAGCAGGAGCACTTTATATCCAGCCATTCTATACTTCACCCTCACTCACAGTTTTTCTCTCATACACTCCCACTAATGCAGACACGCATCTGTGAAGCAATATGCATCAGAATAGTAGAGATAAAGCCTTCATTCTATCGTAAGTTTGAGAGGGCCAGTCGCAGTCACTCTGTTGAGAAAGAAGAAGCCTCAGAGTCCCAAATAATCAGTGACGGCTGAGGTTCTCTAATCACTTCATACAGAAGAAGAGTGTAAAAGAAAAGAGAAAAGACAAAAAAAGGAAAAAGTAAAAGGCAGTGAAGGTTGATGATACAACTTTGAAGCAGTGCTGAGAGGATGAGATGATTAACTGACTGGTGGAAATTTAATCAAGAACAAAGTAGATTAATTGTTTGAGTCATTTGTTAAGCACTCAGCAATGGCAGATATTCACTGGTACCAGCTTCTTTAATGTGAAAATTCGCTGTCTTTCTCTGTTTTACATGATTGCAAATTGAATATCTTCTAAAAAAGAGGAAAAAAAAAAAAAAAAGAAATCTGAAGATGTCACCTCGGACTCTCAGAAATTGTGACAGGCATTTTTCACCACTGTCTGACATTTTATAGACTAAACAGTTGATTAATTTATTATATAGATAGTCGGCATTTCATTGACAATGAAAAGAATTGTTATTTGTAACCCTTTCTTGAAGGAGCTGAGTAGGACAAGCAAGAATAGCTGCAGTACCAGAGGGGATTTAGATATATTAATGTGGGAATAAACTTCTGCTTCTTAATGAGGGCTGTAAATTGAAGCATCGTGTGGTTTAAACTGGTAGCCAACTGAGTCTGTTGAGTTCATGGAAAACAGCAAGATAAGTTCAAGCTTTAGCAGTCTTAAGATACAACAGAGTGTAGAAACCTGTCAAGCCCTTTAAAGCCCTGCACATCACTCACTCTAAGCAGTCTGTCCGCCTGCAGGAAATACCTCCTTACAGCAATTCATTTTGGGACATCCACTGGACTTGTCCGTTTAATAAAGTGTCCAATCTGCGGTCAGCCCTGGACCCACTTTCATCATAATTTCCTTCCCTCAAAGTCCCAGAAGAACCAGTAACCAGAGTTCCTCATTTTCAATAATAATTTACTAGTGTGAGCCCAAGAACAAAGAAAAATGCATTGTATTCCTCCAGTTCTCTGGTTAAAGATAACACATGCAGCAGCTGAACCATCCCACCACCCTCCGTTATAATATGGAACCTCCACCATAGGGCCCTCTTTAGTGCTACAGCTTCAGAGCATGAGTTGGATGACGTCCCAGAAACATTAAGAGGAGCTTTGCATTCATAACCGCGGAAAAATACATTGTAGCTCTGCTCTTTTGCTGGTGTACCAAAAAAATGAATCCAGCGTTTGGTAGATTTATGGCAGATCTTCTGATTAAAGTTCAAATTCTGCTCTTCAAACAAGCAATCTATATTACATCAAGCTCTGGCAAACATCTTTTCATATATTAGTCACTGATCTCACCACTATTCTCTTCACACTACTCATCGCAACCAGTGTTGTTAATATAAATAAACTATGTCTAAAGTAAGGTGGAAGTGAAGACTAAGAGAGCAACCCCTTTCAATGTGGGGTTCTCAAGCCAAAATCCATGATGTTGTTCTTCAACCATGGTCCATAAATATTCTCCTGTGTTTTCATTTCCGAGAGGAAAAGCTGTTTTTACCAGACTTTCCTAATCTTTGGCAGATATGACCTCTACTAGAAAAACATTTCCTCCATCAAAATATATATATATTCTTACAAACATACGGTACATCTTTTCTTTTATTTGAATGTGACGAACATTTCACTTTCATTGCAGCTCTGGGATGCTTAGTAAAAAGGATTTTTTCCTTTTGATAATTAAAATGTATTTGAAAGAAATGCAATGAAAGTCTTTCCTTTTTTTCATAAATGAGGATGTAGAAGTACTTAGTGAAAAAAGAGCAGGTCCAAGTGCCTTTACAGTGCTAATTAGGTGCTAACAATGTTCCCTGATTGTTGTTGCAGTAAACTTTCTCATAAATGTCACATGGCAAAGTATATATCTGTACACAGGTACCACACCTCCAAGTGGCAGGTTTTTAACTTCATTAGGGAAAATCCTCATTCTTCTTCCTACAGTAAAACAATGAGTTTATGCAGTTATAACAGTAGTGTCGATATGCAAGTGTAGGAGGTTGGAGAAGAAAGAGTTGATTTAAATTTTGCTCATAAAGGTTCAGGGGCCTTGTGTGTATAGAGGTGAATAAGTTCCTGTAAGGATATGAAAGCAAATGCAGATGTCTTGACCTAAAACTAGTCCCCCGCTGCCATGTTTAGACATCCACATGGCTGTTCAACAGTGTCAAACTATCAAGGGAATGTTAGAATATTGTTACAGTGTTTATTATATGAGAACTGTGGTTTCCATGAGACCAAAAAAAAAGGCCAAACAAGAGTTCATGGGTATGCCACAGAGAAACAAAAGTGACACAAATGGGGTTAAACGGGGTTGATGTTGATGATGTTGAATCTGGCTTGGTTTACTGCACACTTTAAAAATTAGTTCCATCATAAAGCTGGACTCACACACCAAATTTTACAGCTTCCAATTACTGGATTAAATTGAAGGAGACAGGGGTATAATGTTTTTGCCCTTACAAAACACAGACGCAGAGAGTTGAGAGGCTGGAAAATGAGTCAAACATATTGCTGAAGTTTTGATTGCAAGCAGCTCATATTATACAAGGAGATGAGATGGGAGAGGGTGGAGAGATCTGGTGATGGAAAAAAAAAAACAATTGATTCACTTAAACCTGTAACAAAAGAGGCTCTATGAATTTATCCAAATGTAGATTAGTTTCATGTGCTGAGTGCCAACCACTGGCTTTTGTGGACACTTGAAAACACAATTGCAGATCAATAAAAACTACTGGAAGACTCTTCCTAGCCCCTGGAGGAGACGTGAGATGTGATATGGCTGAGACAGTGATCCTTTGGTGGTGAGAGGACAGAACTGGATGCCAGGGGCCCAGTGCCACAGGAAAGGGAGCCAGTCTGGCCAGCGGCCCCTAGAGTATACAGTACTCTCCCACTAACTAACCATCATCAATGTGGTAGCAATCAGCTGTGGTGCTGGAGGAAAATGGAGCTGAAGGAAAAACTCCCCCACACCCGCTACAGTCCCCTACCCCCACCCCCACACAAGGCGTCCCTATGTTTTTCCTCGACTCCTTCCCACCTCTCCACAAGTCAGTGTTGACGACTGTTTGTTTGGAGAGACGAACAAACTAACATGGCTCTTCAGGGCAAATGGACAGAGCAGAGGCAGACATGCAAGTGGTCGAGGCAACTGGCAGGGCACAAGACACCACAGTATCCATCCCAAACCTCGTTTTCATTCTGCTTTCCCTCCTTACCCCAGAGCAGAGATCTAAATACTTTCTCCTGGTATCAGAGTGGATATAAACACTGCTATTTCTGCTCCTGTTTATGTCATCTCACCCATGGTGAGAAACAGAACTATTCTAATGTTAATTAATGCTTTAATGGCTTCACAAGGTTGTTATACCAGCGTGGTATACTGCTAAAAGCCTGAGGTGAGAAGGTTTTTATGTTTGGGGTTAGGTCTGACTTATGGGCACACTAAATAAAATGTGTGCTAGAGACCCTTTGTATTGGTTCTTTTCTCCATGAGTGTACAGACAGCACGGTTCTGCTATTTGTCTCTCTTTAATAACCACTAGAAAAGCACCCACAGATCCAGCTAGATGTTTTCAAAACCAGTGAGTTATGGTTTTACCACACTGATGTCACTCTTTAATAGCATGCATTTTGCTGAATTCTGAACTTTCCTCCGGCGCTCGAAGCATCTCATCAGCCTGAAAACAAGGACAGATCGTCTTCGTTACTCTTCACTGCACTTCTGCCTTCTACGCAATCAGCGGGCCATTTATTGAAATTAACTTATTCAAATTGTGGGCACAAGTAAGACCATGGGTAATGAATAAATTAAAAGAAGAGATGCATGGTCGGTCTTCGTGTTTTTCTGCCATTGTGTTTGTGTTGAGAAATACAGTACCAATCCCAACCAGACACATACACACAAATGCACAGTCCTCCACTTTTATTCATGAAAATGGAGTTGAGCAAATTGCAGCCTAGGCTTAAAATTATGAGAACAAGTAAATAAAAAGCAGAACTACATGGCTAGTCCACGGTTTCCCTGTCTGACAGTGTTTTTGTTGACTAAGAAGCCCCCAGTCTTTCTCTCCATCTCTCCCCATCTCTTTCTTCTTTCGGTTCTCTCTCTCTAGCTCTGACTCATTCTCCATTACAAGTCCCAGGTCTGGTGTCAGACAAAACACTAAGTCAAAATGCCTTAATCAAATAAGCCATTTAAAGCAAGTAAATGCTACCTGTTAGTCTCAACGGTCTCCTATTCTATTGGACTTTCACCCTTTCTGTTTCTACTGGAAGGTGAACCGCTGGAATACAAGTCTTTAATAGTGTGGGTTGTGCAGTGCTGTTCCTGCTTATGTGGTTTTAATCTTGCAGAAAAATCTCATATTTAGTTTTGTATAAATAAGAAAAGAGCAAAGCAAATGTTCATATCTGCCTGTGTGTGTATAACCCTGTAAATGTGCTGTTTATGGATAACCAAATTAAGACCGTAGATTTAGATTACAGTACAAAAATACACGGAAAAACAGACGTCTCCATGATGACATCAGGGGTTGCGAACGATGGCATCGTAAGACACGTCCAAAACCTTTCTCCTTTGCGTGATGTCAAACAGAAATACACAAATTAGAAAACTCATATTTACAGGAGAAACTTAATTTGTTTCCAACAGTCTTCTCGTCATAAAAAAAACCAATACTGGCAGAGTACTCAGTTTCACAGTACTGGAAAAGAAGCCACGAATGAATAGTAAGAATGTAAACATAAACCATCAGTTACCCTAATCTTCTGTGATGGGGTGATGCAGTTTAAATATCCTAACTATCTTAAATCTCTATCAATGTCCTTTTTGGATTTGGCCCTAACTCCCTCTGTACTGAGTGTAACCTTCCCTCCTGCTGCTCTCTGCCCTCTCTGACCACCTCAGCAGCCACAGCTACTTCAGGGCATGGCAGATCAAACTTGAAACTACCTTTACATTAACATACTATCTAACTGCTGACATTTTTCAGTCTGACAGTTGTGGAGATGAGAGGGTGAGTAAAGATCGTCCTGGCTTAGCTTGCCCTTTCAAGGCTTGGTGGGCTCTCTATTATTTCCCTGATGGCCTTTTAAAGCGGTTCATCCATCACTCCCTGACAGCATCTGTCTCCCTCTAACCTCTCTGGCCTGATATGAAATAATATTTTTTTTAAAGACAAGTCCATCACGGTAATCGACAACTCCTTCCACTGGGTGGCACGAAGTCGGAGCTTTGAAGCTTGTCATTTAATTTAACTCTGTGTAAGCGTTTGTGCATTTGAGTATAATAGAAACAAATAGGCATTTACTGCAAGAAAGACTGGGACAGACATGAGAAAAAACAGGTAGAGCTGCCTTTAACTGAGAATACATTAGAAAAAACAATGAACTTTGAATGTTTCCTTTGGTTAGTGGGCTACCCAAGCTTAGGATTCCCTCTATGGATTGCATGATTGGGAGTGATGAAAGGTCTAAAGAGGAAAACCCCAATAATGAGGAGCTGCAGCTGTGTGTTACTAGATATCATGTGTGGTGCTTACTGTAGGGCCCACACAGACCCCATTCTCAGTGTAATTAATGCCCTTAGGGCCCGTGTTGCAGCTCCTATACTTCCTAATGAAAAAAAGATGGCTCTCTGCAGAATCTAGCCCTCAAAGTCTCTAGCTAACAATCCCTCTTTGCATTATTCTTCTTTGCCACAATACCTAACTATTATATTCAAATGATGCATGCAGTTTATGCGCGTCTGTGTGCATGACCACGAGTCAGTCCATGTGTACCACAGTGTTTGTTTTCTCTTTATGACTTGAACTTGCATTGAAAGTATGAGCACATGTGCATGTTCTTGACTGTGTTGTTGTGTACTTCTGCACCCATGTGCATCGTGTTGATGTAGATTTACCTCAGTATTTGTCTGCGTGTGAATGTTTGTCTGTGTGTGAGCACACACATAGATTGCCTGTGGTGCCGTCAGGGCCTCTTCTGTGCTGTTTCAGTAGGTTCCTGTTTAAAAGAGACAGGCCCTGTGTGCCAAGCTGGCATGCTCCCTGGGATAATGAGAGACTATGCATTGGTTTGGATTGTTGATTAAGGATTATTCAGCAACACAAACAAGCTACTGTTCAGCCTTGTGCTCACATGTGAAGCATATTGGGCTCTGAAGGGCAGGGCCAGATTTGGTCTTAGCATACAGACAAGTGTGGAGGGAAAATGTACTGAAAACAAAAGGGAAGTAAATGTGTATTAGTTATGTCTATATAAACACTGGATCACAGGGTTGGCATCATTTCATGCCTGCTTTCTATTTCTTTCTATCTGCTGCCATTTACAAGGTAATGCGGGATTCATTCTTGCTTACATAAATTGTTCTAATTTAAAAGAAATTGCTAATACTGCACAAACTGTAGACATACAGAGGTCTTATATATAGTATCTAGCACAACACATACAGTTGTTAGTTTCTTATATAGTTTAATGGCCTTTCAGGGGGTCTTTTGTGCCTTGTTAATCATTAGCAAATAGAACAGATAAACAGAGAAAGGGAACAAGACACAAAAGCCATGTATTTCACGCAATTTTAAAAGGGATATAATGACACTGAAGTGAAAGTTAGCCAAAACCTTTTATAGTTTCTGAAAAAAAGAAGACACATGAAAATTAAGTTGGCATTTTTGCAACTCGGCTGTTGGAGGAATCAAGTTTAAAAAATTACCAAAAGACTTAAAGAACAGCGTTCCTATTTCATTTCCAAATTTTTGCTATTCATAAGATGCACTGCTGTGATGTGGTGGTAGTGTTTTCACAGCTTACTGGTGCTCCCACAGAGGCTGTGTAAAAACATAGATCACTACATGAAGGTACCACCCAGAGAAAATAAATAAACCAAACTGTGAGCAATCATTAATTGTGAGTGGAGAGAGAGTTATACTTATGTTAACTGCTGGGGAATACTGTACGTTGGCTCATACCTACTCTACCTATCTAATAGGACAAAAAGAACACAAACAGCATTGATCATTAAGTGCATAAAATATGTAATTGCAATGATGGTTTCTTTAACTATTATGCTAAATAAATGGCAGTTTATACAAGAATCCTGTTTTGAAGGTTAGGGGGCCCCAAGTAGAAACTGCAAGTTGATTTGTTAACTCTTTTATGTATGTCTATGTATGTCACCATATGCTAACAATTACAATAAAGATTAATAACAATTAATATTATTGACCAATGATGGAGACCTTTGAGAGTTCTCGAGTAGCCTTGTGGATTTTCAACAAAAAAAGACGGAAAATGTTGAAAACTATGTGTTTACCTAGTTGCCTATGCTTGTCATGAACCCATAGCTACATCAGACACAATGGAGACTAAATGCTGTCCAGCCACAGTGCCTCAGAAACTGTGAGTGTAAGTACCAGATTCAAGTACCTCTGGGAATCAATTTGATGTGTTCACTTGGAGGAGTCATTGTTTGATTTGTCTAACTGCAGAATCAGACATAACTAGAGGGGAAAAAAGTATCTGTTTCCAAGAAAGGGGACTGAATATACTATATACTGTATGTCCCTAATATGTCACACATATCACATAAGTTCACACCCTTAAATGTATTAACATTTGTTTAGATAAAATACATCAGTATATGCTACTGTTGTAGCTACTGCTA
This sequence comes from Xiphias gladius, assembly GCF_016859285.1. NCBI lineage: Eukaryota > Metazoa > Chordata > Actinopteri > Istiophoriformes > Xiphiidae > Xiphias > Xiphias gladius. The sequence goes on along the minus strand of NC_053407.1, from coordinate 13,359,906 downwards.
TTTAGTAGATGTTGCAGGTGCTAGTTTCTTGTTTGGGTGTGGGGACTAAAACTCAAACAAACCATTCTTGTATAGTGGTGGGTTTTTTGTTTTTTGTCACATTTGTGCACTGACTGATAAAGTTTCACTCCAAGTAGAACAGAATTTGACCCACGTCTTTACCCCTGTCCAGGGTAATTTTGCAGGGTGACCTAACCTGGATAGACCCTGTCACTTTTAAGAGCCATACATTTCCAGTCCAGTGTGGCAGATGTGAGACTGATTGAGCCTGAGTTGAACCGAGAGGGCAGAGCTGGACAGTAGGCAGAGGGAACTGGGTGGCAGGATGGTATGAGATGAATTTTTACATTCTTGCTAAACCATATGCACAGATTGACGGAGCATGTTTGCAAAGCAGGGCAACAATTTGTCATTGAGGAAAATAACTATGTTTGTATTCTTCATACTTTCCATTCCCCAAGTCATGAAGGCCACAGCAAAATCATGTTTGTGTCAAAATTTTTATTTAGATTTTTATATTCAGCTTGCTTACACAATTGAAAGGAACCTCTGGTTAGGAAAGATTCTCAGCACAAATTAAAGAGGAAGAAGTCTTTGGTTTCACGATACTCCCTTGTGCATTTCATCCTGCTGTCTATTTTGACCTTGTAGAAGGTTACTCAGCTGACTATGTAAAAATTCTTCCAGTAGCATATTTGTTGTAGTAAAATTCATTCGGCACAGGAACTGAAATCAGGGGCAATTGCCTTTCCAAGATGCTGTTTTAATTAAGGTTGTGCACTTTTTCCAGTCCATCCAAAAAAAAAAAAAAGGGCTGCTTTGGTTTTAAGGTAAGTTGAAGAGCTTGCTGTTAGCTTGCTACATTTTTGAATGATGGAAAAATCAGTTATTCATTTGTATGAAAATGAAACAATATATTTTACCATCTGTCAAACATTCGACATAGAATAGCCGCCAAAATGAGGTGTACTTCTGCCAGTATCAATCAGCGTGAATTTGGTTGAGACATGCAAGGCAGAGGTCCAACAAGACAAAGCATGGGTCCCCAATGACATGGCTGGCTGACGTGATTCACAAGGTCAATGACGAAACATGTTCAGAACAACAGTATAACAAGTAACATACCACAAACCCTCACCATGTCTCTGTATGTAGTGGCTGCTATCAGTGGACACACAGAGACTCTCATTTCATTGAGAGTCTCCTTCATCCTCCCTGCACACAAGGACACATACAGTAATAAACTAGCAGTATCTAGCAGATAGTTTAGGTTTTATATGCTTGATATCCACCATTGATATGAATGTGTTCATTTAAAATGATTAACTCGGTGTGAAAAGGTCTCAAAAGTGCCTGCAAGTAATTAGCTAATCCCTTCCATTTTCTCCTTATAATTTTGTAATTACAAACATGCACACATACTGTGTACACACACACTGATTGTAAATCTATGGTAGATGCCAATGTCACATAAAAACCAACAAGCCAAGAGGGACTTTGAGGATATATATGCAATTCAAATGGAAGTAAAGAACTTCCTACACATGCATAAAATTATGATTTCAACATTACTGATAATTGTGGACGAAAATTAAGATAATTACAAACATTTTGTTGCTCATATCAGCCAAAACCAGTTTGTCAAATAAAAATGATTTAACAGTGAAAGAGACAAGAAGTAAATGACTCATGGTTGTGTTTAACATGAGGAATTTTTCACACTGGCAATAATAAAATTCTCATCTCAGTCATTCCCATATTGTATTATGGCACAGGCTTTTCTCACAGTAAACTTTTTTGACTTGTCATTGCAGAAAAAACACAGTGGTGACTATTAAAATTAGTTCTGGCTGCAATCGATTCTGGTGGTATTATGCATGCGGGTTCACTGGCATGGCTTACTGGCACTGAACAAAGACATCATTAATGATGTCTACTCAGAATCTCTACTGTAATAAATATCTTTTTTTCATTTAAGACAATATAATTATATAATTTTCTTGTATCCAAGAAAAAGGTAGAAGAGTATTAAATCAAATGATCAAGAGTCTACAGCCATGCTAGAGGCTCTGTGAGACTGTACTTAGGCACAGTGGTGCCTTGAGATAAACGCTAACATCAGCATGCTAACATGCTCACAATGACAATGTTAACATGTGACATTGCCATTCCTAGAGCCATGCTGCTAGCCTGTCTAAAAAAGTTTGAAATAAAAATGTCATCTGTGCATAGATACAATATTGTTAAGTAAATTCACCACAAATGTAGGATGTCATGGTTGTTTGTCAAATTGTAACTTCGCTCTAAAGCATCACTTAACACAAATGCTTCACACTACTGGATTATGTAGACGTACAAAGACAAACACTATGCATCCGCAGCTCCTGTGCAACATTCCTGGTGGGAGCACAAGTGGTAACCTGCCAGGCCCGGCATCCTACGAAGGGTGGGAGGTGACTGAGAGAACAGAGCCTTCTCAGGGAGCAGGACAGCATCCTCATTATGAGCTCCCAGGATAAATAACCCAACTTTAATGCAGTACGGCATAGCCTGGCCAGGGCTAGCCAACCCTTGTCAAATGGGTCTCAGATAGGTCAGCCTGCAGCACCCAACATCTCGACAAGTATACAGGAAATCCTGATAAATACATAAATAAATAGGAGTGTTGTAGTTGGCAGGCCTGCGTTGTTTGAGAATACCTCTGTATATTTGGATTGCTACTTGAAGCTCCCTGCACTGCTGGATATTCAGTGTCTATATGGGCCTTTCATGGGGCTAGAGCTTGGCTGAATATGGGGTTTGATGATTAGGAGGTCAATTACAATGTACCACACTTGAGGTGTTGAATGTTTAGCTTGTGAAAATAAAGATTTAATATGTTCTTGACATCATTGTGCATCATTAATGTTAATGGTGGTAGTGCAGCAAAAGTCCTCTGTTAATGTGTTTTCATGAACATGAATTTACATGAACACAGAATGTAAATATACCTACACACAGTAAACCACCACATATGAAATACACATTAAAAAGAGAGTGCCATCATATCAATGTCATGCCTACAGTATAACAGTCTTTAATGGGCCATGTTTTGGTTTTATAAGGTTTTGTGTTATGTAATATATACAGTTCAGGTTAATGGGATTTTGTTTGTGCAGCTCAAAACATAAAAAAAAAATCAAATTTGAAAAAGTCAGCAGCAGTATGTCTTGCCAGAAACAATGTCCCGGCTTCTTTGGATAATCCACAGACCTCACTGTCAACAGTTTTCATATGAACAATTTCTTTGGTAGAAAATAGTACCACTGAAAACCGTTGATTGTGAGGTCTATGGATTATCTAGAGAAAGGAAGACAACAGTTGCTGATGAGTTTTTCAAATGCCATTTCTTAAAGTTTTGAGCACCAAAAATGAAATTCTGTTCACCTCAAATGTACTGGGGATGTTGCAGAAATCTTACAGACCCAGCAGATTTAATTCAAAATATCTGCATGGCTAGATATCAGTACAGTTAAGTAGAAAAATATGTGTTTTTGTAACTTGGCTGAACCAACCCTTTAAAAGATTCCAAATGTATGCAATAATGTAATCAAATTAGTCTCTTGCCTGCCCCTTTGTGTGGTACCTGATGAATTTTCTATACACCATATTGCCCTGCTTTGATTCATTTTGGTCCCCGATCTTTAACACTCTAAAAAACACTGCACATGATGTCTCAGACTAACAAAGTCTGCATGCTGGGAAAAAATAAAGGCTGCCAGTTCCCCCTCTCCACTGTTGTTATATTCTTTCTCTCTGCCAAAGCTCTGGAGAAGAGGAGAAGGGGGGGGGGGGGCAAGAAATCCCCTAGTGAACGACAGCTGAGACTTGGGACATGTTTTAAATTTGGACACGAATGCTGGCCCTTCTGTAACATGTTTTCTGTGCCTCCCAAATATTGGAACAAGGCTTGCATCCCTCAGCCCCGGCCTCTATATCCATCTTGTACATCACATGGAGGAGGTGGATGTCAACACGCCCTGGGTCTCCTGCACTTTTTCCCACTCATAGCAAAAGTCATGTGGCTCAATATCACAATATGAAGCAGCACGAGGAACAAAAAAAAAAAAAGAATAGATAACGAGAGGGGAGAAGAAAAGTCAGAGAAAGGTAAAGGGAAGAGGAAAATCCTCACATTTGTTATCTTTTTCAGTGAGAATGAGAGACCTTTAGGGGAGAAAAAAATGGAGAAAAGTGGGAAGGAAGTTCATCTTTCGCTGAATAAATCCAAAGTGTCAAAGACAAATTGCTGGCCTTTTAATTAAAAAAACAAAGCATATTTGTGGACTTGAAATGGAATATCCAATCCTCTATCGTGGTTGGAAAGAAATGGGAATGAAAACCACCTTAAATTACCAATAATACACTCAAGTTTGTTACTCTCAACAGCTCAAAACTGTACTCTTGGTTTGTCCTAAGGGCACTTTTTAACAACTCAGAAATTAAAATGATATGCTGCTTACACGGCAAAGTGTGTGAGAAATAGAGAAAAAATGTGTTCCATTTCATAACTAATGTGAAACATCATATTCAAAAATACATGCACACACACACAGACACAGAGACAGATGATGTACATAAATATGGTGTGAATAATATGACGGTTGAGGGGCAACTCTTCTACTGTCTCATCTTTCTCTCTCGCCTGAAAACAGGCCTTCTCTCACCAATGCTGGATTAATGGCGAACATATGTTAGGAGGTCACTGTCTTCCAGTGGCTGCAATTTAGTATTAGTGGAAACAGTCAGATGGAAACAGCTCAGCTCCCATTCTGCCTTTAACTTAACCCCCTCCTTCTCCCAAGCCCTCCCCTTAGTTTAAACCCCCTCATTCACTTCCCTCAAATCACCAGTTGAATTATAGGCCTCACGCTCCTTCCTACAAGGTCGGCGTGGTTTTTCTCCGAGGAGGAACATAAACGAGACAGACACAAAATTGAGGAGAAGAAGAGGGGAGGAGAGGGGAAAGATATGTCTCTAGATGCTGGAGACCATAGCGTTGTGGCAGGGAAATACACTGGCAGTCAAGCAATTTGCTGCTGCAATAATAAAAGTGACAGGTCCTATCGCACAAACATAATGCACACAAATTAGTTTTCTGTCCTAAGAAAAAGTAGTGCTGCAACAGCATCAGTGTGAACAGCAACACACGTAAACATGATATCATGATAATCCCCTCGCAATCCAGGCTACTGTCATGGAGGTATGAAAGCCTGCCAAGGACATGTGAGAACCGACACCAAACCAGAACAAATAAACTGCTCCGTAAGTTTTTCCCCCGCTGCAGGAACTGAGAGAAGAGGGGGGAAAAAAAAGAAAAATGGAGTGAGAAAGAGAAAAGCTACAGATGTTTAAAGGAGAGAAAAGCCCACAACACGCGGCCCAGAGTGTGCCTCGCATGCAACTGCCTCCCACCCACAGAGCAAGTCTCCAACATGCTGTGCTAGCTGGGGCCAGGGTGGAGAAAGCTGGAGCTGATATTGACTAGATAACAGTTATCCATGCAGCAGGGCACCACACACAGACGTAAAGAGAGATCTGGACCGTTTATTTAGGAGCAAAGGAAAGCGAACAAGGCAGGAATATATCAGGGAAAAGTAAAAGGGAAATAAACGAAAAAATTAGGAAACAATTGAGGAAACAACAAAGATGAGGTCCACATACAAAAAGAGAAAATCGTGGAAAATGGTTATCTGTTGTATCTAATGATGTGTGGTGTCCATATGCAACTTT